>NC_086265.1:12657858-12957858 GCF_021018805.1 Prinia subflava
ATTCTATGAAGTCTGGCAGGCCTTGCTGTGATCATTTACCCTTTCAAGCTAATTAACCTCATCTCTTTGTTCCTTCCATCCGATTTTGACTGTTTGCTCCACTGATAAGCAGGGATCCCCGCGGGTGTGTGACACCACCACCTTGGCAGGACGTGGGTGACCTCGGGTGATTGTTTTCGGCTGCATGAATAATCCCAGGGCTGTTAACGACGTTCCCATTAGCCAGCAACAAGCTGTGAAATCGGGATATTTGCCGTGACAAATGTGTGAAAGGTGCTAAATGTGCCCTTGGCGAGGCAGCTGCTGGGCACAGGGAGGGACCACAGAGCTGATGGCACCAAGTCTTGCCTCCTGCTCCCCGGCAGGATCTCGATGACACTTCGCCTCTTCCTCCACGGGAACTTGCAGGAGCCTCGGTGGTATTTTCCCATTTCTTTTGGCCACCTTGGCTGTGCCTCCCTGTCTTGGCTGGGATTTACAGTTTCATTGGCCAGTGCCGGATTAGGACCTGCCACAACTTTTCCAGCCATGGAGAGGAGGAGAAACCACCTCTGTCCCTCCTGCCCAATGGTTGCAGGTAACACTGGGGTTGCCTGAGATCAGGGACTGCACACGGATGGAGCTTGCTTTTATCTCTGATCACTGGTGATCAGATCTGTCAGCCTGGCTGCTGCTCTCCCACCCCGTCTGTGCTGTGATGATGCTGAGGCAGAACAGCCTTGGGAACTTTAGGATTTGATCCAGCTCTAGCCCTGGGACAAAATCCAGGTCATGTTCTGTCACTGCTGTACCTGCTGCCCCTCTGTGAGTGGGAGGCAGCAGTTTGGATGCTGTGAAGGATAAACCCAGTCTCCTGATGGGGTGAGGAGCATGTGGGGACGGGCACAGCACCCTCTGCCCTTTCCTCTTCTCTGCTCTCCAGAGAGTGGATCCTGGGAGAGCTTTGAGAAGGGCTGTGCCTCCCAAGGCTGTACCTTCATGGCCTCAACTCCTCAGCCCTGCAGCTCACTGGGGAATCACTTTTCCTGCACTTTCATCCTTCAGCCTGGGCTCTGTGCTCTCCTTTGGGTGCATTCCTCAAGGAGCCTCTTCTGCTGTCCTGTGTCCCTGTGCCAGCCTCGCGTGGATTTCTGGCTGAGTCTTGCTTACATCCCTGAGCAGGTTCAGCTGGAACTAAATTTAGCCACCTCTCCATGAGAATTTTATAAGCTGGATATCAAGTTGTTGCTCCTGCTCAGTGGCTGGGATTGTTTGTACCTTGGAAACACCAAGGCAGGGGATTAATGCTGGGAATGAGTGATGAGCTGGGATATTTGTGTCTGAGCTCCTCACCCCAGTGTCCTGCAGCCCTTGTTCCATCCAGGGATGAGTTCTGGCTCAGGACTGAGCTCAGTCGACAGAGACTTTGAAAAAATATCCCCCGATCCCTGTTTAGTTCTGCTCCCACTTCCAGTGAGCATCCCTGTGGAGCTTGGCACTGTCTGGCTGTAGGGGATGTAAACCCAAATTAATCACTTTAATTTGCTTGGCTGCTGGTGGCAGCAGTGGGGGCTGAGTTTGGCAGATCCCTCTTGCAGGATAATCTCCCCTCTCCACCCCTGGCATAAGTTCTCTCCCAAGGAGCAAACACGATGCTTGTTTGGGTTGATCTGGATCCTTTGATCCGGGTTTGGATCAAGCCATTGTCTGAATTACAGAGGAAAAGGCTGCAGAGAGGGCCCCCTACAGCCTTTCAAAACCAGAGAATAATCCCTGTACGTATCCCAGCTCCTAAATCCACATGGACACCATTGTGGGATGCAGCGTGGGGTGCATTGTCCTGACCTGCTCCACGGAAGTTCCACAGCCCATGGTGGGATCTGTGGCCTCCTGAGGACCATCCTGCTCATCTTTCTCAAACCTCCCCATGCTCTGCAACGCTGAGAATCGTTCTGCATCACTTAGATTTTTTTTATATGGCTGCAAATGAAGCCCAGTGGTGCAGATTTCCCTTTGGGATACAGCACAGAATCCTCCTTGAAGCGTTGGGATGGGAGATTCCGAGGTGTCACCTGCTGTTTTTATTAGGATGTTGATTCCCATCAGCTGCTGGAGAAAGTTCTCCTGCCAGCTCCCAGCCCTGCCTCCCCGTGGCTCCTCAGTAATTACCTCCTTTCCCCCTAATTCCCTGTTACACCTTCCAGCCCGTGGTTAATTGTAGTAGGATAATTACAGGTGATCTCGTTTTAAAGTGCTCAGCCCCTGAGCTGGGAGCAGCCAGCAATTCCCACCCTTGGTGCCAAGCTGGGCATTTCTGTGCCTGCTGCCTCTGGAGCCGGACCTTTGGAGCTGATAATGAGCTTTGCTGGGATGGGAAGGTCGTGGCCATATCCCATTACTTGCCCTGCTTTCATCCTCTTAGCCCAGTGCATCCGTGGGACACACGGAGCCAGCGGCTGGCCCAGGATGGTGTCACTGGGAAGGGCCAGGACAGGGTCCCCGTGGGCTTTGGGCCGTGGGTGGCTCCCAGAAGGATTTTGAGATGGGGAGGAGCTGAGTTGTTTCCAGAGGAGGAGGTGAAAACACGACCCCGAGAAAGTGGAGTTTGGTCTGGCCCTCTGAGAGCATCGAGTCCAACCATTCCCCAACACTGCCAAGGCCACCTTGACCAGTGTCCCCAAGTGCCACGTCCACATGGCTGTTAAATCTCTGCAGGTACTGGGGACTCCAGCACTGCCCTGGGCAGCTGTGCCAGGGTCTGACCACCCTTTCTATGGAGAAATTTTCCTTAATATCCAATCCAAAACAGCTGTGGTGCAACACGAGGCCATTTCCACTCATCCTGTCCCTGTTCCCTGGGAGCACAGCCCGACCCCCCCGGCTGTCCCCTCCTGTCAGGAGCTGTGCAGAGCCACAAGGTTCCCCCTGAGCCTCCTTTTCTCCAGGCTGAGCCCCTTTCCCAGCTCCCTCAGCCTCTCCTGGGGCTCCAGCCCCTTCCCAGCTCCCTTCCCTGTCCTGGACACGCTCCAGCCCCTGCAGGTCTCTCTTGTCAGGAGGGTCCCAGAGCTGATCCTAGCTTTGAACACATGTAAGAATGGAAGCACAGTCAGGAATCAGGGGGGACAGGACCCTGAGCCCTCCCTGCCTTCAGTGGGAAAAGCATCAAAGGGGTGATGGGGAGGACACATGTAGGGTCTGGTCCCTCTGTGCTGCAGGTGTATGTGAAGCAAAACCTTAAAGGAAAAACTTCTTTCCCTGGATGAGTCTAAAATCCTGCTCCTGTCCAAAGGAAGGTTTTGATGAAGAACGGATGAATTGGAGCTTTTCTTGGACAAGTCCTGGTAAAGCCAGAGCAAGTCATGGAAGCTGAAACCCTGATCATCTCCGTGACCAGGAGTTACCTCAGTCCTCAGGTGCCACCTGCAGCCAAAATGCTGACTAACTAAGCCAAGAGCTGGATGAATCATCTGTCGAATCCAAATAGGTGGAAACAGAAAATAATCAAGTCCTGGGAATGCTGAAAGTCTGTCAGACATCCAGAACTCTGGTTTTAGTATTTTGAATAGGCTTGAGTTTTTCAGCCAGCATTTATCCATTGGACTTCCTTGGTATGACAAGGAATTGCATAAGCACAGTTAATTTCCCTTCATGCTGCCAGCTCCTGGAGAATTTCCATGAAAATCCTCTTTTCCCACTTTGAAACATAAGAAGAAGTTCAGTGTGTTGCATCTGGCAGAGATTTGGGGAGGGAGGAGCAGCCCTGCCTCTGTGCTCAGCTGCACGTGGGGCTGATGGCAAAGGAAGCGGCGAGGACATGGGAACTCAGGGTTTCATCCAAGATGGAAAATAACCTAAAAATAGAGCTGTGAGGGCTGGGCTGTCCTGTGAGGCCATTGTCTGGGATGAGGCAGTGTGGGACAGCCGGCAGTGTCCCCGTGTCCCGGCCTGGGCGGATGTCCTGCTCCCGGAAATCTCCTGCTGGTGGTCTGGCGCAGCTGGGGCTGGGTGATGCCAGTCCTGGGGGGCTTTGGGAGGGGGGTTGATGCCAAGGGGTTCTCCTGCCAGCCTGGATTGTGTTGTCCCAGCTGTCCCCTGCCTGGTGACACAGGATGGAGATGCTGTGTGTACTGGAGGGCTTCCCTTGGAGCACTCCCTGAGCCCCACCTCCCTGTGCCCAGCATGTCTGCAGGGACCCCACGGCTGGGGGGTCCCCCAGGCTCTCTGGGGAGGGGAAGGGGGAGTTCTGGCCATGGTGGATGTGTTGCAGGGGCCAGGCCATGTCCTGGGCTGTGTCCTGGGCTGTGTCCTGGGCTGTGCAGCTCCAGGGAGAAGCTGGGCATCCTTCCTCTCTGCCTCCCTGGAGCACAGGGATTGCTGGCTCCTGGCTTGAGTAGCTCAGAGAAACTGTGGCTGCCCCTGGATCTCTGGAATTGTCCAAATCCAGGTTGGACAGGGCTTGGAGCATCCTGGGCTAGCGGAAGGTGTCCCTGCCCATGGAACTGGATGGTCTTTAGGCCTCTTCCTACCCAAACCATTCCATGATTCTATGATCCTCTCCTGTCTGTGGCTGTCACCCCAGGGACCACTGTCCCATCCAGCTTCTTATTTGCTGAATTTGGGCATGAAGGTGCCACTCGACCTCTGGGCTTGGCTGAGGGCTGTGAGAGCCCAGCCTGGGCTCCTGAGGGCCACAGTGGTGTCAGGGATGGGGACGGGGACAGGCTGTGGGCAGGCTCTGGCCAGCCAGGCTGCCATGGACAGATGTCCGTGTTGCAGCCGCCTCCTTGGAGGTGGTTCAGCTTTGGATGGCCAGAGCTGGGCTGTGGCTGTGGGCAGGGAGCAAAGCTCTGGGAGTTGGTAAAGCCTCGCTCCTGGGAGAGGAGCAGGAGGGGGTGCTGGGGAGCCAGCCCCGGGGTGACCGTGTGCCGTGACACCTCCTGAGCTGTCTCCTCCTGCCGCAGGCCTGCCGCGATTTCCTGGACTTAGCCGAGAGCCACAGCCGGAAATGGCAGCGGCTGCTGCAGCATGAGCGGGAGCAGCGGATCCGCCTGGAGGAGACCATCGAGCAGCTAGCCAAGCAGCACAACAGCTTGGAGCGAGCCTGCCGTGGGGCGCCCGGCCTGGCCTCGGGCACCGCCAGCATCTCCAGCACCGCCAAGGGTGAGCGCCAGGCTGGGGCTGCGTGGGGTCCCCGGGATGGGACAGGGCTGCACGGGGTCCCCAGGATAGGACAGGGCTGCTCAGAGATTCCAGGATGGGACAGGGATGCTCAGGATCCCAGGGATGGGACACAGCTGCTTTGGGATCCTCAGGATGGGACGGGGCTGGTCAGGATCCCCGGGATGGGACAGGGCTGCTTGGGATTCTGGGGACAGGGCTGCATGGGGATCCTCAGGATGAGACGGGGCTGCTCAGGATCCCCAGGATGGGACAGGGCTGCTCGGGATCCCTGGGATGGGACAGGGCTGCTCGGGATCCCTGGGATGGGACAGGGCTACTTGGGGATCCTCAGGATGGGACAGGGCTGCTCAGGATCCTGGGGATGGGGCTGCTCAGGATCCTGGTGATGGGACAGGGCTGTTCAGGCACCTCTGGGTCAGGGTACTCTGCCTGGCTGTTCCCAGTGAGCTGCCAGCAATGGGAAGGATGCCCAAGGCAATGCCCTGCATCCCCATGGTATTTTTTTAATGGATCCCATTACGCCATAATTATTCCTAATTGGTCTTGCTCAGGGACTTGGATGTCCCCAAGATTGAGATGTGAGAGAGGGCTGTGTCCCTAGCTGGCTGATGCTATTCCAGGCTATTTTGGAAGCTTTAACCCTTGCTGGTGGGCACATCTCCGTGTGCTGGAGGGCAGCCATGGCACTGGGAACAGGCTCAGGGTCCCCTGGCACTGCTGTCTTGGCTGCTTGGGGTGGCAGTGGAAAAGCCAGGGCTCGTTTGCAATAAGATCCAACAGCTTTGCAAATTCCTGCCAAATGTCCTTCCCCCAGGGAAACATTAGTTACAGCCACAAAAACTGCTAATAGTGCCGGCTCTTACTTCTAAAGGAAATGCAGACCCAAGGGAGAGAGCGGCTGCTGGAATGGGGGTGTTGTTGGTGCCAGGCACTGCCCTTGTTCCTCTGTGGCCGCAGGGGAGGTTTAGTTTGGATCCTGGGGAATATTCCTTCATGGAAAGGGTTGTCCAGCCGTGTCCCCATCGCTGGAGGGATTTAACAGCTGTATGGATGTGGCACCAGGGGACACGGCGTGGTGGTGGCCTGGGCAGTGCTGGAGGAATGGCTGGGCCTGATGTCCTCAGAGGGCTTTTCCAGCCTGAAGCGATTCTGAGGTGCAGCTGGGGAGGGCAGGGTGGAAATCGCTGCAGGGACAGGCACAAATCTGCCTGAGGTGGTCACCCTGCTCTTCCGGAGAGCGGGAGCGAGGCAGGGAATGGGATCGGCTGGGGCGGGGAAGGAGCGGGGAAGCTGCACCGGGACTCTGCAGGCAGCGCCATTGATCCCTCCTCCCGAAGCGGAGGAATGTTTGGAAATGCAGGGCTGGGAAACCTCTCCGAGCATCACCTGAAACACGTGATGGTTTTTTCCTGCTTTAATCCAGAGCGGATTTCCCGGCGGGCGGGGCGGTGCTGGAGCGGAGCCGCATCAGCCGCGGGCTGGGCACGCCCGTGTCACCCTCAGGCAGCCCGGGGGCATTTTCGGGGGCGCTCCCGGCATGGCAGGGTCTCCCTGCGTGCCTGGGTTGGGGAGCAGGACACATTCTTGCTTTTAGGAGCTGGAAATCGGTGCGGCATCCTCGGGGTGTGGGGTGGCATGCAGAGGAGGGGTCAGGCTGTGGAGGGGACACAGTGGGGGCTGTGGGGACAGGTCCTGCGCAGGGGACACAGGGGGGGCTGTGGGGACAGGTCCTGCGCAGGGGACACAGGGGGGGCTGTGGGGACAGGTCCTGTGCAGGGAACACAGGGGGGGCTGTGGGGACAGGTCCTGTGCAGGGGACACAGGGGGGGCTGTGGGGACAGGTCCTGTGCAGGGGACACAGGGGGGGCTGTGGGGACAGGTCCTGCACAGGGGGCCCTGGGGGGCACCAGCAGCCCGGGATGTCTCACAGGCTCTGTTCCAGCAGGGAGTGTGCAGTCTGCCAAAGGAGAGGCCAGTGATGAAGATGAGGAGACGGAGTACTTCGATGCCATGGAGGACGCACCAGCTTTTATCACTGTAACTGCAGACCCCAAGCACCACAGGTACCAGCCCCAGCCTGCCTGCGAATGCGGGAAGGGCTGGGAAGAGCCGGCTTTCCTGCAGCAGCCCCTCCCACGGGGTCACTCCATGGGGGCATGTCCTCCAGAACTTTCCCAGCCTCTGTCCGGGGCTCCATCCTGTGTCCAGCTGCTCCTGCATTCCTGGAGCAAGGCTGAGGATGGCCCCAGCTGTAGTGAAGCAGGTGAGGAGGGGCAGTGTCAGCTGGTGCTGTGGGAAAGCTGAGTCCTCTGCCCCACAGCTGGTGGGAGCAGGGACTTGGAGGGAAATCCCTCGGAGTGTTGGACAGAGGTAGGGAGCACCGTGCCTTGACAGAATCATGGAATCGTGGGAGGGGTAGGGCTGGAAGGCCCTTAAAGCTCCTCTCATTCCACGCCCTGCCATGGACAGGGACACCTCCCACTGTCCCAGGCTGCTCCCAGCCCGGCCCAACCTGGCCTTGGACACTGCCAGGGATGGGGCAGTCGCAGCTTCTGTGGGCACCCTGTGCCAGGGCCTGCCCACCCTGCCAGGGAACAATTCCTGCCCAATATCCCATCCAGCCCTGCCCTCTGCTGTCACTTGCTCTTACTCCCCCATGGGGGCTGGAGGAACCTGTGGTCTGACCCGTGGTCACATCACTGGGCTTGGTGACAAAAGCAGAATCTCTGTGCCCCCAGGGCTGGGCTGAGAATCCCTTCCTGAGCATTCAGGATTTAAAATCCCCTCCTAACAGCTGTGCACAGCCTCTGTCACTGCCCACCTTCCCGGCAGTCCCCTGGGGTGGTGCTGTGGGTGATGCTGCACCAGCCCTGGCTGTTCTCCTCCCTGCTCTGCCCTGCCCCGTGCTCACCAGCCGCTGTTTCCTTCCCGCAGGCGTTCGGGCAGCAACCTGAGCGGGGCCAGCGAGGGCCACCCCGAGGACTGGAACCTGGAGGACAGCGTGAGCTGGCCGGGCACAGTGGGAGGGAGGGTGCTGGTGGGTGGAACCAGGGCACGGTGGTGAAGGGGCCCTCCAGCTGGGTGCAGATGCTCTGTGGTGGTTCCTGTGAGTCACGGGTGGGGGACAGATGTCAGCAGTCATCAGCATCCTAAACATTCTCCTGAGGGATGCAGGAAGGTGTTGGGGGACAATTGTATTTTTCCCTGGCTTCCAGCAATGCTCAGGTGTCTCCTGAGCTGTGGTTGCTGTTCGTGGGAGCTGCTGGGTCTGGTTAGGTCCAACTTAAACCTGAGTTCCTTCTGTTGCCTCCACAGGTGTTTGAGAGCTCAAATCAAAGCAGCTACAATGAGTCCACGGGCAAAGATCTCCTGCCGAGGAAAAGGAGACGGACCCGCATTCCCGACAAACCAAACTACAGCCTTAACCTCTGGAGCATCATGAAGAACTGCATTGGCAAGGAGCTCTCCAAGATCCCCATGCCTGTGAGTCCCGGAGTCCCTGGCAGGCAGGGCTTGCTCTTGGCTGTGCAGAGGGGTTGGGTTACAGCTCTGGATGGTCCTGCTGGGACAGGAGATTGTCCCCAGGGACTGGACTTTATGCTGGCAGAGCCCTCTGCAACTGCTGCATGCTTATCATGGAATCATGGAATGGTTTGAGTGGGAAGAGACCTTAAAGCCCATCCAGTCCCACACTCTGCCATGGGCAGGGACACCTCCCACTGTCCCAGGCTGCTCCAAGCCCTGTCCAGCCTGGCCTTGGACACTGCCAGGGATCCAAGGGCAGCCACAGCTGCTCTGGGCACCCTGTGCCAGGGCCTGCCCACCCTCCCAGGGAACAATTCCTGCCCAATATCCCATCCATCGCTGCCCTCTGGCAGTGGGAAGCCATTCCCTGTGTCCTGTCCCTCCATCCCTTGTCCCCAGTCCCTCTCCAGCTCTCCTGGAGCCCCTTTAGGGCCTGGCAGGGGCTCTGAGCTCTCCCTGGAGCCTTCTGTTCTCCAGGTGAGCACCCCCAGCTCTCCCAGCCTGGCTCCAGTCCTCAAAGCATCTCTGTGGCCTCCTCTGGACTTGCTCCAGCACATCCTTGTTCCAGGGCAAGCTGGAGCAGAGGGGACATTGCCCGAGTGTCCTCTGCAAGTCCAGCTGTTGCAGAGGCATGGAAGGAAGCAGGACACTGGGAATCCCTGAGGATTCATGAAGAGGGATCCTTGTAGCTGGTGGTGTTTTCCTCAGTGTGATCCAGGATGGGACACTCAGGGCTCAGCCCCACCTGCACCAACCATGGCAGAGCTGGGTTCCACCCCAGGGGCTCAGAGAACCTCATTTTCCTTACAGAGAGCAGGTTTTTTTGGTGAAGGAGGTGCTGGGGTCAGATTTTGGGTGCTGCTGGTTCAGCCCTGGGGGCAAAGGCTCCCTGTGATGGCCAGAGAGGGTTTGCTGGGGGCCTGTGGGGAACAGCCCCTCCCATGGGCTGCACAGAGCTGCATTCATGGCCCATCCTCTGTTGGGTAAAGAGCAAGGAGCACATTCCAGAGGCTGGGATGCTGAATTGGTTGTGTTTTGTCTCTTCAAACAGAGCCTGAGTAAGAGCTCAGAGCTCTGGCTGATAGTGATGAGCTGTCACTTCCTTGTGCTATTTCCAGCTGGGATGGACAGCCCAGCACCATCCAGTTCTGCAGCAGCAGCAGATCAGGGCTTGATGGGCACAGGAATAAGCTCAGGATGTGAAATCCCAACAGCTGCTGGTGCCTGGAGAGAGAAATTTCTCCTATCAATCAAATCATCCTGGGAGCTGCTGGAGTCCAAACCTGAGGACAGTGTGGAAGAGAGGAGGTTTAGATTAAATGTAAGAAGTTGTTCCCCACGAGGGTCTGAGGCCCTGGCACAGGGTGCCCAGAGCAGCTGTGGCTGCCCCTGGATCTCTGGCAGTGCCCAAGCCCAGGCTGGATGGGGTTTGGAGCATCCTGGGACAGTGGGAGGTGTCCCTGACCATGGCAGGAGTGGTACTGGATGATCTCTTATGTCCCTTCCAGCCCAAACCATTCTGGGATTCTGTGAAATCTTGAAGGATCCCACAGTCACTAGGAAATAAGAAGGACGCTCCAGAGATGCACCAGGATCCACCCCACAAGCTCAGCTGCATGTGGACATCTTTTAGGGAGATTTGTGATGAATTAAGAGCATTTCTGAGATTCTCTGAGGTCTTCTGAGATCAATCCCCTTGCTGGGGATGTGATGGGCTGCCCAACCTCTTGTGCAAACAGCTCCTTGATTTTCCCTCTGAATGAACAAACCTGCAGCACTGAAAAGGTGGAAAAGAGTTGTAGGAATTTGGATTTGGGGTGGATTCATCTTCTTCCCCCATGAAAGAAGATCTTCCTGTCGCCTGAGCAGTGCTGAGGATGCAGCTGCTGCCTTTGTTCTCTGCATCTCTCCTAAGAATTATCCCAAGTGATTTGGTCTTTATGTGGATTTGATGCTGCTCTTTCTCCCCAGCTCTCTCTTTCTCTGATGCTGTAACATCCCTGCCACTTACAGGCTAAATCCATGAGTGGAGACTCTAAAAAAAGCTAAATCCTGGAATCTGGAGTTTGTTTTTTCTACTATGAAATATTTAACTTGGCTTACAGAAGTGGTTCTTCAGCCATCTGCTCCTCTTAAAATATATTTCTTTGTTTTGAACTGAAGCTAAAAAGGCAGAAGACCATTTGTGGCTCTGTCTTGCTTTCAATTATTTTTTAATTTCAGTATTTTCAGAATGAAAATGTCATGGGACTGGAGTCCCAGGAGCAGGGAGACCACAGAATGGGGCTTTTCCAGGTTTTCTGGGCAGCTGGGTCACCTGGCACAGGGGTGGCCTTCCCAGAGGAGGTGATGAGGGCAGGCTGGGGAGCAGCACAGCCCTGTCCTGTTGCTGGTGGGATGCTGGCTGGGAGGCAGCAGGGGGCTGATCTCGTTGTTGAGGCTCATTTTGGGGTCAGGATGATAACCTGGAGTCATCTCTGATTATCCCCCAGGGCTGTTGGCTCCCCCACACCCCGAGCCTTGGTGCTGCCTGGCACAGATCAGGGAGCAGAACACATAGTCCCCTTCCTTTGGGCTTGGTGGTGCCTCCTGGGGATCTCTCCTGTTTTCTTAACTGCAGGGGGAATTGGACAGCTGAAGAATAGAACCGATATGATTTCAACAGAAGCTGTTTATTGTTTACAATACAATCCCAATTACAGATTATAAAATCTACAGCCCATGTGGGCACACTTCTCTCGGTTGGCCAAGTCGCTTGCTCAAGAGGCAGGTTCATCTCCTTCAGTACATCTAATTGGTCAAGTGTCCATTCTCATGCTGCACCTCCTGTATCTAGGCTTTTCATTCTTTGTAGACAGTTCCTCAGGCTCTCTGTTTTTATTTTCATCCTGTTGTTTTCCCAGTAACCTTGATGAATTCCTGAGAGCTCTGCAAAACAAGGCTGCAGGTGTCTTGTTATGTGCAATGATTTTGGCTGGTACGCAGAATGGCCTAAGTTGTGTGAATGCATTGCTACCCTTAGCCCTGCCTTGTTCCCCTGCAGGTGAACTTCAACGAGCCCCTGTCCATGCTGCAGCGGCTCACGGAGGACCTGGAGTACCACGAGCTGCTGGACAAGGCGGTGAAGTGCGAGAGCTCCACGGAGCAGATGTGCTTTGTGGCCGCCTTCTCCGTGTCCTCCTACTCCACCACTGTCCACCGCACCGCAAAGCCATTCAACCCCCTCCTGGGGGAGACCTACGAGCTGGACCGCCTGGAGGAGCTGGGATTCCGCTCCCTCTGCGAGCAGGTGAGGCCGGGGCTCCCCGGGCTCATCCCGGTGCTCCTGTCCTGCTGGGGGGCAGCCAGCACCTCCCGGAGCCTTCCGCAGGCTCTTCTCCCAGAAATGGTGTGAGGACGATGGTGGTGGAGTCCCCACCCGTGGAGGTGTCCAGGGAAGGACTGGATGTGGCACTCAGTGCTCTGGGCTGGGTGACAGAGTGGGGTGGGGCACAGCTTTGGCTTGGCCCTTTGTCCCCAGGTTTGGAGCAGGTGCTGCAGTGGTGCCAGGCTCTGCCACCAGCTCCTTGCAGGACACCCAGGAGTAGGCAAAGCCCTCCCTGGCAGTGGGTACCCAAACTTGTCAGACACCTGTGGAGCGCTGGCTTGAGGCAGGACGGCACCTCCTGTCAAATCCCATCCCATCCCATCCCATCCCATCCCATCCCATCCCATCCCATCCCATCCCATCCCATCCCATCCCATCCCATCCCATCCCATCCCATCCCATCCCATCCCATCCCATCCCATCCCATCCCATCCCATCCCATCCCATCCCATCCCATCCCATCCCATCCCATCCCTTGAGGCTGTGCTGCCCTGGGCAGTGACAGGGAACAGGCTGTGTGGGGTCTCCTGGCCGTGTGACCCAAGGAAGGTCCTGCAGTAGATAATCCCCCAAATTCCTGGCTCTGCTGTCACTCCACACCCCTCAGTGCAGTGTGCCCAGTGTCACCCAGCTCTGCATGTCCCCACATGGTCCATCCCAGCCTGGGAGCTGTCCCAGTGCCTGTGGCTGCAGTGAGGTGGGACACTGCCAGCCTGAGCCCTGGTGCAGCCCTCCTGCCTGCCCTGCCTGCCAGGCTCAGAGGTGGCCTCAGCCCTCAGCCACCTCCCTGTGGCTGTCACAGAGCTCAGCAGTGTCACACCTTCACCTCCCCTTGCCTGGCAGCAATTCCTGGGCTGCCACCTGGTTTAGCCTGGACGTGGATGATTCCTGGCCAGGATCCATCCCTTAGCCAGCTGCCACCCTCGCCTTCCTGGGGTGCAGTTGGAACTCCTGGGTGGATTTATCAGCCTCATCCCAGCTGTGGTGCCCAGCCCAGGGCTGCCTGTCCCCCTGGACACTTCTGACCACATCTCTCCCAGTCCTGCCTGTGCAGTACTGCTGGACACCCCTGAGTGCATCATTCCCAAGCATTGTCATCCTTGTTTGTGGGAGCTGACAGTGGTCAGATTTTAGGCTTCAGGCACTTGCTAAAAAGACAAGTGAGTGACTCTCTCATTCTGGCCTGAAAAATCCTAAGAAGGAATCCAAATCATCCTTGGGAGGTGAAAAACAGTTAGCAGGTGGTGTTTTTCTAACTGGTTTATTGGCAAAGATGTTTACAAAGAGGTGCAGGCTCTAAATGACCAATCATATTCATTGCACCCAAGTGCTGTATAAAAAGAGGGTTGTGAAGAATAAAGATCACTCTCACTTGCTGTAATAAGCTGGGAGTCATGTCATTATATCAAGCTGTCCTTAAAACAATAATGACACCTGTTCTCATTCTTTCACCTCCCTTTTCTCCCCACTCCTTCCTCCATCCCTGTTCCCTCCCAAATAAATAACCTGCCTGGAATTACCTTCTCCAGTTGGTCCCAGTTTTCCTCTATTTGTACCCAGATTTGATATTCCTCACCAATTCCAGACTCCTTTCCCAATGCTCCGAATTTTCCTTGGATGCTGCGTGTGCTGCTCAGCCTGCCAACGTGCCCAGCCAAGCAGTGATAATCCAGTGCCTGAAATCCAGTTATCCAAATAGGATTTCCTGCTGCTGGTGACTGGGATTTAATGGCGAGGCCTTGGCCCTGCCTGTGTGTGTAATCCAGAGCTCAGGGTGCTCAGCCTGTAATTACAGCAGGGAAATCATCCCGGAGCTCCAGGGATCGGTGGGTGCCGGTGCTGGGTGCCTGTGCCAGGCTGTGCCACCAGCTGAGAGCCTGCCTGGTGACAGATCCCTCTGCCTGGGATAGTCCTGCTCCTCCCTTTGTTTTGGGCAGCATTTTTTCCAGGGCAGGGCGATGTGAGCACTGTCCTCTAACAAGTCACTCTCAGGATTTAGGATGCTGTGTCCACTTTTCCAGCCTGGTGTGTATGTGAGGGAAAGGCCAAAGTCTTGCTGTGTGTTTTGGACAACTTGTGGGCCTGTGTCCTCTGGGATTTCCCAGGTGCTGTTCCACTGGGATTACTGGGGTGCCAGTACATCCATATTTCTCCACCAGGATCCCAGAAAAGCAGGGCTGTGTCCTGGGATCAGGATAGGGTCTCACTGTGATGGTTGTTCAGGTGGAGAGTTCATGGATCATGCTTTGAAATGAGCCTTGGCAGATCTTGGCAGGCTCCTGGTGTGTCTCCCTTTGCTGCCAGGGCACCGCATGGGGTCCCCCCGATGCCCAGGAGGACACTGGGGTGTGCAGAGCCTGGAGTGTCCTCAGTGCTGAGCTGGCGTGGAGCTGTCAGCTCTCCCTGCACTCAGCCGGGCTCTGTCGTGGCCGTGTCCTCACGGGCTGTGTCTCCTGTCCCCAGGTGAGCCACCACCCCCCGGCAGCCGCCCACCACGTGTACTCCAGGCGAGGGTGGACACTGTGGCAGGAGATCACCATCGCCAGCAAGTTCAGGGGCAAATACCTCTCCATCATGCCACTGGGTAGGTGATGGATTCCGGAATTACCTGGGATTGATGGGCCTTGCTCTGCTCATGCAAAACCCAGCACTTAAAGAAGCTGCTTCCTTAGCCTGTAGGAATTCCTTGGCATCACCTGGGGCTCAGAGAATCCCCTGGACTCATCTGGGATTCTGGGAATTCCTTGGGCTCACCTGGGGCTCAGAGAATTCCACCCCAAGCAATTAAGGAGCCCAGACTCGTACTCCTGATCCAATGATCCAACAATAACATGTCTGCTCTGGAAGTGGAAATGATGCCAGCTGCAAAGGCTCCTTTGCTTTCTGGAAGTATCCTGCTTGCCCAGGAATTGATTTCTCCTTCCATGATATTTAAAGTTAACTTGCTGTTTTAACCCTCTCCCTGCCAGTCAAGTGCAATAAGCTGCCTCCTTCCAGCATTTTATTTTCCTTTTGCCTGTCCCTGGGCTGGGCAGCATTCCCAGAGTGTTGCCACTGCCTGAATCAACCAGGCAGCACATTTCTGACCTGCTTTTAACATGACTGCTTCTGGCAGAGGGCAGAGGGCCTGGCAGGAGTTGGAACGTCCCTTCCTGGAGCAGACTGAGGCAGGGATGAATCCAGAGCCAGACCTGGCTGGGGGATGCAGGGAGGGCAGTGGCCCTGAGGATGAGCACAGTGCTGGGATGGTGGTGGGCTCTGGGAAACATCTGTCCCTGCTGAGCTCAGATCATTCCTCTCTCCACAGGCGCCATCCACCTGGAGTTCCACTCCAGTGGGAATCACTATGTCTGGAGAAAAGTCACCTCCACTGTGCACAACATCATCGTGGGCAAGCTCTGGATCGACCAGGTGGGTGAAGGGGCAGGTCCTGCCTGGCTCTGGGGGGCTGGAGGAGCACTGCCCTCCTCGGGCACGTGCTCCTGCCCCGATGGGAAGCTGTGCTTTCCTGCAGGGGTGGGAAAGGCTTCCTGGAGCCTCCCTGGCTCTCCCCGAGGCCAGCAGGTGGTGGGGGTGGCTGGTGTGGGGGGCAGCCACTGGTGCTGCTCTGCCCAGTGGTGATTGGTGCCTGCACTATAACTAACAGCTCCTCTGTCTCTCCCTGTGTGGTTCTGTGTCTTTTATCCAGTCTGGTGAAATAGAGATTGTTAACCATAAGTCCAAAGATAAATGCCAGCTGAAATTTACCCCCTACAGCTACTTCTCCAGGGATGTCCCCCGCAAGGTGAGTATCCAGCAGGGACTCTGCTCCTTCAGGGGTCAGACCTGGCTCTTGCAGTACCACTGGGATGAGCCCCAGCAGGGGCTGAGGGGCTGGTCAGGCACCTCTAACGTGGTCACCAGGGAGGGCTGGGTGCCACCTCTGTGTTCTGTGGTTTGGTATGTGCTGGAGCTGCAGCACTGAGACCTGGGAGGCTTTGGTGGGTTGGACACCCACCTGCAAGGTCCCAGGAGACACAACTCCACATCCAGCTGGGCACCTGGAGGCTGTGGTGTCCTTCTGGTGTCCCCAAACGCCACCAGAGCCGTGTCCCCCTGCCAGGTGACGGGGGTGGTGAGCGACGCCGACGGCAAAGCTCACTACGTCATGTCGGGCACGTGGGATGAGAAGATGGAGTGCTCCAAGATCGTCCACAGCAGCCACGGCAGCACCAGCACCGAGGGCAAGCAGAAAACTGTCTACCAGACACTGTCCCCAAAGGTCCTGTGGAGGAAGTACCCGCTCCCGTGAGTGCCTGGGGGTGGGGCAGCAGGATTGGGGTGGGGATGGGATTTCCCAGGGCTTATGGAATGGGAGGCTCATACGCCCAGGCCTGAGGGACTTGGGGGGCTCAGTGGCTTTTTCTGAGGTGGGAGAAGAGGTCCCTGCAAGGGGAGGGTGGCTTTGGGGACTCCTGTGGGTGGGTTTGGGGCACTTGAGGGGGCTGGTTGGGTTTTTGGGGCAGTGGGCTCTGGCAGGGAGGGCTGTTGGCTGCTTTGCCTTGCTGGTCATCGTGTCCCTGGCCCGCATGTCCCACCAGTCACGTTGTCCCCATGGAGACCAGTCCTCCCTTGGCCCTTGTGACCACAGCAGGACTGGGCTCAAATCAGTCTCTGAGCCCTGGGAGCACCAGCAGACACTCCCTGCTTTGGGGATATTCTCCTGGGGTGGGGACTGCTCCCTGGGCAGCCTGTTCTGATGCCTGACCACCCTTTCCAGGAAGGAATTTCCTTAATATCCAATCCAAAATGGCTGTCGTGCAACTTGAGGCCATTTCCACTCATCCCATCCCTTGTTCCCTGGGAGCACAGCCCGACCCCCTGGCTGTCCCCTCCTGTCAGGAGTTGTGCAGAGCCACAAGGTTCCCCCTGAGCCTCCTTTTCTCCAGGCTCAGCCCCTTTCCCAGCTCCCTCAGCCTCTCCTGGGGCTCCAGCCCCTTCCCAGCTCCGTTCCCTGCCCTGGACACGCTCCAGCCCCTGCAGGTCTCTCCTGCCAGGAGGGTCCCAGAGCTGCCCCAGCACTGGAGGTGCCCCAGCAGTGCCAGCACAGCAGGAGTGGCTCAGGGGCAGGGGGCTGTCCCTGAGGTACCCCAGCCCCCGTCCTGAGCAGGCTCTCTGCCCTCAGGGAGAACGCAGAGAACATGTATTTCTTCTCGGAGCTGGCACTGACGCTGAACGAGCCCGAGGAGCGCGTGGCGCCCACGGACAGCCGGCTGCGCCCCGACCAGCGGCTCATGGAGAGCGGCCGCTGGGACGAGGCCAACGTGGAGAAGCAGAGGCTGGAGGAGAAGCAGAGAGCCGTGCGCCGGCGCAGGGAGGCCGAGGCCGTGGAGGCCCTGGAGGAAGGTGAGGCGCTGCAGGATGGTTCAGGATGCAGGGACTGCGCTGCCCCTGCTGTGGGATGGTTGGGGGGACAGACCCTGCAAGGGGCGAGCAGCTCTGGGGGACCCTTGTGGGTGGGATTGGGGCACTTGTGGGGGCTGGTTGGGTTTTTGGGGCAGTGGGCTCTGGCAGGGAGGGCTGTTGGCTGCTTTGCCTTGCTGGTTATTGTGTCCCTGGCCAGCATGTCCCGCCAGTCACTTTGTCCCCTGGAGGCCAGTCCTCCCTTGGTCCTTGTGACCACAGCAGGGCTGGGTTTCAATCAGTCTGAGCTCTGGGAGCACCAGCAGACAGTCCTGGCTCTTGGGGCAGCTGTGGGAGCTGTGGGGTTGCAGGGTTCCGGGTGGAGAAGCCCTCCTGACCCCCGTTCTGCCCGGCCAGGGAAGGACTACGAGGGGTACATCCCGCTGTGGTTCGAGCGCAAGGTGGACGCCGTCACCGGGGAGCTGATCTGCGTCTACAAGGGCGGCTACTGGGAGGCCAAGGACAAGCAGGACTGGAGCGTGTGCCCCGACATCTTCTGAGCCCGCCGTGCTCCGGTGCCAGCCCGGGACATGGGCACGGCCCGAGGGACAGTGAGGACACGCCGGCAGCGTCCCGCAGGGCCGACAGAGCCAATACTGCAGAGATCCGAACAGGGATTCCAAACCTATTTTTTTATGCACTAATAAATAGCATCCTTTTTTTTTTTTTTTTTTTTTTTAAATGATGGCTTTTCCAGCGACTGCTTAGGAGTGAGGACACGTGGAGCTGGGTTGGGTTTAGGATGTTCATTGCTGTCAGGAGTTGCTGCCTATATCCTCCAGCGCCTCGGCTCCGGCGGCCGAGACGTCGACTTCCAAAGATGCCTGGGGTGTGGGAATGCCGTGCTTGTGTGAGCTCTTCTCTTTGCCATGTTTTTGTTTTTGGGACCCCATTTCTGTGTGGACCTTGTGGAATTATTTTTTTAAAAAAACAAATCCTGCTCCTGGTTCAGGTTTCCTTCACAGATGGACACGAACAACTCTGCTTGGGAAGCTGTGCCCAGGAGCCGTGGCGCTAGATCCCGGAGGCTCCTGGTGGTTCCACAGTCATCCCAGTAACACCAAGTAGGATATTTGAGCTGGTGACTTTGGGGTCTTTGACCTGGATTTTGTTTTTCTCGAGAGTATTGGAGGTGCTTCCCCACAGTCTGATGTGTTCAGGCAAAGCCTTGGCCTGTCTTTATTGTGTGGGAGTGGTTTGAGTGAGGTTTGCTTTGGTTTTCCTGCAACCACATCGAAGGGTGAAGTGGCCTCAGCGAGGCTGGGAATGCCAGGCCCGTGCAGTGAGGGGTTTTTATCCCAGTGCTGTCCCTGGCTCCGTGTCCCTGCTCCATATCCCTGCACATGGGGGCTGGGTCTGGATGCCGGCTTTTCCATTGCTGTCTCCCTGCTGAGCTGTGCCTGATGCTGGCTGGGAGAGGAGGGAAGAGGTGCCATGGGGAGAGGAGGGGAGAGATGCCGTGGTGCTGCTGGGATGGAGCCTTGGTCCTGCATCTCCCACCCCGTTCAGCCCAACAGGCCTGGCCACAGGCTGAGGCTGGCGGGTCCCTGCATCCCAGCACCTGCTCCTGGCTCCTGTCCCTCCTCCCTCATCCTGGGCTCTCCCTGCAGCAGCTCCAGTTGGACAGGGCAGGGAACCCCTCACCCCTCCTGGTGTCCCCCTGCCTGGCCCTGGATGCACGGGGAGAAGTGGAGCAAGCACTGCTGGTGACAGGTGAGGACCAGGGGTACCGAGGGGAAGCAGGAGGTGGCAGCATCCCAAAGATGGGATCTGCTGGGCCAGGGAGTAGCAGGAACACATGGAGACCTGCACTGGCCCTGCTGGATCCCATTTTTGCTGTCTCCTCTGGCTCTCCATCACATCACACTGACCCTGCCTCCCGGGCTGCCGAGCCGGGCCCGTCACACCCATGTGGAAGTTAATTAGCAATAACGAACCTTGAGGCAATGGTAACTGGAATATCCAGGCTGCACACGGGACACTTATGCAATCAGGTTCCTCATCCATCAGTCTCCTCCTGACCAGCTTCCAGCACTTCCACCCCTGTGATCCCCACACTGTACAGTCCCCACGGCCCTGGACGGCGTCACAGTGGTGCAGGGCAGCCCCCACTGCTCTCAGTGCACCTTTAATCTTATTTATTTGCTTCTAATTTATACATATATATATATAAATATATAAAATTATTTTGCTTAAATTTCTATGGTACACAATAGATGAAAAATGATGAAGACAGAAGTGTCTGTCTGAGTTTTTACAGCATGAGTACGATTCCCCTCAGCTCGTCCCCGAGCTCGGGTGATAGTGATGGAACGATTCCCATTGCAGGGAAGCAACGGTTTGCTCCAAAGCTGGATCCCGTGGCGTGGAAAAGGTGTTCCAGAGACATTCCCATCTGGAAACGATGTGTTTGGGGTTTGAGGAGCGGCACGAGGGATTCCTGGGAGTGGGGTGCTCCAAGCTGCTTCCCAGTGTCCCGAGAGTTGCAGCAGCTGCTCCGGAATGTTCACTCCTTCCTGGAGCTTTGCCCTGCCTCGGGAAAGCTGATCTCAAGTGATCCAGCCTGGGATTCAGCCTGTGGAGAGCTGCCCGTGTCCCAGCCCTGGGTGTCCTGCCTGGGAGGGGGAGGACACTCCCCACCGATCCCTGATGCCGCTGCCTTGGGCTGTGGCAGCACCAAAGTGTCCCGGGGGATTTGTCCCACGCGGGGCCCGAGCCAGGTCTGTAAAAGGGGCTGAAATGGAGCTCTTCAGAATGCCTTATTTTCCTTTTTGCTGTGTCAATGCAAGTGTCACCCGGGAGCCTGGAGCAGGGAGAAGCTCCAGCACAGGCTGTTCCCAGGCTGGACTGGGGTGTTCCCGGGCGGAGCAGAGCGGGAGTGGGATGCTGCTCCCCGAGTGCCGGCACCGAGGGTCCTGCTGGGCTCTGGGGTCCAGGGGGTGCCCTCTGCTGTGCCCCCATGGCCTCACCCGTCTGGGAACCCCCCTCACAGACCCTGCACAGCTCTGTGGAGTGCGGGGGAGCGTGAGGACCACCCCAACCCAGAAATCCCCCGGATTTTAGGCTAATGGAAAAAACTGCTCCATCTTCCAGAAATCATCTTATCAGCAGCACTTAACCAGAGCACCATCTCCTGGTCCTTCTGTTCCTCCTCGAGGATTTTAATGTCATTCCACTGTAAATGCTGTTGAATGTATTTTCTTTTTGAACAATAATATATTGTGAGTGATCCCTCTTCTCCTACACGGAAATAAAACTTGGATTCGGGAGTTTTAAAAGCCGTGGTGCTCAGGTGTCACTGGCTGCCCCGGGCTGCAGGTCCTGGAGGAGCTCTGGGTGTGAGGGGGGACAGGGACACGGGCTGGAGCATGGGGACGGATCCTGGAGGGTGCCACAGGAAGGAGAAGATCCAGGGAATGTTGCTCAGAGGAGGACGTTGCCCAAAGGACAGGGAAGTCCAGGGGAGCGGTGGTTCGGGGAAGGAGAAGGATTCGGGGGGAATTGCCAAGGGGAGGAGATGGTCCAGGCAGGGTGGCTGCAGGGGCAGGAGGGGAGGTGATCCAGAGGAGTTATCCAAGACAGGAGGTCCAGGGAAGCGGGAGCATGGAAGGAGATTATCTGGGAGCAACGGTTTGAAGGAGGAGAACCAGGGCAGGGTTTGCTCTGGGAGGGAGATGGGCCCGGAGAGGAGATCATGGCAGTGGAGATGTCCCAGGGGAAGATGGTAGCCCATGGGAGAACAGGAAATATGGGACAGCAAATGGGGCTTAGGAGAAGGTACCCAGGCACGGAGATTCCCCGGGGATGGTGGGGACGAGCTGCCCGGGGGACGCGGTGTGGGGCAGGAGCTGGCCCGGGGGAGCTGGGGGAGGGTCCGGGCAGGGGCTGCGGAGGCGGGTGGGGAATCCGGGCAGGCTGAGACCGGTCCCCGCGGGATGTTGCCAGGAGACAGGGACACACAGCCCTGCCCGTCCCGCTCCTGCCTCCTCGCTGCCGGCCCCAGGTGAGTCGGGGCTGCGGTGGGGGGACCCCGGCACTGCGCCCCTCGCGGTGCGCCCGGGGGGCTCCGGGCGCTGCGCACGGCGGTGGCCGCGGGCACCTGCAGCTCCCGAGCGCAGCTCCAGCCGGTGCCCTGGGATAAGGAAAAACAACCCCCGGCCCCATCACCCGCTGGCATCGCAGCTCCGGAGGGGGTCGGGCCAGGCCGGGCTGTGTCGGTCTCAGCACCTTCACCGAGCCCTGGAGCAGCGCGCCTGGAGCAGCGCACCTCTGCTCCGGCACGGGCTTGCCCCATCCCTTCCAGCGTGCAGCGGTTTGGGAGCACAGGGTGGTCCTGCCCTCCCTGGCCCCACTGGAGAAACCCCCTGGGGATTTCTGGCCCACCCCCAAGCGCTTTGAGACCCTCAGCACTTCTTTCCCCCTCTCTGCAGCCCTGGGCCCCGGGGTTTTCAGGATCCTGGATCTGGACTCTGCTGATGCCCGGCAAATCCAGGTATGGGCTGTGGGAAGGGGGTCTCCTTTGCGGGGCTCCTTTGCGGGGTTGCAAACGCAGCACCAGCACTGGGATGCTCCTGCCTTGTCCCCCCCGGTGAACACATCTGGCAGTGCCCCATTCCCTGTTCCACTCCCTGCAGCAGCCAGGTGTGGCTGTGCCGAGCACTGGTGGCAGTGGGGACCATCCTCCCCTGCAGTGTCCTGGGATGGCCGGTGAGTGGGGACGGGGCACTTCAGCCCTTCTTAGCCCTGCTCAGCCCCCAGCCCCCTCTGCCAGTTGTCCTGCAGAGCAAAGCCTGGCTGGGAATGATGATGGAGCAGAGGTTCAGGGAGCTGGGAAGGGGCTGGAGCCCCAGGAGAGGCTGAGGGAGCTGGAAAAGGGGCTGAGCCTGGAGAAAAGGAGGCTCAGGGGGAACCTTGTGGCTCTGCACAGCTCCTGACAGGAGGGGACAGCCGGGGGGGTCGGGCTGTGCTCCCAGGGAACAGGGACAGAACAAGGGGAATTGGCCTCAAGTTATGCTGGGAAGATTTTGATTGGACATTAGAGAAAATTTCTTCCTGGGAAGAGGTGACAGCATCCCTGCCCCATCCTGGATGCTGCCAGCCCCTTCCTGGCACTGCCCTCCTGCCAAGCTGTGCCCTGGCAGCATCAATGTCAAAAATTACCCTGGTTTAAAATGAAAACAAGGATGATATTGTGGCTTTTCCTACTGGAAGCAGTGGAGGATCTCGCAGGAGAGGGTGGGATGTGTTCAGTGTCGGGACTTTGGTGCACCCTAAGTGCTCCTTGCTAAGAACAGGAGTTGCCAGCCCCTGCAAGGTGGTTCAAGTCCAGCAGGATGGGATGGCTCCTTCCCATTGGGGTTGGCTCATAGCTCTGCTGTCCCCCACAGAGCCGGCAGGACGTGGTGCCGGGTGTGCCCAGGGTGACAGCCCTGTGCCATGGGAAGAGGAGCACTCCTGGCCTCAGCTCCTGGGCTCCCGGCCCAGCCCGGGCCACTGCAGCAGCTCCAGCTCCGTCTGCACCGAGGACTTTGCTGCCAGATTTTGGGAGGGAATGGTGGAGACCCTGCTGGGCCAGCAGGAGCCTGCTGGGGCTGTCCCTGGGGAAGGAGCTCACCCTGGGCAGGATGAGTCCGTGTTCCCCACAGGGAGGAGCCTGCACATGCGGCCACAGCCAGCCACGGAGCTGGGCAGAGCCCCCCGGCAGGACAGGCCTCCATCCCGGAGCAGGAGGGAGAGCCTGGAGTCCCTGGGAGCGAGGATCTCCCACCTGAGCCGGAGCCATGGGGGGGTGGCCTGGGGGGCCCCCTGGCCATCCCCCCCTGCCCAGCCAGCCCTGGGCCACAGGGACTCTCCCCGTGGGGACCTGCTGGCCGTGGCCTTGCCTGGGCATTCCTGGAGAACTCCAGGGCTCTCTGCTGGCAGGAGCAGGGCTGGGGCAAGGACAGGCTCTCCTGGGAGCAGTTTTCCTAGGGCCAGCAGTGCCAGGACCAGGGGACATCCCAACCTGGGCATGAGGCGACAGGAGCCACCAGCTCTCTGGGGACATGGAGGGAATGTCACCTTCACTGTGGATGGCATGGACAGGGAAGGAGCAGACAGCAGCAGGCGTGAGTCCAGGCTGGCCATGGGGCACTGGGAGGCGCTGGAGGGGGGTGCAGGGCTGGGACAAGCAGGGGAAGGGACATGGCAGGGCCACGGACACGGTGGCAGGGATCAGCCCCTGTTGCCTGCGGGGTTTCTGTGGGTGTGTGGGGCCCCCTCTCCTAAATGCTGTTTTCCCTGCAGGTGCTGGCACAGCCGTGGCAGCCCCTGGGCAATGGAGGTCACCTGTGTCCCCAGGGCTGCGTGGGGGGCTGCCCTGCAAGGTACAGGTCTGGGGTCTGGGGTCTGGGGTTTGGGGTCTGGGGTTTGGGCTCTGCCATGGGCACAGCCCTGGCTGGGGCAGGATGTATTGGTGGGGCAGGGATGGATGCAGGGATGCTCCTGGCTCTGCTTCCTGCTGGGATCTGCAGAGCAGCGGGATGTGGCCAGGACACCCAGCTTGGCCCTGGTGCTTGTGTGCCACGTGGTGGCCATGGAAATGCACGAGGAAATGCCATGGAAAAGGGGCAGATGGGTTTGTGACCCCGATCCCCATGCCAGGGGCAGGCGGTGCCACTGCACTGGTCCCTGCGAAGGAGCCAGGGGGACACACGGGAGCTGGGAGCTGGTGCCAAGCCTTGGAGCCAAGGGGACACAGCCAGGTACGGGACTCCAGGGATGGCTCCTGCCCCAGAGCAGAGGGTGGCACTGGAAGCCCAAGAGGGGTTGGGCACCCTGAGGGCAGAGCTGGGCTGTGGCGTGACTGGGGATGGGGGTGTCCCTGGCACAGGGCTGGCCTGGCACTGCTGGGACACACCTGGGACACCCCTCACCGGTGCCACACGGACCTGCAGAGGATGGTGAGGTGACCTCGAGATGGCCCAAGCAGGGGCTGGCCTGGCACTGCTGCAGGTGGCAGGGACAGGCTGGGGGGCCTGTGCTGGCCACAGCCATGGCTCTGCTTTGCTTCTCCTGGGTGTGGTGGGAGGGCCAGAGCCGACTCCTGGAAGAGGCAAAGATGCGGGAATGGGAAAAGAGGGGATTTTCCAGTCTTGGCAGGGACAGGGAGCCTGCGTGGAGCAGGAGCAGCTGGACAAGGAGAAAAGGCAAACAGCAACTTCACAAGAAGAGAAACTGGAGCTGCTGGAGGTCAGCGCACTCCCGGTTTTCCAGAGGGGCCAAGATCGCACCGGAGGGGCCATGGGAAGGAGCACACTCACCACACCCCTGTCAGCAGCCCAGCCCCTTTTCCAGCCACGCACATCCCATGGGAAACGTTCCGTGCTGCCCAAATCCCTGGAGAGCCAAACTGGATTCATCCGCGGGGAGGTTTCCTTGAGGGACTGAGGCTCTTAGGAGAAGAATTTGTTGGGAAAACCTCCCCTGTGGCTGTAGGCAGACTGGGGTGAGTCTGCAGGTCAGCAGAGCCCTGGAGAGCCCGGCAGAGGCAGGGAGAGCTGGAATTTTGGGCAGGGCAGAGAAGCGGGCAGGGCTTGAGGCCGGGGTGAGAATTCCTGGCACTGACCCACCCCACCTCAGCTGGTTTCCAATGGGCATCGAGGCTATGGCAGTGCCACCCCGGCCTGGGCATCCTGCCTGGACACTGCCCTCGGGAAGAGCCCTCCCGGGGCTGGAGGGGCCCGGGGCAGCCAAGGCTGACCCGGTTCTGCTGCAGAGGCTGCGGGAGCTGCAGCGGGACAGCCGCTCCCTCCTGCAGCAGCGGCTGCGGGTGCTGCACCGGCTGCACGGGCTGCTCCAGAGGGACAAGGAGGAGACGCTGCGGCAGCTCCGGGAGGCCCTGGAGCAGGTCAGGGAAGGGCGGAGGGAAGGCGGGGATGTGGGCAGGACACACCCGCAGCTGTGGCCCCCGCAGGGAGGGGTCAGCCAGGGGGGCACCGCAGCCCAGATGTGCTGCTCCTCGGAGGCCTCTGAGGTTTTGTCCCCGCCGGGAGGGGGCACACTGATGTCGGGGGCCTGGACTGCGCTGGGGGTGGCTCGGGGCACAGAGGAGCCCCCCCCGGGTGTTTCTGTTTTTGTTCTGCTCCCGCCAAACCTCTGCTCAGCCCCGGGGCTCCTGGTGTGCCCGGGAAGCTCCGACCTGGCTCCAGAGCTTTGCCGGGAGAGGCTGAGCGGGCTCGGGGGGCAGAGCTGGCGCTGCCCTGATCCCGCTCTCCCCGCTCCTCCAGGATCGGCCCGGCACGAGCGTCCTGCGGGAGCATCTCCCGAGCCGCCCGCGGGGCCCGGCGGGGCCGGGGCGGGCTGGGGGCTCCCCGCCCGTGGGGACCCCCCCGCTGGCCCCGTGGGGACACGGCCCCCGCCCCGGCAGTGCCGCGGGAGCGGGGCCCTCTCCGGCAGCGCTCGGGTGGGTGGCAGGAGCTGCCCAGGGACACAGGGGGGTCCCACTCGTGCCACCCTCCCTGCCTCCCTCCCTGTCCCCTCCAGCTCATCCCTGCCCTCCCCCAGCCGCGCTCTCCACGTCCTGCGGGGGCTCCGGCAGCAGATCCAGCGGCGCCTCGGGCAATGGCAGAGGGTGCAGGGAGCCCTGGGAGCCGCCGGACAGAGCCAGGAGGTGATTTGGGGTTGGGAGGAAGGACAGGGGGCCCGTGACAGCATCAGCCCTTGGGGGAGCCCACGCTCCTCCTCGGAGCGCTCACTTGGGAGCGCAGGGCTGTCCGCCCGTCCCCAGCCCCGCGGGGCGGCGGGGAGCGGTGCCAGCCGCGTTTCTGTGCCCCCGCAGGAGGGGCAGCAGCCAGAGAAGGCTCCAGGAGCCCCCAGGGCGCCTCCGATGCGGGTGAATGCCCCAGGTCCTGCTCCGAGGCTGCGCTGGGGTTCAGGTGGGTTGGGGGGGTCTCAGGGGGTCTCAGAGAGCCTCGGGGACCCCCAGATCACCTGCAGGGGCTCCGTGTCAGCACAGTGTGGTGAAATGCCCATCAGGTGACACGGATGTGTGTCTGCACCTGGAGCCCAGAGGAGCCAGGAATGTGCGCAGGATGCTCCTGGAGCTCCCAAACCTGGCTGACCGGACCTTTCTCTCTCTTGTGCAGGACACAGGGAAGGTCCCCCCGCGCCCCCTCCCTGCCCCTGAGCTCCATCCCGCGCCCCGGTCAGGAGCTGCGGCTGGGGAGGGCACGGAGCCCGCCTGCCCTGGGGGCACCGCCGGGCTCCGGGGGGACCCAGCAGGGCCGGGGGCAGCCTGGCGAGGGGACCTCCCCTCTGCCACAGCCCCGGCGCTGAGCCAGCGAAGGGAGAGGGACAGAGCTCCACCACGGAGCACAATTCCTGGTGGGAACAGCCCTGCAGTGGGGCTGGTGACCTCAGGCAGCTCCCAGCACCATCAACCGTGCCACGGCACCAGTGACCCCTGAGGGAATCGGGTGGGATGGCCACGGAATCCCGGGAATCCTCTCCAGAGCCTGCCTGAGTCAGGCACGGGGCTCCCACATCTCCTTCCCATCCTGCAGCTCCTCCTCTGCTCAGTCTCCATCTCCCACCCTGGGATGGAACCAGGGGCAGGTTGGAGGTGACAATTCCTTTTCTGCTCCACCATGAGGACACCGGTTGGATATCTGGGAAAAAATCCAAGCTGAAAAGGCAATTAAACACCGGCACAGGCTGCCTGGGGCAGTGGTGGAATCACCATCCCTGGAAGTGTCCAAAAATGGGTCCATGAGGTGCCTTGGGATGGGGTTTAGTGGGATTTGGTCAAAGGTTGGACTTGGTGATCTTGGAGCTCTTTTCCAACCTTAATGATTCCATGATTCTGAGTTTTCTCCCTGGACACCGAGGTCCCAGTTCTGGAATTACAATAGGTGGAACAAATCTCCTGCAAGTTCCTTAAGAAGCACCATGAGGTTGTGACAGATCCTGGAACCCTTGGACAAGTGGGATCTGCCCTTGGAGCCAAGCTGAGATTGCTGACCCTGAGACAGAGAGGTTTAATGGAAAAAACCCAAGGGAATTGTTCTGTCTGGATGCTTTAATTTAATTTGGACAAGGAAAAACCCATTCTTCCCTCTCGGCACATCTCCTTGGGAAGTGCTGGTTTAATCTGCAGAACATCCAAGGAAAGTTTCTTCACGTGAAAAGGGGAAAATTTCTTGCAGGATTTTATTGCTGTGCCTTGTTCCAGGGGGAGGGAAGGGATGAGGATTGAAATATCTGTGTGCTCTCTTTCCAATGAAAATAAAAGTGGGTTTTATTATGTTTCTCTGCAATGTGAGATCAGGGAAAATCTGGAATCCCTCAGGAGGGATTCCAGTCCCTGGCTGAAGTTCAGGATTTATGATTTTCCTTTTAACTTTCACAACCAGAACAGTGCCACAAACACATTTTCATACAGAGCTTTTAATCAAACCCCAAATGTTTGCAAGGCTCTGGGGATGTCTCTGCCAGCCTCAGGGTTCCTGGACATGTGGGTGACACCAAGGGGCATAAAACTGATCCTTCCTCAGAAGACTGGTAGAGAAATGTCTCCCAAATCCCTAAATGGTCGCAGCCAGGACTTCATCCTGGGGGATTTCCCGCCTTGTCCGAGCCCCAGGTGTTCCCTGTGATGTCCCAGAGCCAGGGAATGCTGGGGGCACCACTGGGGGTGCAGTCTGGGGTGGTGGGGTAGTGACCCAGAGCTGGGGTGCAGGGCCCCAAACACTGCAGGGCCCCACTGTTGGGGTGCAGGGTCCCAGAGAGTGCAGGCATCCAGTCTGGGGGGCAGAGACCCAGTTTGGGCCTGTAGGGTCCCAGTGTAGGGATACAGGGTTCCAGGGTTGGGGTGCAGGGTTCCAGGCAGGGGTGGGTGTCCAATTTTAGGGTGCAGAGTCCCAGTGCTGGTGCCATGTGCAGGGTCCTGGATCCTTTGGAGCCTTCCCACTGTCACAAGAACCTGAAATTATTCCCCAGGGAAAAAAAAAAACCCAACCAAAAAAAACCCCAAAAAACAAACCACAAAAACCAAAACAAACAGAAAGAACAGAAAGGATGTTATTTAATGGAGGTCTTTGGTTTGGTTCGATTCTGGAGTGGGATGTGTCCTTTCCAACGGGAAGTGGGCTGGGAATGGTCTTGGGATGGAGTTTTACAGCCCTGAGGTTCTGTTGGGATTTTGGAATCAATGGAACACTCTCCTGGGAGGAACCTCTAGAGGAGCTGTGAGGCAGCAGATGGAGTCAGACTTCTAAAAATATCCATGAATTCACCTTTCCCCCCAGTTTTTGACCTTTTTTCCTATCCTGGGGTGCAGCTGGAATGTGCTGAGCACAGACACCTGCAGCCACTGCCTTGCTCTGGAGCCATCCAGAGGATCCCAGGGGTTGCTTTGCTCCCTGGCCAAGGGAAATGTTGCTGATGCTGTTAAAGGTTCTGAAGTGCAGAACTGGGAACTCCTCACCCTCTGCTCTGGAGCCAGGCTGGCAGAGCTGGGGGTGCTCAACTGGAGAACAGAAGGCTCCAGGGAGAGCTCAGAGCCCCTGCCAGGCCCTAAAGGGGCTCCAGGAGAGCTGGAGAGGGACTGGGGACAAGGGATGGAGGGACAGGACACAGGGAGTGGCTTCCACTGCCAGAGGGCAGGGCTGGATGGGAGATTGGGAAGGAATTGTTCCCTGGGAGGGTGGGCAGGCCCTGGCACAGGGTGCCCAGAGCAGCTGTGGCTGCCCCTGGATCCCTGGCAGTGCCCAAGGCCAGGTTGGACATTGGGGATTGGAGCAGCCTCATAAGGCTCAAATGAAAATGAACCTCCCTAATTCCCACTTTTCCCGGGCAATCCTGGACAATCACCTCCATTCCTTGGATGGTGATGATGAACTCCAGCCATGCCAGAGGGAGCAGGGTGGGTTTAGGGAGGACCACCTGCTGCTTAATTCCTGCCATTCCAAGGCAGTATCAGCCTGGAAAAGATGTTTTTATTCTCCTGGTTAATTATTGCCCACAGTAATGAGGGTGCAGCAGTGCTGAACTAAAGGTACATTTGCTGTCCTCCTAATTCCAGCAATTCCTGTAGGATGCTGCTCCAGCAGACCATTTATTCCCATTTTAAGGCATTTGGTAACTAAACCCCTCTGAAAGCCACAAGAGGCAGTGCGTGTTTTGCTTCACAGGGTAGCTCTGCTTGGAAGGGGATTTTGGTGGTCCCTCAGCAAAAATTCCCACCCAGCCTGGAGAATTCCGCTCCTTGCACTCCTCAGGCTGCCCATCCCCAGGGAGCTCTGCTCCATCAGGGCTGTGTTTTGTTGGAATCCCATCATTTCCATGGAATGGCTGGGAATGCCGCTCAGTCCTCGTCCATTATTGCCCATTAAGCAGGGCCAATTCATTCTCATAATTTGGTGTAATAAATTTATTAGATGCATTTTGCATCAAACATCCCCTGTGATCATTTATGGCCCTGGCAGCCAGGTGTTGGGGTTTTCCTCTCATTCCCACTCTCTGTGGATACTCCCAGCTAACTGTGCCTGTGGGGAGAAATTCCCAACTTTCCTGGGAAACTTGGAGCTGTGAGGGTGGAAATTTGCCTGAAATTTGGCTGATTCTGGAAGTGCTGCCCATCCCTGGAAGTGCCCAAGGCCAGCTTGGATTTGGCTTGGAGCAGCCTGGGACAGTGGAAGGGGGGAGAATGGGATGGGATTGAGGGCCTCTCCTCAGGATTGTTCTTTCACCCCTTGTGAAAAGAGAATAAGAGAAAAAACCCAAAGCAAACCCACCCACTCAAGCAGGAGCAAAGAAAATATTTTTCTGCTTGGGCGGTGTGAGAAACTGGATGGAAAATTGGATGGAAAAAGGGAATAAAAATGAAAGGAAACCACTGAAATCACACAGAAGAAGATGGAAAATGATGGGAAAGAAATGAGAAAAACGAAAAGCAATATCTGCCACCATTTTGTCAGGGGATAAATGATAAGAAAGGAGATGAAAATTTTGCTGCCCTGCTGGGATTGAGGATTTTGATAGTCAGGGAGCAGCAGAGCAGGGAAATGGCCCCACTTCCCAATCCCAGAGGGAAGGAATAGGGGAAAAATCCCTTCTCTTTTCCCACAGGAAAAAGTAAAGGGAAAAAAAAAAAAAGGTAAAATCTGGTGAAAGAAACTTTTCCACACTTTACTGAAAAAAGGGGGAAAGTCTGAAGAAGATGAGGGGGAAAAAAAGGAGAATCAATTAAAACAACTGGAAATAAGAGAAAATTCATTTCATGGAACTTGGAGAGCAAGGTCTCCCTTACAGCAACACTGACACAAACCCAGGAAACACGGCTGGGTTTGAGCAGGACTGGGAGAAATCCGGGAGTGAGCAATGGAAAAGCCAAGCAGGGAGGGGCTGGGAGAGTGGGAGGTGCTTGGAGCCAACAAATGGAGCAGTTTGGGAGGTCCTGGTGCCTCTCCCTTCTCAAAGCAGGGCCTTACACACGGATTGCAATGAGCTGATCCACCTTCATCTCCCTTCCATGGAAAGGGATTTCGGATTCTGTAGGATCCTGAGCTGTTCTGTGGTGTTGGAATGTCTACCAGTGCCTCAGTTTGCACGTCCCAAGCCCCTGAGCTGGTTTGAACTGGGAATGTTGGCACATGGAGCTGGTTCCTGGCACAAGGAATGGCCTGAGGGGAAATGGTTTAATTCTACTCAAGGATTGAACTTTTCTAATTTATTTATTCCTGTTTCTTCCCTTTTTTCTTTTTCCTCCTGCTCACCTGGAAAACAGAAGGCTCCAGGGAGAGCTCAGAGCCCCCTCCAGGGCCTAAAGGGGTTCCAGGAGAGCTGGAGAGGGACTGGGGACAAGGGATGGAGGGACAGGACACACGGAACGGCTTCCACTGCCAGAGGGCAGGGCTGGATGGGATATTGGGCAGGAATTGTTCCCTGTGAGGGTGGGCAGGCCCTGGCACAGGGTGCCCAGAGCAGCTGTGGCTGCCCCTGGATCCCTGGCAGTGCCCAAGGCCAGGCTGGGGTGGGACTGGATGGGATTTAAGGTCCCTTCCCACCCAAACCATTCCATGAAATCCTGGAGAATTCCTGGTGCTCCCTGGACAAAGGTCAGCAAATTGTAGCATCTGCCAAATCTTTTCAAGATGTGGGATGCTCACAGAAGGCAGAGCTGTGGAATTGACATCAGGAATCACAGCCTGAGCACCTTTGGGCGTTTTGGGGAGAATTTGGGGGTGTTTGGGGAGGGGTCTCACTCTAAGGCTCAGGGCAGCACCTTTTGTGTGCTGTTGATTTGTAGGAGCTCCCATTTGTGGGAAAAAAATGGTTTATTACTTTTTTTTTTTTTTTAATCCAATTCCCTGCAGGAGCTGCATCCAATGGGTGTTGGAATTACTCAGAGCTCCTGTTTAAATTAGAACCCTGGAAAATATGGCAATTAGGGAAGGAGTCAGAACAGCTCTGCAGTCACTGAACACTGCACTGGAGCTGCAGCTGCAGCCTCAGAGCCCAAACCGAGTCCCAGACAGGCAGAAAATTCCCATAACAGCATCCTGTGGCTTTTTCTTTCCCATGGCCACACACAGAGGATCCATCCTGCCTAAAATTAGTGGGATCGGGGCTAAAAGCAAGGTCGGCATGGGGCTGGGCATTAAATCTCTGCACAGTTTGCAGGTGAGAGTGGTGGTACCTTGTGCTCATCCCAGGGGTGAAGGGGAAGCTTTTCCCTGGCGGTATTCCCGAGGAGCAGGGAGCAGCCCCAGCTCTGCAGGGATGCTCGGCCCCGCTAGATGGCAACTGCGCCCTGCACAACGCGGCTCGGCCCGAGCGCTCGGGAAACGCGAACGGAGTAAAACCGCAGCGGCTCCCGCAGCCCTGGACACTCGGAGGGTTCCCTCCTCCGAAAGCTGCGGGTACAGATGTGCAGGGCGGCGGCACCTCTGGGTGCGGCGGAGCGGCTTTGAGCAGGGATGGAGCGTTCCCTGCTGGGAGCTCCCAAAGGTGCCGGCCTCCTTTCCCTGTGGAGGCTGCGCTTCCCAAGCGCTGCCTGGGGCATTTCTGTCAGCCTGAGCCAGGGGTCTCTGTAAGAGCGTGGAGTGGAGGAATGGCCCTTCCGTGTCTGAGATCCAGGCCTTGGATGAAACACCCTAAAGCCAAAGCCTTGCCTGGGGCTTGTCGTAGAATCATGGAATATTCTGAGCTGGAAAAGACCCCCAGGGATCATCCAGCCCCTGGCCCTGCCCAGACCCCCAACAACCCCACCCTGGGCATCCCTGGCAACGCTGTCCAAAGGCTCCTGGAGCTGTGGCAGCCTCGGGGCCGTGCCCATTCCCTGGGGAGCCTGGGCAGTGCTGGACATCCGTGACCCACAAAGGAGGGATAAGGAACAGTTTTCCCTTTTTCCTGGTGTTTCCCTGGGCAGGTCTCTCCCCATTCACCGCTTCCAACAGAGCAGCTTTGCCCCACTCTCAGGTGGGTTTGAGCAGAGCAGATCTATCCCAGAGCAAATTCTCCATCCCAGGGAAACTCCACATGGATTTTCCCCACACAGCCAAAGCAATGTGAGGAAAAAGTCTCCTTCATAATCCAGGAGGTTTCCGTGTCCAGCCTCACTGGGAGTTTTAGAGCAGGACACATTCCTGTCCTTCATGTTCATCCTTGTTGGCACCTCTTGGATCACTGCTGCTGGACAGAGGCTGCTTTAACCCAGCCCAGCCCTGCTTGGAGTCAAAGGCAGCAGCAGGAAGAGGGAATTGCACCCGATCCTCTATGACTGTCATTCCTACAACACAGGGAAGCGTTTCCCTGGGATGTTTCCTCTTCCAGAGGCACAGGGCATTGCTGGCTCCTGTGCACCTGGAAAAAGGGAAAAATGGGGCTGGAAAAGAGTTAAACACTCCAGGTATGAATCCTGACCCTCACTGGCACTCGGGGGTTGGCCACTCACGGAGCCCAAGGAGAAACCTGAGGCTGCTCCAGAGCAGGGGGAGGGAGCACCAAAGGAGCAGTGGCACCTTCAGTGACGGTGACACAGTGACCGGAATGTTAATGCTGCCAGAGCTCCCTCTCCCAGCTAGGAAGTGCTTCTAACAGCACGGCAAATCCAATTCCTGCTGGGTACAAACTCCAGCAAACAGCCAAAGCCTCGCTGAAATGCTCAACAAGGCTGGAATTGAATTCGAGCTGTGGGAGACAGGGAGCAGCTCCGAGCTGGGAGGGGCTGGAGGAATGTAAGCTTGGGACAGGGGCAGGGGGATTTGGGGAGCACAACTGAGGCTCCTGGAGGAGGAGAAAGGGATGGAGGAGAATATGGATCTGCCTGGGGGAGAGCACGGGGATGTGGGGGAAACTGAAGCTGGGTCTGCCTCATCCCTGGAAGTGGCCAAGGCCAGGGATCATTTGGCCATTTGGCCACTGCTGCCTCCTGCCTCCAGCCTTGTCTGGTGAGAAGCACACGGAATTATAGAAACATGGAATGGTTTGGGTGGAAAGGGACCCTAAAACCCCTCCAGTGTCACCCCTGCCATGGTCAGGGACACCTTCCACTGTCCCAGGCTGCTCCCAGCCCTGTCCAGCCTGGTCTTGGACACTGCCAGGGATCCAGGGGCAGCCACAGCTGCTCTGGGCACCCTCACAGGGCCTCACCATCCTCACAGGGAACAATTCCTTCCCAATATCCCATCTAAATCTCTCCTCTTTTGGTTTAAAACTTATCTATCACTCTCTGCTCATATAAAAAATTACTCCTTCATGAAGATTTGGCGGCTGCTCCTGAAGGATCTGGGTTACCCTGGTGTTTATCCTGGGGAAAGGGAGGCAGCAGTGGAAGGAGGACTGGATCAAAATTATTTCAAGTCCTGGATCTTCCATGAGGATCATCCTCCACACCATCCATAGGCCCTTGCATCCCTCCAGTGCCCACTGGAAGTTCAGGCATTGCCTTCCAGGGGTATTTCTTTCCCAAACACACCTGAGCAGGAAGCTGGAATAATCCAAAGCATGGAATGAAGAGGATCAAACTGCAGCAGAGAACCAACCGTAGGTTTCCAGGAAAAAAGAGTTTCCAGGAATCCTCAGTCTGGAAACCTTGATGGGGGAAATGTGGCTCAAAGTGATGTCCTGGTGGGGAAAGTTATAAAACAACCTGACAAAATAAACGGTAACACTCAGGTGGTGCCGGCTGGTTCTCATTCCAGAGCTCCAAAGGAATTCAAGGATGAAATAGCTGAGCTATTAACAACATTAACTCTGCTGTGAAAGCTCTCACTTAACACTTCCTCACCATCAGAGGGAAAGAAAGCAGCGAGACCTTGATTGGAAAAAATGCTCCTGAGCAGCTCCAGAAACGGCAGGTTATTAAAAGTGATGTTCAAATGAGGTAGAACTGCACTAAGGAGGGGAATTTGGGAGCACGGGAGACCGTTCCTGGGAAATTCAGCCAGGCTTTTGTCCTGGAGTTTCTGAGGGAGGCAGCAAGGGAGGAGATCGAGTGGTCCAGAGATCCAATGGGCAGGATCTACTTGACTCTCCTAAAGATTTTTACCAAGTTCTCTAATCAAAGGACCTGTAATAACTTCAAAGGCACATTGTCAGAGGAGCATGGAGTGACCAGGACAAGGGGGATGGATTAAAGGTGAAGGAAGGAAGGTTTAGACTGAATATTGGGAATAAATCCCTTTCTGTGAGGGTGGGCAGGCCCTGGCACAGGGTGCCCAGAGCAGCTGTGGCTGCCCCTGGATCCCTGGCAGTGCCCAAGGCCAGGCTGGACAGGGCTTGGAGCAGCCTGGGACAGTGGAAGGTGTCCCTGCCCATGGCAGGGTGGCACTGGATGAGCTTTAAGGTCCTTTCCAATCCAAACCATTCTGGGCTTCTGTGAAATCTTGTAGAATCCCAAAGTCCCTATGAAATGAGAAGGAAAGCCCTGCCAGAGGTGATCAGGACAAAGACTGGGAAGCAGAGGAGAAGGAGCTCAGGCTCCACAGGGATGAGCTCCACAGGACTTGACCTTCACAACGTTTGAAGGTCTGAGCTCCAGGCTGAGCCCACAGCTGAGACATGAGCGGAGGTGAAAACAGAGCCCGGCTGTGCCACGATTGGACAGAAGACACAATTAATTCTGACTGGTGCCTGTGAGGAGGCACCTGAGTGTTGCTGGGTGCTCTGGGGCTCTGGGTGCCGCTCACCTGAGTGGCGCCACAGAGCAGGACAGCCTCAGACAGCCATGAAGATGAGACACCAGGGCCAAGCCTGGAATGAGAGCTCGGGACCTGGGTCCATGTGCTGGTTCTTCCGTGATCTCTGCACTCCTCTGGATTGTCCCAAACAGTCCTGCCCTGGATCTCTTTTCCTGAAGCAGCAATAACCACAGTGGTCAGAGGTCAGGGCAGCCTTGGAGAGCAGCACCAGCCTGCAGAGATGAGAATTCCTTGGCTCCAGCTGCCTGTGCCTTTGGGATTCCCTTTGGCCTCTCTTTAATTGCTCTGCACCCAATAATGTCTGGTTTTCCTTCCTTCTTGCTCCTCTTAGTAAATCCTCTGCCCTGTGCCTCTGGAAGTTGGGATGGGGACAGGGAAGACTCCCAATTTCCTGCTTGCAGCTGAACCTCTGTGTTTTACCAGGATGGTTCCTTTTCATTCCCTGCCTGTCCCCATCATTCAATTTTCCCATTTTTCTGACCCCTGCAAAGAGCTGTGCTGACATTTCCTCGGAAATGTCCCTCATAACTCCAGCCCTCCTTCCTGAGTGGGGATTTTTCAGAGCCCATTATGGTCCATTTGGAGTCATTTGGTTTTCCCTATGTGCATCCATTTCCATTTGTCTCCACTGAATTCCAGCTGCCATTCTGTCACCCTCTCACTCACCATTACGAGCTCCTCCTGGAATTCTCTGCAGGCAGCCCCTGCCTTTTCCACCTTCAGTAACTCAGCCCTGCAAATCTGGGTATGATTCCATCCCTTCCTTCACAGACCATGGAGAATGTCCTGCCTTCAGCACAGGTCCCCTCACAATCCACCTCCTTGCACTCCAGGAACCAAGAACTTATTCCTGTCCTTTACTTCCTGCTTCTTTGGGCTTTTTTTTAGAGTTTTAAAATTTTTTTAGCCATTTTAGACATTTAGCTATAAGGACCTTCTCTTATCATCTCAGATCATCTCCAAGGCTTCGGGGAGACCACATTCCTGATCCAGCAGCAGATTCCTGAGCTTGATGAGGTGTTCAGCACCCCTTGGTGCATCTTTCCCCAAATCCTCTCCCACTTCTCCCATGGGCCCACACAGGATTTCAGCACTTGCAGTTTCCCTTGGCAAGGAGCTCAGCAAATCCAATTCCTATTGCATGAAGAAAGAGGGTTTTTGTTTGTTTTGACCTTGATTCCTGCTTTTCCCCCTCTTCTTTATGCAGGAAGAGACTCAAAAGCTGAGTCCTTGATGTCTTCTCATGATTTTGTTGACTTCTTCCACAGCAAATCCCTTTTCTCTGCTGGAGAATCTCATCCTCCAGTTTTCCTCACACAAAACCATTCCAGACCTTTGACCACCTCCTCATGCCCCGGTTTTCCTGGCTCTGCTGTATCATTGAATGGGATAGAAGGGATCCTAAAAACCATCTTGTTCCATGTGCCTGAGGTGACGAGGTGACAACAGCACAGGAGGCCAAGGACATGGCCTGGCCATGGATTTACATGGAAGTGCATTTCCATGGATCAGATAATTTCCCATAGACAGATCATTTCCATGGATCAGATAATTTTCTGTGGATCAGATCACTTCCATGGATCAAATAATTTCCCATAGATGAGATCCCTTCCATGGATCAGATAATTTCCCAGAGATGAGATCTCTTCCATGGATCAGATCATTTCCCAGAGATCAGATCACTCCCATGGATCAGCTCATTTCCCAGACATCATCACCATTCCCTCCAAGGTTTTCCAGGATCTGGTTGTGTTTCCATCCCTGCAGACTGATCTGGTGCTGGAGATGCTCCCTGACAAGGATGTCCCTCCTCCCTCGGGGGGTTCCGGGCTCCTCTCCCAGCTCTGCCCCGAGATTCCATCCTGTGATTTACAGGGCTCCTTGTTCCCCTCCCTGCCCAGGGCTCTGCTCTGACTCCCTCTCCTTCTCTCATCATTTCACAGCTTTTGGGCTCTCATTTCTCTTCCCAGACCGATCTGTAGCATTGTCCACTGGGCTGCTTTGCTCCCTGCTGGGGAAAGCATCGATTTCATTACGAATTTTGGCACTTTTTAAAAAGGGATGTGAAGCTCTAAATCACATCCCAGGCACAAGAGCACAGCGACACCCACAAGTTGTGTTCTGGCTCAGGTCATCTTTCAGGGGACACTCAAGGCTGCACTATTTGGTGCCTGATGGGGTTCCACAGCCTCTTTATAACACCTCAGTGGTCATTTGCTGCAGAAAATGGTCATTTGCTGCAGGAAATGGTCCCTCACTGGAGGCTGGAGGAGATTTGTGTCGGGCACTTGGCTCTGAGGAGGAGCAAGGAGATGTAGTCAGGGATGAAGCTCTAACACCTGATGTTACAAGAGATAAAAGAATATCTGGGCTGTTTGGGCTGAGCTGCCACCCTTTACAAACTGGATGCAAACCTCTGTTTCCATCCTCAAGGTGGTTTTTTTTCCCCTGTTGAGCTGGTAATGGCTCCTTTGGAACCTTTGGAATGGAGGTTTCTTTACCAAGTGACCCGTGAAAAATTTCACTGAAAGCTCCTCCCAGAGTCAGAGAATTGATTTTCAGATGTCTCAGCAATTCCTCCAAGACAGCAGCTCTCCAGGAGTCCTTGTTTTTGAGATATTCCAACACGGAGACAACGAGGGAAGGCACCTTGCCCGTGGAGCTGGAGCCTGGCTGACAATCTCCTGATGATCTCGTTCCCTCAGGACCAGGATTGCTCCCTGCTGACCCCCTTTGTGCCACCCCTCAGGGGACAGGAGCACAGCAGGCAGGGAGGGGACCCTTCAGACCATTTATGTATCAATTTCCTGGTCCATCAGGAAGAAATATTTGAAAAAACTCATGGAACAGAATGTGGACGCTGTTCAAAGCACTTCTGTAGGAGATGAATTGTTGATATGTACAAAATCTCTGTGGGGAACAGAGACCCAGAGGATCCTGAAGGCCCAGAACCCAGGGCTTCATTTATGGAAATGATTTTTTTTAATGGGTGCAGCCTCTTGCTTTTCAAAGTCAAGGATGCTCCCAAATCAAGCCCCGTGGCTCTGAGCTGCCTGCAGAGTGTTTGATTTATGGAGCCACGTGTGAAATGCTGACAGGGAACCCCTTTAGCTGATCACATGGAGCCTTTCCTGAGATGTGATCAAAAATTCACGTTTGAACCTGTGCACTCACCCATCCCCTCATTAACGACGGCAGCAGGCAGAGCCTTGATGCTGACTTTGGGCTGAGGTTTTTCTCCTTGCACCTCAAGTGTCTGAACTGCTCAGAGCTGCAGTTTGTTCTTGTCTTTGCCCCTCACAAGGTCTCACTCAAGGAGAGGTTGGGGTTTGACCACAGCACATGTGCAGCAGTTCGTGTTCCAGCTCATCCCACCCACTCAGGGTTGGTGTTTTGTGGGAATACTCAGAGGAAACTCCTCTGGCTCTGGCCCATGAGAGCTGTCCTGGCTCCCCTGGGCCTTTCCCTTGGGCAAAGTCCTCTGTGAGAGCCCCAGAATTATGGAAAATCTTCTCCCAGTGCTGGAGCTCCTGCTGAACTCTTCACGGGGCTGTTCTGCATCAGTCCCCGGGGCTTTTCCTACCGGGAGTGAAGGCAGTGCTGCTCCTCATGGAGTCATGGAATCACAGAGCTCTTTGGCTTGGAAAAGCCCTCTGAGATCACCAATCCAACCATGAACTAAGCACCACAGTGTTCCCCACTGCCCCTCGTCCCCAAGTGCCACATCCACGTGGCTTTGAAATCCCTCTGGAGATGGGGACTCCAGCACTGCCCTGGGCAATTTATTCCAGTGCCTGATCACTTCCAGTGAAGGAATTTTCCCAATATCCAGCCTGACCCCCCCCGGCTGTCCCCTCCTGTCAGGAGCTGTGCAGAGCCACAAGGTTCCCCCTGAGCCTCCTTTTCTCCAGGCTCAGCCCCTTTCCCAGCTCCCTCAGCCTCTCCTGGGGCTCCAGCCCCTTCCCAGCTCCGTTCCCTGCCCTGGACACGCTCCAGCCCCTGCAGGTGTCTCTTGCCAGGAGGGTCCCAGAGCTGCCCCAGCCCTGGAGCTGCCCCAGCAGTGGCAGCACAGGGGACAGGCACTGCCCTGCTCCTGCTGCCTCCCCAGGGCTGGAGCTGTCCCTCTGCAGAGCACAGGGCCACCACAGGCAGCATTAGGGACCAGCATCACTTTGCAAGTTAAATTAGGGAGACACTTCCAATGTTTTTGAAGGGTCTGTAGAGCTCCTTCTCTTTTAAACAATGTAAATCTTTGTACTGGAAGCTTAAGTCCAACTAATGGGGTAGAGATGGTGTCAAAACATATGGAATTTACTCATTTTTGGAAAAAATTATAACTTTGAGAAGTTCTAGACTTGGAAATGTTATGGGAAAAAATGTATTCAAGCACAAAAACACAAAACACAACCAAGAATATCTCAGAGTTTGCCCTGTACCTGCTCTGTGAGGTTCAGCTCTGAAGGAAGCTCTGGACGTGCCCCTGCCCTGCCTAGGCTGGCAGTGCCCTGCCCATGCTCCTGCACCCCTGGGATCCTGGGGATCCACACCATGGGGCTCTTGTCCCACCTCGAGGAGGGATTCTCCAGGAGCCAGAGCTGAGCCTGGCTGGGCCCTTCCCGCAGCTGCATTTTCGGTGAACACCTCCTGATTTGCAGCTCTTTGTGACTCCCTCGAGGTGTGCAGTGGCTCTGGCTGGGTATCCCACCAAATTCCAGCACCCTGGCTGCCCCTTTGGCTGGAGCCAGGAGCTGAGGTTTTCCTGCTGCTCAGCCCAACTCTGGAGCAGGCAGCTGAGCCTTTTTTGGGGGTCTGATTTTGGAAGGTGGCATCTTCCCCGCGCCTTGGGATGACCCCTGGCACTGATTTGGGCTGGGATGATCCCAGCCCCGGGTGTTTGCCCCCTGTTTATTGGGATGGCACCTGTGCCCTGGCCACCTCTGCACTTCCCAGCAAGATCCTGCTTCTCCCTACTCTCTCCTCTCTTCCCAGGTTTATGGAATCCCCGCAGCACCCTGAGCTGGATCATCCCAGACTGGCATGGTTTTGGGACACAGCAGCTTTCAGTGAGGCAGGGCCAGAATTCTGGGATGATTCAGGTGCTCAGGTTACCTAAACCTTTCCCTTCCTCTGTCCCTCAGCTCCCTCCCTCCCACTGCCTCTCCAGTGCTGAGGATGTGCTTCCAGAGGCAATTCCTTCACGCAGGAGGGATGTCACCAGTCCTGAGTGTGTCCCACCACTCTGTGACCTTGGGGGCAGCTGTTTCTCCCTCCCTGGCACAGGGAACTGTGGGGGGACAACTCTGTTTTCCCTGTTTTTCTGCCAAGGGTTAATTCCCCCTTCAGTGCCAGACACAGGAGAAGTTTCCAGGAGCAGCACCCATGCCATATGCCCAGGATTTAGGTTTATAATCATCCTGGCTTTAGCAGCAAAGCTGGAAAGAGAAGCATTTTTGTGTTTATTAGACATAAGAAGATCTTGGTGGTTAAGAATCCACAGGGCTGAAAATGGGAAAAGAAGAAGGGAAAAAAAAAAGCAACAAACTCTTTGATAAGCCTGAGAGATTTAAGAGATGAATCTGCATCTGTGTTGCCCAAAATATCTTGGATAAAGCTGCTGGGATGGGGGGAGCTGTGTGAGTTGTGCACCCCACTGGTCCTGCCCAGGAGCACCAATCCCTTCATCCTGCCAGGATCACTTTCAAGTGGGATCTAAGCCCAGGCTGTTTGTTTTCACTCAGTGTTTTCCTTCCTAAATGAATCCCGATTTTCCTCAGGGAGAATCCCCAGCAGGTTGAGAGCATGCAGGAGTCTCTTCCTTCTCTGTGTCGAGGAAATGAATTTTGTGGTTGAGTTTTATTATTCCCAAACCCACACATCCGTAGGAAACAGCACAGAGTGGGTGTCCCCTCTCCTATCCCACCCCCAAACCAGGAACCACAGAATCATGGAATGATTTGGCTTTGAAGGGATCTTAAAACCTTTCCAGTCCCACCCCCTGCTGTGGGCAGGGACACTTTTCACCATCCCAGGCTGCTCCAAGCCCTGTCCAGCCTGGCCTGAGACACTGCCAGGGATCCAGGGGCAGCCACAGCTGCTCTGGGACACCCAGGGATGTTGCTGCTCCATCAGCCTGAGGTGCTGTTTGCTGTTTCCCCCTGCTGGGAACCCAGGGATCCCAGAGTGTGTTTATCCAAAGGGGTGTCATTGAAACAAAGGGGCTACAAACGACAATAAACTCCTCAAACACTGACGGCATTTTCATAGCTGTGCTTGAAGAATTGTCCCACTTGTCCACGGAATCCTCCTGCTTGCTTCAGCACATCCCTGGGTGCTGGCACGGAGTGACCTGGCAGCTTCTGCAAGCAAATATCCAGAAAAAATTGGAAAAACCCCACACTTCATTGTAGGCTTTGTGTAAATGCCTTCTGACGTGACCTGGCTCCAGCAATGGCCTCATTTTTCGTTTCCACACTCTCTCCTCTGCTGCTCTGCCAGAAGATTTGTCTTTTAAAGGTTCATCCGGGCTCAGATGTGGCCTCAGGCCAAGGCTGGTGCAAGTTTTAGGTGTTCTGGCTGCTTTAAAAACTCAAACTGTGCCAAAGCTCAAGGGTAAGGCCTCGGTGCTTCCTGGGGATCAGCTCCCTCTGGAACTGGCCGCCCCCAAATCAGCAATATGTAGAATTAAACAGCAATAACCAGAGCTTTGGGTTGCTTCTCTGGATTGTGGTGAAGGAGAAACCAAGGAGGAGAAAGTGGCCCTTTAGCCTTGTGTCCATTCCCTTCAGGGTTTCACACTTCCAGAGCTCCCTTTTCACACATGGGATTATTTTAGGCCAGTTCCTCCCAGTTTTTGCTGTCCTGTCACTGTCACCATGCTCTGGGACATGGGTGGTGAAAGCAACAGAGAGCTGGGAGTTATTTTTCCAGGTGATGAGGTTTGATGTCACGATTTGTAGACTGTCTTAAAAATATTAATAAGCATTTCAAGCCCTTAGACGATGTTTTTGTGGAAAGTCACACACTTAACCTTTGGAAACCCCTCTGAAGCACATTCCCAGTGGTTCCCAGGAGAACCTGGCTGTGCCAAAAGTCCCTGAAGCCACCCAAGCCTTTGGTCACCTGTGCCAGGTGCTCCCCAGCAGCCCCAGTCCCTCCCAGCACTGAGGGAATGGGGCAGGGAGCTGATGGAGACAGGCCCTGGATGTGCTGGTTACATTTCAGGAATATTGAGTTAAAATAAATCTTTAATGCATATTCTATGCCAACATCCAATTAAATTTGGGAATCTTCCTGTAAAAATTTTCAGCCTTCTCCCCTCAGTTAAGACATAGGAAAGCTTAAAATGTTTACTGATTGTAGCTTCCTTTCATTTTTTCCCACTGTCCTCAACAAAGCCATGGACTTGGAGTTAGAGTTTTCCTATCTTTTATATTTAAATGGAAGAAATCTTTTCCCATGGTTCCACCCAAGCTGTGTTCTCCCCTCTGAGCCAAGTTTCCCACTCCATCATCCCGTTTCTCCATCCCTGGGAAGGCAGTGGGGCTTTGCTCGAGGGTAGTCCATGACTTTGGGGTGAAAATACCCACTGTGGATGCTTTTCCTGCAGTCCCATCCCTATCCATGCCCCTGCTCGTCCCTGCTGCACATCCCACTTGTAGCTGGGAGATGACAAAGTGCAAACAAAGGATCCTGGTGTGGGAAAAATGCTTGGGAAACTCCCCCCACCTGCCTGGGATTGCAGGATCTCTTTTCTTCACTCCCAAATCCCACAGTGCCCAGACTGAAGGAGGCTGATTCCAGAGTGGAATTCAGTAAAGTTTATCTGGACAAAGGCTGGGCATCTGTGTTTTGTTCTAAAGCAAAACTCCTGAACCAAAAAATTAATTCTTTCCATATCACATTTATTATCTCCTCCTTTATTTTTACATAAATTCCATGTTATGGTCAAGCCTGGATTCTCCACATTGGTTGTATTGTCTCACTCTCCATTTATCACTTGACTGTACAAGATAAATTTTAAGTGGCATTGCTTCAGAATATTTATTCCTGGGAGTTTCACGGGGGGTGGCTTCTCCCCCATTTTTGGGTCCCTCACTCTCTCTGGGCAGAAGCGACAGGAACAATTTCCATAGTGAGGTTGGGTAAGCCTTTCCCAAATAGAGCCTCTCTCTCTTTTCTGCTTGATTTGATCTACAGTCTTTGGCCATCTCTGATTCCCCTCCCTGGAATAGTTTGCAGGGGATAGAATGTCCCCAAAAGGCCATCAAGTCGTGCCAAGTTGCCACAAGTTCCTGGGAGGCTGCTGGGAAAGTCTTAATCCTCCCAAATGACCCCGAGCCAGGTGTGCCTTTAAATCATGCCATGGAATTTGCAGGTGACACAAACTGGTGCTCAGGGCCAAGGAGGTTTTTACAGAAATTGGAATTATGTGACAGAAGGGGTGAACATGGATTTTAATCTTGGTGAATGCAGGTAAAGCCTTTAGGATTTTTAGAGGATGAAGTTTATCCTTGGGAAGGGGGGGCTGTGCCCTGTGGAGAAAAAAGCTGGGAGGGGTCTGAGGATGCTGAGGCCCAAAAAATGTGCAGTGCAGGGACTGCAGAGCTGACCTGGCCATAAAAATGCAGGTGCAGGTGGTGATCAGCAATGAGAGAGAAAGGATGGGAAAAGGCACAGGGAAAAATAGTGATGGTCTTGTACAGAAAATGTTACAGCTATTTTCCTTTATTGTTGGCAGAAGATGGGTGCCCTCAACCCACAAATAGAAATAAATTGATGAAAAGTGGAAGAGCATGAAATCACAGAATTACAGAATGGTTTGGGTTGGAAGGGACCTTAAATCTCCTCTCATTCCACCCCTGCCATGGGCAGGGACACCTCCCACTGTCCCAGGCTGCTCCCAGCCCTGTCCAGCCTGGCCTTGGACACTGCCAGGGTCTTTCCACTCGCACAGGAGTGCTGAGGTGAGGGGCAGGCAGGGCTTTGCTGACACACAAGCAGAGGAGACCCCGTCAGGAAAGCACTCCTGCAACCTTAGCCCCAGAATTTGTTTCCCAGAGCAGCTGTGGCTGCCCCTGGATCCCTGGAATGTCCAAGGCCTGGCTGGACAGGGCTGGAGCAACCTGGGACAGTGGGAGGTGTCCCTGCCCATGGCAGGAGTGGCACTGGATGGACTTTAAGGTTCCTCCCACCCAAACCATTCCATGATTCTGACTGGTGACTGAAACAGGGAAAAATGAAAATCCTGGGTAAAACAGAACATTTCCCGCCCCGTTATGGACAGGGCAGTGAGTGCAGAGCTGCAGTAACAGCAGTGAACAGCACGGGCCCGGCCCGGCGCTGGGCAGGGACACCCGGCCCTGGGCAGGGACACCCGGCCCCGCTCAGGGACACCCGGCCCTGGGCAGGGACACCCGGCCCCGCTCAGGGACACCCGGCCCTGGGCAGGGACACCCGGCCCTGGGCAGTGACACCCGGCCCCGCTCAGGGACACCCGGCCCTGGGCAGGGACACCCGGCCCTGGGCAGGGACACCCAGCCCTGGGCAGTGACACCCGGCGCTGGGCAGGGACACCCGGCCCTGGGCAGTGACACCCGGCCCTGGGCAGTGACACCCGGCCCTGGGCAGGGACACCCGGCCCTGGGCAGGGACACCCGGCTCTGGGCAGGGACACCCGGCGCTGGGCAGTGACACCCGGCCCTGGGCAGGGACACCCGGCTCTGGGCAGGGACACCCGGCTCTGGGCAGGGACACCCGGCCCTGGGCAGGGACAGCCGGCCCCGCTCAGGGACACCCGGCCCTGGGCAGGGACACCCGGCCCCGCTCAGGGACACCCGGCCCTGGGCAGGGACACCCGGCGCTGGCAGGCCCGGCTGGCCCGGGGCTGCTGCAGCCCCCTGGGCCCCACAGGAACACCCAGCAGACTCAGCCCAGAGCTGCCTGCTCTCGGTCTCTGACCCTCCCTGCTGCTGCCTTCTCCCCCTCCCGCCACATCCCGGGCCTGGCCCTGCCCGGCCCTGCCCACAGAGCCGCTCCGTGTCCATTTCCCACCGACCGCGCTCTGCAGGCAGGAGGGGGCGGGAGGTTCGTGTGGGGAAAAATAGTGTCAGATTTGCACATCAAAAGGAGGCCACGTCTGCTATCAGAAAAATGAATAAGAATTAAGATCCTTTCAAGAGCTGTGCAGCCCAGTTTTTGAAATGGAACCAATTAAAAAATTCTGGAGCTGGGGATGCTCTTGTGGGCTCGGTCCAGGGTGAACAGGCCTTTCATTGCTGAAAGGAGCGCTTCCCCCACCTCAGACAGCCAGGAAAACACCCAAACACCCCTTTTTAGGGAAGAATAGACTAGGAAGAACAGTCTCTGCCTGGGAGCTGCAGAGAATCGTCTGCTAAGAAAATAATGAGGAGACAATTGCAGGCACCAGCATGCGACAAATGAAGAAAACAATTTGTTTATAGGGTGAAAGAACAGGAAGACGATCCTTTGTGATAGGGCTCGGAGTAGGGAAAAAAGGGAATATCTGTCAGTCTGTGAGAACAGAGACTTGGCTTGAAACAAGAATATTCTGGAAAATGCTCCACTCTGGTTTTTCATTATTACTATTATTATTATTATTATTAATAATAATATTTTAGAGAATCTGAGCTGGTTGCTAAAGCTGCATTCCAAGATCTCTGTTTTTTTTTCTGGGAGGGGCAGGAATGTATGGAAGCAGTGGGATGGATGTGGAAAGAACTTGGTGAGGAAGGAAGGCGCAGAGTCCTGGAGCAGCACTGACATTTCTGGGTTCTTGTTCTTCCCTCAGCTGGCCTTAGCTCAGTGGTTGGCTGCTGCACATCCTTAACTTGGGATTTGGATCCATGGGTATGGAATTCTGGTATCTGTTTTAGAGGTGTCTCTGTCTGAGCAGACCCTTCTGGGACTCCTCACAGGCAGTGGCACCCTGGGACTGCACCTGGGGGAGTTTGACTCACCTGAGATGGGGAGGGATGTGCTGGGCTGGCTGCACTGCCCGACCTCTCCATCTCCGTAAGGAACCAGGTGCTGGGCACGGATTTGTCCACATTGGAGACACCTTCAGCCACTGGAGAGACTCTGCTGGATTGGGGCTCCCATGAGGAACTTTGCTGCACCAAAGGCAGCAGTACAGCACCAGACCTCAGAATCTGGGGTGTAGATCTCACCAGCCTTCCCATCTCCCTTTCCCTTTCCCTTTCCCTTTCCCTTTCCCTTTCCCTTTCCCTTTCCCTTTCCCTTTCCCTTTCCCTTTCCCTTTCCCTTTCCCTTTCCCTTTCCCTTTCCCTTTCCCTTTCCCTTTCCCTTTCCCTTTCCCTTTCCCTTTCCCTTTCCCTTTCCCTTTCCCCTTTCCCTTTCCCCTTTCCCCTTTCCCCTTTCCCCTTTCCCCTTTCCCCTTTCCCATTTCCCTTTCCTGTGCTCTTCCCTCCATTTCCTCTCACTGCCCTCAGACCTTTCTCCGATTCGGATTTTTCCCCTTGCTTTGGGCTGTTCCTCGTGCTCTCCTCACTGCCTCACATCTCCAGAGCGTGCTCCTGGTCCATGCAGAGGGGACACTTCCCACAGGGTGCTCAGGTGGCCTTACCCTGTCTCCGTGTGGCTCCACTCCCACTGGGGGGTTGGGGTGCCCCAGTTTGCACCAGCATCTCCATTCTCAGCCCTGCAGAGCTGAGACCTGCAGCTTTGTCCCAGGAAAGGACAAAGGATACCAGGGAAGGCACAGAGGAGGAATTTCCCCCTTTCCCCACTGCTGTTCCTTTGTGTGTGGGACCAAAGCTGGGTCCTCTTAGGAGCGTTTGCTGAGTCCTGGTTCCCTCCTTCCCTGCCAGGACCTGCTGCCTGTGTCACCTTCAGCCCTGCTGCTCCCCAAATCGTTCCATCCAGTCTCCAGAGGGGATGAGCCGCCAGGGCCCCCATGGGTGCTGCACGCTGCTCTGTTTGTGTGGTGCCAGCTCTGTGGTGTCACCGCTGTGACTTTGCTGTCCCTCCCTCAGGGACAGTCCTCAATCTGCCAACCCAGTGCTGGGCTCAGAGGACTGCCATGACCTGTGACAAGGGACCTTTGCAGCCACTGCTCCCTGCCAGAGGCTCCCAAAGCTCTGCCAGCCCCTGTCACAGCTCTCCAGAGCAGCCAGAGCAGTTTTGTACCTCTGGAGCCCAAGGGCCCATTTTGGGAATGATGTTTTGGGAGCAGCCCAGCTGGGAGCGTGGCTGTGACCCGATTCCTGTGCAAGGAACAATTCCTGCCTGCAGAGGCTGCTCACTGTGCTGGGCTTCCACCACACCCCTGTCCCACACTGTCCCCCACATTCCAACAGGGATTTGTCCTTGTGGAATTACAGAATTCCAGATTGGTCTGGGTTGGAAGGGACATTAAAGTTCCAGTTCCCCTGCCCTGGGCAGGGACACCTTCCACTATCCCAGGCTGCTCCAATCCCCAATGTCCAACCTGGCCTTGGACACTGCCAGGGATCCAGGGACAGCCACAGCTGGTCTGGGCACCCTGTGCCAGGGCCTGCCCACCCTCCCAGGGAACAATTCTTTCCCAATATTTCCTCTAAATTACTCCTCTTTGAATTTAAAGTCCTTGCTGCTTGTCCTGTTGCTGTCTGCCCCTGTACAAAGTCACTCTCCTCTATTTTAAAAGACATCTCCAAGTGCTGAAAGGCCACAACAAGGCCTCCCTGAGCCTTCTCCAGGCTCGCTCAGCTCTCTCAGTCTTTGCAGAAGAGCTGCTCCAGTCCTCTCCTCATTTTGCATCCCTCCTCTCACAGAATCATGGAATATCCTGGGTTGGAAGAGACCCACAGGTATCACTGATCCAGCCCCTGTTCCTGCCCAGACTCCCCAACAACCCCACCCTGGGCATCCCTGGCAGTGCTGTCCAAAGGCTCCTGGAGCTGTGGCAGCCTCGGGGCTGTGCCCATTCCCTGGGGAGCCTGGGCAGTGCCAGCACCTCTGGGGGAAGAACCTTTCCTGCTCTGCAGCCTGAGCCTGCCCTGGCCCAGCTCCAGCCCTTCCCTGAGTGCTGTCCCTGTCCCAGGGCAGAGATTGGAGCTGCCCTTGGGAGGAACTGGAAACTGCTGTGAGATCTCCTGTCAGACTCCTCTGATCCCTCTGGGCCTTATCCAGAGCTTCCCCCTTGGCTGGGATGTGCTGCAGCACCAGCTCCCTGTCCCTGTGGGCTGTGCTGTGTCTCAGGGATGGCTGCTGAATGATGCTGCTGACCTTGGGGGGGAAAAGGAATTTTTTTCCTGGCTATTTCCTATTCTGCAGTGCAGGAAAGACCAGCCGAATAACGGGGACACAACTTTGGGGGAAAATCAGCCCCAAATAGGAATGAATGTGGAATAGGAGGGAACAGAACAGAAAAGGATCCATTGGTTCCTCTCCTGATGTGCAGCTGTAAACACAGCATAGGACCCCCAGGAAAGGGAAAAGGGGCTGGCAAAGGAACCTGCTGGTGCCTCACCCTCTCAGCACAGGGGACAGTCCCCATCTGGTCACTCTGGTCCCTCAGAGGACACAAAAATGTCACAGTTGTCCCTCAGAGCATTGCCTTGGGGTTGGATAAAATTCCTATCTCATTTTAAAGAGGCAGCAGAGTGGGAGCTGGGATGGGCTGTGGCACCAGTGGTCCCATTCCTTGTGGAAGTGCCCATGGATCAGGAAGCACAGGGAGTTTTAATGAAGTGTCCACACAGAGCTGTTGTCCCAGGAAGAAAATGCTTCCCAGGAGCTATAGAAGACACATCATCTCTCAGTGACATTTTGGGACAATCCAGGGTAAAATTCAATTAAATGCAAAATCTAAAAGAAGCCTGACAGAGCTTCAGGTGCTTTTCAATTTGTCACTTTTCAATATTTCTGGAAATTCCCCAGGAGCAAATATCCAGAGGTCATTGCAGAAGCTGCTGTGAAGAATGAGCCAGAGGAGTTTTCCTGGGGGACCCACGCTCGCCTTGTGATGGAAAACTCTCTCCATGAGCAGGAAATTTGGGAGCAGACAAATGTTTTGTTGTGTCATTACACCCGTCTGGATCTTCCCTGTGCATTTTGATTTGCCTGGAGCTGGTGCTGGATTGGAACCCACATCTTTCCTGGGGGCTTATTCTGGGTTTGCTGCCATCCTCTTCTCCTGGAATTTTGGGGTGCTAAGCCTTCTGCACCCAGGGAAAACCTTCACGCCTTGGGGTGACAATTCCAATTCTTATATTTACATGCCAATGAAACCATTTGCATTTGTGTTTGGAACACCAAATAGTGGGAAAATTCTTCTTTCCACCCGGGTAAAGCCCTAAACTCATCCCAGGGAGAATTAACTCTACATTTTACATTTCAGTGTTTTTCAGGGAAGGGCTGCTTGTTCCACAGACTATCCCATGATGTATTCCAGCACCAATAAACTCCATGCTGCCAATCCCAATCCCTATCACAGCTTCTGAACCCCTGTGTTGGCTGCAGTATTGATCACCTACAGCAGTAATTGCTTCAATTTACCGAAGAAACATTTACGGGAAACAAGGGCACGTTGTTAAAATGTTGTAAATCTGCAACTCCGTGAAGAGGAAGCAATGGACAAGGGCAGATCCAACCCCCAATTCCACACTTTTTAATGTGTAACTTTGGTATCAAAGCAGCACAAAGTTGTGGAGCTGGGAAAAAGCAGCTGAATAAGTTTGCCAAGGAGTAGAGGACAGGAACTCCATCGAAATTCAGCCCCAGAAAGATTGGGAGGCTGATCCTGAAAATCATCTTCCTTAAAACCACCTCCTGACTGTTTCAGGATCATCTCTCCCTTGGTTCTGCTGATCCAAGGAGGCGGCTGGTCTCTTCTGTACCATCCTGAGGCTCACTTCTCTTCTAAAAGAAAACAAGCAAACAAAGAGCTCTCGGAAGACAAACATTTACATTTAATTCATCTGCGACCTCCCCCATCCTCTCCCTGAGCACAGGAATTTGTGGGAAAGCTCCCTGCAATCTGTGGGCTCATATCCATTGGAATGACTTCCTGATTTCCACAGCTTTGACCCCAGGAATTTCAGTAGAAAGGAGATTTCATCACTCCTGGGGAAGGAGCATCCCTCCCTTCTTCGTTCCCCTCATCCCTCCTGACCTGCTCAGACTTGATCAGGGAAAGGAATCCACCACCTGAGCACAAATCAATCAATCAGTCAATCAATCAACCAATCAATCAATCACACCATCCATCCGATGGGATCCACGGAGTTCAGGGCATCTCTGCCCATGGCAGGGGGTGGAATGAGGTGATCTTCAAGGTCCTTTCCAACCCAAACCATTTCACATTTCTGAGCTTGGAGATGCAGAGAAGCTGCCACTGCCTTGGTCTAACCAAATCCTGATCTATGTTTATCTTTGGGAAAAATCACCTTTCCTGATGCAGATGTGGCATCACTTCACTTCCAGTTGCTCACTGGGAACTTATTTCGAAATCCTTCTCTGCTGATTAACACCTGGCAATACTGGGGACACAACCACCCTCTGAGCCATGTCCTTAACTCAGCTGGTTTGTTTTCACTGGGCTGAGCACCCTTCGTTACTGGGCAGTTGGGAATGTGTTTGTCTCCTCCCTCCCTCTCTCCCTTCCTTTGCAGACACCGGGGCAGGGGAGGAGGGCATTTGGGAGCAGGTGAATTATTGCACACATCCACTTTTCCTGCAAAACTTGCATGCTGGGCATTGGATTTTGGTGTTCTAGGATGCTCAGTGAGGCAGCTTTAGTTGTCCAAAGCCCATGGATGTGTCTGGGTTAGATAAAGCCCACAAAGCTCAGAGCAGCTGGAGCTGCTGGACTCTGCTGTCATAGCTCCTCTGAGTATCTCCAGCTCTTTAAAAGCAGTAACTGGACCCATTTTGCTCTTCTTAGCAGAAGCCCTGAGGAATTCCTGAGCATGAGAAGTCCTAAAGCTCTTGATCTGTGATCTGTGCCTCTGAACACAGATCTGTGAACTCCAGAGCCTCCAGGTGCCTCCAGGCCCTTGGCCAAGGGCTTGTGTGAAAGGAGGGTGTGGTGGGTGGGCTCAGAGTTGGGGTTTGGTGGTGCCTGGATCAAATGTAAATCAAAATTCTGCTGCTGCTGTCCCCTCAGTGGAAGGACTTGGAGCAGCAGGGATGTAAAAGCACCCTGAGGGAGCAAACTCCCAGGCAAGGGCTCCATCCTTTCCTTTCCATCCCTTCTAATACTGACCCCGTCACTGCTGGCCCAGGTTTGCAGAATCTCCAATTCTTTAAGGCTGGAAAAACCTCCAAGATCAAGTCCAATCTTGGACCAGTCACTCCCATCCCCACTAAACCATCCCATGGAGAGCCGTGTCCGGTTGTTCTTTGGACACTTCCAGGGAAATCTCATCCAAAGGTGACAAATTCAGCCCAGCCTTTTCCACCTGTTGGGGACCTGCCCCACTAGGTCCCCAGCCTGTGGCAATCCTGGAGATGCTCTCAAGCCCCTGTCAGCCCCTGCACACAGCAGGACTGTGGCTTTCCTGGGCCAAGAGGTGGCTCTGGGGACATCTAAATTCCAGTCCTACCCTGGAGCGTTGTACCAGAGCAGGAGGGCCAATCCATCCTGGCTGGGACAGGTTAATCTGATTTATCAAGTCTCAGCTTGCAGGCTGGGGAATAATCCCTTCTCCCTGGAGCTGTGGGGGAGTGGTGTGCTTGGATATCCAGGCAGGGTCCCACGTTATCACTGAAGGAGCCATTGGACAACAGAGCAGCCGGGCTGGGATCCGTGGGGTGAGGGTACTGGCGGTGCTCCCTGGCTTCAGGAGAGGCTTTGGAGCAGGGTGAAAACCCCAGCCCAGGGATACTCAAAGCACAAATTTCCTTTCCCCCGTGCCCCTCCAGCTTCTCCAAGGCAGGGCTTAGGTGACTCCCCAAGGGGGACTCCCAAGGGCAAAGGGGGCTTTGCAAGAGCCTAGACTGGAGAGAAAATCCTATTTTTGAGAGTCACGTGCAGGAGCTGAGTTTTCCAAAGGCATCATCCTCTGACAGACTTTAATCTTAGCCTGAGAGCAGCAGGAGGCATAATTTTGACATGAGGGGTGCCAGTTAATTTGAGTTTTGGTTTAGTGGATGAATCCAGCCCTGCCCCTGCACCAGAGCGTGCCCAGCTCCAGTTTTCACCTTGGCCAGTGAGCTGACCCTGCTTGTGGATCTGGAAGAGGAGCAGAATTCCAGGGATGCACTTCTACTGCAAACAACAGCCCAGGAGTTTATTCTTTAACACAACTCCCTAAAATGAATCCATGCTCCACAAGTGACACAATTTGAAGAGCTGCAGGTGTTCATTCCCAGAGCTGCTGGGCTGGCAGGCTTGAATTTAGTGCTCCAGGATCCCCCTGGGGATTCCCAAGGGGAATTTTGGAGCTGTGTTATGGCTACAGGCCAGCAGAGCTGCCAAGGGGGCTGAGCACCTCCAGAGTGAAGGAATATTTTCCCTGCTTACATCTACAGGGGGATGGATGGAAAGACCCCAGATGTCAGCAGGGCACTCTGAAGGGATTTGGTTTCCCAGAGAGTGCCATGGACAGGGACACCTTCCTCTATCCCAGATTGCTCCAAGAATATTGGAGAGAAAGAGCTGAGAGAAATGGGGGATAATTCATTGCCACAACACCTTTCCAAAAGCTGTTTTTTGTTCACTGAGATTATCCATTTTTCACTTTAGCCTTTGTTCTTCTCCTAAAAGAACTAATTTTGCTACAGATAGGAGACTGGAAGAGGGATAAACACAGATAACACCCTGGAAAAGTGTTTATAGGTGATCACGGTGGTTGTTCTTATCTTTCTAGCTGTGAGGTTTCTTTTCCTGTGTGGAAATGTGGGTGGGAAATGAAAGAATTAATTTTTTTTTCTGTCAGTATTTTAAAGTCCAGTTCTGAAGCAGAAATTTGATCAGATCTAAAGGAGGTGAAAGTGTGAAATCCTCATTTGCAAATGTTATTCTGAGTGATTAATGGGGTCACTGAGGGGACTTTATCTTACAAGGGTTATCGGGTGGCTGAAGAGAAAGGGGAACACATTTATTTGCAAATGACTTGTCTAAGACAACTGATAAGAGGAACTGGGCTGAAAAGGTTTCTCTCAGCTGCTTTTATGGATTTGTTCCCAGCACAAAAGGAGCAGCCAGCACTGGGAATCAGCCAGGGAATCACTGCCCCTGAGCATCCCAGGACACTGGAGACAGATCACACACAAATAATTGTGTTTGGGACAGTCACTGGGAGGTTCACGCCTCTCCAAACAACCTTTGCACTGTCCCTGGTGGAAACAAATCTGGATGCCACTCCAGGGTGGCAACACAGTCGTAAAACACAACCCACACTGAGGAAGTGTTCAGAGAATCCCGGAATATCCTGAGCTGGAAGGCACCCACAGGGATCACCCAGTCCAGCTCCTGGCCCTGCTCAGACACCCCAACAACCCCACCCTGTGCCTGGGTGCTGTCAGAAGCTCCTGGAGGCCCTTGTGGGTTGGCAGAGGGTGTTGGAACATCAGCACTGCCACTTCCCAGCAGCTTCAAGTAGTTTTAAGCAGTTTAATACTGTGTAAAGGTTGCCACAACTCCTGGAAAGAGTATTTTCCTTGGGCAGTTTGCTGAGAGCTTCCTAAAGCACGGGGAGAGTCTTAACTGGCTGTTTTCAGAGCAAACAGAGAGCAGCAGCTCAGGCTCAAGGGACACTGCCACATTCAAAGCCAGCAGGGGCAGATCACATTGTAGACACAGGAAAGGCCAATTTTCCTCACTGCAGAGAAATAATTGGGATGGTGCTGGGGGTGCTGGGGGTGTCAGAGGGCCCAGTTTGGATAAATATCAAAGATGGGCTTATGGGATTTCATGGAAGGGTCTTTAATATAGGAATTCTTTCTGTGAGGACACACTGGGGACATTAAACCCCCCTCACATTCCAGCTGGGACACCCCGTGAGTTGGATGCTCCTGAGTGCACCACCCACAGCCAGGAATTGCTCATGGAGTGGGAGAAAATATAAACAAGGTTCAGTGCAGCTACTCAGAGCTTATCTCCTCATAGCCAAGATAACTCCGCCCTGTATTTGGAATTTGGCAAAACAAATATTCCTTTGGGCTTTTCCTTGGGAGCAATTTGAGATCGGGTTTCTTCGTGGGATCCCTGCAGTGATCTCTAAAGGAGTGACCTAGGAGAGGGCAGCACTCCTGGCTCCCCAAATCTCTCCTCCAGGTACTTCTCTGCCCAAGCAGGGCAGGTGTCAGACAAGTGGCAAGTGAGACACTGGGATGGGCCACTGGTCCCTGGAGTCAAGGAATGGGGGTGTTTTGAGATGGGCACTTCTGAACTGCCCCAAACCTTCAATATTCCCACCTAAGAGAAGGAGGGCTAGGAGGACTGTTAACAGTGGATCTGCTGAGATTATCCATGGAATTTTGGGGATCAGCTTCCCAGCAGCACAGGAAGGGGTGTCCTGACCTGATGTGACATCAGCACCTCTGCAGCAGAAATATTCCTGTTCCTGCAAAAGCCTGGGGACAGGGGAAGGCCTGGCAGGAAAACAGGAGGTGATGGCTCAGAGGGAAAGGTGGAGGAGAAAGGAGACTGCTGTGGGACTGGGGAGCCCTGGAAGCACAAGTCTGGCACAAAGGGACAGAGGGTGGGAAGCCGGCCTGGAGCGATGTGCAGACAGCACTGATCCCTCTGCCAGCTGAGCCAGGACAAACCAGGTGACTGAGGTGCACAAAAGCCAATCCTACCCCAGCAGCATTGTTTTATCCTCTGTGCTGCTCCTCCAGCCTTGCCCAGGTTACTGGGGGGGTTGTGATGGAATGGGCTCTGCCAGCTGTGTGAAGAACCACGACAGATAATGCATTACACTGCCAGGCCACAGCATAACTTTTTCCACAATAATTACTTTCGATTTCCTCCCAATAAATACACTGCTCCTCTTCCCTCTGCAGTAATTGAGGGTATTTATTCCTCAGGAAGATTAACTGTCCTTTGGAGCCCAAAATGGATGGGGGGGCCTGGGGAGATCAATGTGAGTGCTCATAACCGCTGTCTCTTAGGGAAGGCTTGAGGACCTTCCAGCTGCCCTCAGATGATCCCTTCTCCCTTCTTCTCCCTTCTCCTCCCTTCTTCCCCCTGAGCACCCTGGCCCAGTGGGAGTTGTCCATGCCCAAGGTGGGCTTGAAGGTTCCTTCCTACCCAAACCCTTCCATGATTCCATGATTATTTTGATGGCCTCCTGTCACAGCCTGTGGGATAGCTCTGTTTAGGCTAAGCCTTGTGGGTGATGTCCTGCTGATGTCACCCCTGGGATAAAGCAGAGATTTAGGTTCACCTGTCATTTATTACTCTGTTATTTCTCCTGATTTTCTAAGCTGTCCTCTTATCTCTTTCTCCCTGAGTTTTGTGGCCAGTGTCCCATGGAAAGGAAGGATTTCCCCATGTGAAGGGGTGTCTTCTCCCTGAGGGATGTGTATAAAAATAGGCAGTGAGGGGATGGCTCCAAGATGGAATTCTGGAGAGCAGGGGGAGAACTCATCCCCAGGAATGTCCAACAATGCAGCTGATTGTCCTAAATCCTCACAGTTCTCTTGAACTCCACAGGAGAAAATGAGAGAACACAGCTTGGCAAAGAGGCAAATCCCTGCCTTTGTTCCTGGGATAGCTCTGGTTCCTGTAGGGAGTTCAGCCATGGCTGTCTGGTAGGATTTTGTCACATTAGAATTACTTGAAAATAATTAAATGAAAATAAAAATAAAAGTAAAAATAAAAACATTTTAAAAATGAAAATGAATAAAAATAAAACATAACCCCCTGCCTGTGCATCTCTGGAGTTGCTCTGCTTTCCCACGGCAGCTAGGACCAAGCACCTCTTTACAGACTTGGAAGGAATGGTTAAAAGGGATGTGGAGGTGAAAATCCCAAGGAAAACCAGCTTGAGCTCAGGCCTAAGTCAAAAGTCTAGACTTAAAACCAGTGAGATCAAGGCCTGAGCTGTGCATCTTTCAGGATTTCCTGCTCCTATTGGAATGACATCCACTGGGAAATGTGATCCTTCCACAGCTCAGATTTCCCCTTGGTGACAGGGATGTGCTGATAACATGGCAGAGGGTAAGGAAGGCAGCAATCCTGTGGAATATTGCACTGTGTACTGGTTTGAAAGCAAAGTGATACTTCAAGTCAGAAATACAACTTCATAGAGAAAGAAACAAACAACAAAAAAAGGTAAAAAATAAAATAAAATAAAAATAAATGCAATAGTACAAAAGAACAACTGACAGAGTCAGAATGCAAACCTGGCACCCTGTTGCTCAGGGTGCTGGAAGCAGCCCGCAGTGAGTCCTCCCACAGTGACAGATGTGGCTCCGTTGGAGTAGAGATGATCCTCAAGAAAGGGTCCAGTCATCCTCTGGGAATCCAGTGGGAACAGCTCCCTTGGTGTTTGGGATTGCTGTTTTATCCCGGTGGAAAGGCTTTGTCTCCTCCCGCTGGGTGGAGCATCTCCCAATGGGATGAGGTGATGTTATCAGTCCTGTGAGAGCCTTCAATGGCCCATTCACAGGGGATGTCCCTCGGGGGAGGATGGGTGGAGGAGGAGATAAGGAGGCCCTGCCTTATCTGGTGTTATCAGGTGTCCCATTAACAGAAGGCATCCGCCCTCTTCCCACCCCTAGAGTTACAAGAGATAAAGAACAATATCTCCCAATGGACTTCAACAGATGAAAATAGAATCCACATTTTTGGTTACATTTCTCAACCCAAGACACACTGCCAGGAAAATGACACCTCCACGGAGCCACTAGAGCTCATTTTTCCTTCAAGATGGATAAATGTGCCCTTTCCTTCTCCAAAGTGCTCCATGTCCGGCCTTTTGGTGGGAATTGTTGGTGCCTCAAAGATCACGGAGTGATGTCTGTGCTTCCCATCTCCTTCTGCACAGGGGGAGGATCTCAGCCTGCTCAGAAAACTCAGGAATCGTGAGGTGGAAGATCTTTGGTCCACAAAAATCAGATTCAAGACCTTGTAGGGTTGGCTGAGCCAGACTGACTGGGATTGGCCTCAACTTCTCCACCTGCTGAATCCAGGGAATATCCAGCAGGAGGAAGGCAGAGCTGGCAGAGTTTCCCAGGGATGCAAAGACCAATTTTTGAACATTTTTTGATCTGTGCCAGGTGAATTTTTAATAGAGCTTTAAAAAATGATAAAATATGGGAAAGAAGTCCTGGCACCCCAGGAATGACAGCAGCAAGGGGTGAGAGGGACCCACACCTCTGAAAACTCAGAAAATAAAAAAAATCTCCTTGAACTTTTGCCCAACAACCTCCCGGAGGCTCCACAATTTCCACTGTGCTCAGGCAGTATTTTTAGGACCCTTATTAAATATTAGCTGTAAAATCATCACAAGAGGATTCCTTCCACTGTAGATATTCTTAACTACCTTCTTTTGAGTTAATTACATTAAAAAGTTTCCAGGTTTCTGGGTCTTTAGTAGAAGTCCTTCCTCTTAAAGGAAAATTTGATCTCCTCATTTTCTTTGCCCCATTTTCTTTCTGTTTTTGCCCAGGGGTTTTGTCCCATCCCTGGAAATGTCCAAGGCCATGTTGGATGGGGCTTGGAGGAACCTGGGATAGTGGAAGTTGTCCATTTGGGGTGGAAGGAGATGTTCCAGTGCAGTGCTTGGTGGGAGCAGCAGACAAATTCCACAGTCCCTGGTTCCTCTCCTTTTGGGGCCATCTGTAGCTGTTGTTAATGAAAGTGAAATAAAATAAATGCATTTTTCATTTACATGTGGAGGCGTTGTGGTGATGGTTGGACTCGATGTCCTTAAAGGGCTTTTCCAACTGTAATGATTCCATAATTCCATGATTTCCTCTGCATTTCACCAGAGCACTGCCAAGGTCAGCTGAGCCCTCCTCCGAGAAACCCCTTAATTTCGAAATTTGCTGAACTCCAGGAGGGCACCAGAGGGGTCTCTGTGATGATCCAGTGGCAGGAATTTTGTCTCGTGTGTCAGAGGATTCTGGGAACATCCCAGATATCCCTGACCTCAGCACTGAGGTCAGGACAGACTTGGAATGATTCTCATTGGGATTCAGTCCCACAGCTCCCAAAAACTTTGTGTTTCCTCTCACTTTCCTGACTCCTCCAAGGAAAGCTCAATGATTCCATTCCAGCCATTAGCAGGCATTTGGTAATTGCTGGCCAGCATAAATTTTAATAATTATTATTATAATTCCTAATGCAATCATTAATCAATTTCTTATTATTGAGATAGCAATTACAGAAAGATTAATAACTCCAGCTAATACTTTTTAATTAATTTAATTTGGGGAGGTGAGGGAGTGAAATGGAAACACTGCACTGCAGGCACTTCTCAGGGGGACCTTTTCTTCAGGGCTTTTTGCACAATTCCTGTGTTTTCCCCCACATTGCTGGACTTTTCCTACACTTACAAATGTTTGTAGGGTTTTTCTGGGATACACCAGCATGGTTATGGAGCTTTTAGTCCTCTGGAGAGGAAGAGTTTTCCTCCAAATCTTTCCAAACACCTCCCTTATCCTACACAGAGGTTCTGCTTCCCAAAACAGAGCAATAAGGATAAGAGATAGGTTTCCTACAGTTGTTTTCCAGGTCTTGATATTCCCAGCTGCCAGGTCTCTTGGAATCTACCCTGTCCTTGCCATTTTAACCCTCTCCTGTACCCAACGTGACAGGAAGAGGGACCTTCCTGGCTAAAAGCCTTCAGTGTGATCATGGCTTTCAGGGAAAATTGTATCAATGCCTGGGAAACGCTGCAGTGAACGGGATGAGCATTTATCCCAGGATAGAAGAAGTCTTTTCCCTGATTCCTGCTCTGCTGTGAAAGACTTTCCCAAAGACCATGGAGAAACTCCCAAATCCCAGCTTGTTTTGGTTGGGATTTCTCTGGAAATGGTGCTGTTTTCCATGAAAGAAAGTAAGAAGCAGGAGCTGTGAAAACACAGAGCTGGTCCTGTCCCCATCCTCTCTCCATGGAGGGTGCAGGGCCAGCCTGGCCTGTGGCCTCTCTTCAGCCCTGAGCTGACCTTCACTATTCTGGAATTTAAACATCTGGAGGTGACTCCTGCAATTCCGGGTTGGAATGGTAGAACCACAGACTGGATTGGGATGAAAAGGATCTTCCAGCTCATCCAGTGCCACCCCTGCCATGGGCAGGGACACCTCCCACTGTCCCAGGCTGCTCCAAGCCCTGTCCAGCCTGGCCTTGGACACTGCCAGGGATCCAGGGGCAGCCACAGCTGCTGTGGGCACCCTGTGCCAGGGCCTGCCCACCCTCCCAGGGAACAATTCCTTCCCAATATCCCATCCATCCCTGCCTCTGGCAGCTCAGACTCTTTTACAACGATTAAATTTCACACAGAATCCCAGAATATTCGAGTTGGAAGGGGCCCAAACGATCATCAAGTCCAGCTCTAAAGTGAATGGCTCATACAGGGACCAAATCCATGATTGTGGTGGTATCAGTGCCCTGCTCTGCTCACTGAGCCAGCTCCAGGTGGTTTTGTATCCCAACACATCCTCCCACAAAGGGGTGATTCCCTCTCCAGAAAACACAGGAGTATTTAAAGACAACCTGTGGCATGCTCTGGGATCCATCCATGGGGTAAACATCCAACTTCAAGGGCGGAGAATCCCTCCAGCCTCTCCAGCTGTGCATTCATGGAGTCAATCAAGGCTGGAAAACACCTCCAAGATCAGCAAGTCCAACCTTTTATTGGTGGATTTAGTTTGTTCTCCTTCCCTTCATGGCTTCTCCTTGTTTTTTCTCACTCTGTAATCTCATGGATATTTCTGGTGATATTTCCTCTGTGGGGAGAGGCTGCTCAGCCTGTCCCAGCTGGGTTCAAATCTAACATCCCACATCTCCTTTTGTCTCCTAATTTTGGGTCATAGAACCCTCTTGGGACTCCTGAGCTGTTTAAAACCCCTCTGTGCTGAAAACAACCATAATTCCCTGGCTTTTTTTTTTTTTTTTAATTGACTTCCTCATTTAGTATTTGCACAGAGTAACTCCGGGGTTGAGTTTCAAAGAAAATCCCTGAATTTTTATCTGTTTGTGCTCTCCCTGTGCAGTGATAATTGCACAGAGGCTGACTTTTAATTAGCTCCGGAGCTGTGTGATATCTTTGGGAGTCAATACAGTCCTTTATTTGCAGAAAACACATGGAAAATGTGCTGAATAAGCTGTAGAGTTTCCCTCCAGAAAGCAGGGAAAGAACTAATCCAGTTTTATGTAAGTTCACTCCGAGTTTGTTTTTGGAAGTTTAAAAAAAGATGGAAAAAGGAAAACAAAAAGAAAGGAAGAAAAAGAAGCATTTATTACACTTTAATGAGGGAAGAGTGAGCCTACACAGCAATGGGGGAGCTGACAATAATATATGACTTTAATTAGCAATCAGGATTTGAGGAACAGCTTATTATGTTAATGGGTTCAAAGCTTCCCAGGAAAAAAAAAAGTGCCTATGGAAAGAGTTGGTAATGACAAGGAGATCTCCATTTTGTAACAGAATCCTGGCATGTTCCAGACAATAATTTCACATTTCTTTGCTTGCTTGTGATGAAACTCTGGATTTCAGATGTGCTGGGTAATCCCGGTGGACTGAGGCAAATTATAATGACCCCAAACTTTTATCCCTAAAGGCAGAGAACGAGTGATTTTGCTCTCCAAAAGAAACTCTGCCACACCATGGGTTTGAGTTGAAGGAGTTGGAATCTGAGCTGAATTAATTGGAAAGGCAGCGATTTAAATAAATTTGCTTTAAATAAGGCAATTAACCTGCTGGAGTCTGTCCAGGTTGGAGGCTGTGGTCAGATCTGTGGTTCCGAGGCTGAGCAGTGGCTGCTGGAGAGGACACACTAATGAGGTGCTGGGTAATTAAACTCCCAGCCGCAGGATTCCCAAGGGAATGGGGTCCTCAGCAAGGATTTGGGAATTCAGAATAAATATTCTTAGGGACATCAGGATTTATCCAGGAAGGACTGATGGGTGCTCAGGTGAGATGAGCAGGGGAGGAACTTCTCACAGGAGGTTGGTGGGGAGAGGGTGGAGGCACCGTGGTGCTTTCACGCCCAGCTTCCCTTTGGATCCGTTCCTTCCCAAAGGATCATCAGGAAAGTCGTGTTAAGCCTTTTGCATTGTTTTTTTGGAAGATGCCTTCCAACCCCGGCCTGGAAGCTGCTGGCAAACAGGAGGCTTGAGAGCTCCTCATGCTCAGGTCTCCGTCCTCATCAGGATCTCCTTCCAGATCCTCCCTTGGGACAGCAAAAACAATTCCAGATTTCTGTCTTGTCCCCACTCCAGTTCACTGGAGCTCCTCACCCCTGCACAGGGACCAGGGCAGGGGGACCTTTAGGAGCATCCTCTGCTGAACCTCTGCAGGTCAGAAGGTCCCACCTTTGGGTGACTCTTCACTTTGTGTTTGGCATGGGTTTGCAGACACACAAAAGTGCATTTGGTGCACCCTTAAACGAGGTATTCCCATTTTCTGTGTTGGGATTGTCCCAAGAACAATATGGACATAGAAAATTCCTAAGAAAAGGAACTACACCTGGGACAGTGACCTCAAAGCAGAGTCCATGGCCTCACAGGAACCCTGGGGGATGAAGGAAGAGCAGCCAATGTGGATTTCTCCTGAGGCATGGAAAATCCACTGAGTGAAATCAGGTGGAAAATCCACTGAGTGAAACCAGCAGGGGCCCTCTGGAGAAGGTGTGGGAAGAGAGGAGGTGAGAGTTTCAGAGAGAAGAGAGGAGAGGTTCAGAGAGGTTCGGAGAAGAGAAGAGAAGAGAAGAGAAGAGAAGAGAAGAGAAGAGAAGAGAAGAGAAGAGAAGAGAAGAGAAGAGAAGAGAAGAGAAGAGAAGAGAAGAGAAGAGAAGAGAAGAGAAGAGAAGAGAAGAGAAGAGAAGAGAAGAGAAGAGAAGAGAAGAGAAGAGAAGAGAAGAGAAGAGAAGAGAAGAGAAGAGAAGAGAAGAGAAGAGAAGAGAAGAGAAGAGAAGAGAAGAGACCTATTTTTCTTGGAACCTTTATGCTGGTGAATTTAACATTTCCACCTCCCTGCATTTGCCAGGTCAGGTCCATTAGATAAGCAGTCCACATGTGCATTAATTCAGGAAGTGTGACATGTGATTTGATGGAATGAATTAGAATTATGTGGATCTATAGACTGAGGTGTCTGAAGTATGTGAGGAGCTGTTCCATTTTCTACTGTAAAAAATGCATAAAATAAAATAGAAATAATAAATAGTGAATTTTTAAGCACTTTCTCCACTTTGGAGGTTGTATTGCTGTACTAATTCACCCAATTCCTTTCAATTAAGCAATTAATTGTAATATTCCAGGTTATTATACAGCTTCTTTAAGTTGCTCAATGTTATTGCTCTCCTTGTGCTGGGAATTTCCTTGCATTCTTCAACATGACAAAAATTTATGGAAAACAGTAAAATCCAGGAGTTTTTTAACATGTTTTAGGTTTCATCCATCCATTCTTTTTTATATCCAATATTTTTCAGCCAATGTTCCTGAAGATGGACACAGAACAGAAGTTAAAGTACAAGACAGATGAGCCATGTATAGAAAAATGCATTTCTGAGTCATAAGATTAATAAATACACTGAGTTTGGGGCTTGGAGTCTGGGAGTTAATTAGGAAAATTGTTCTCCAGAACTTTTAATTTTCTGCTGTGTTTTTTTCCCCCTAGTATGAGTAAACTCAGCCTCATCTCCTTCCCTTAGTTCAGCTGGAAGGAGAAATCCAATCTGCTGAGCAAAATGGGCTCTTCCCGGGTCATTCCCCCCTTGGAGGGGGAGATGGCAGCTGATGGCAAAGAGCTGCTGCAGGAGCTGGGGCTGCTCCATGATCCAGTCAGGAAATTCTGAGGAAATGCAACAATTGCCAAGCAAACCCAGCCACTTCCCAAGGTGTGCCCTGGGGTGGCTGCTCCTGCTCAGGAGGGAGATCCCGGAGCAACCCCAGGGTTCCTGTGCGCACCGGGGCTCGGTGGTGCCACAGATTCTTTAGGGGATGGATGAAGGGATGGAGAGGACTCCAGGTGTTTCTCTCCTCCAGGGTGCACTCCTGATCCTTGTGCTGGAAAAGCAGGAACAGGTTGGAAAAGAGAAATTTGAGCAGAGAAAGGCAAGAAGTGGGACAGAGACCTGGAATGGCCCCCAGGATGGTCAAGGGAGGCTGGGACAGAGCTACAGGAGCAACTCCTAAATGCCAAATGGAGTGGGAATGGGAATACCTGAGACTGTCCAGTGAAAATGGGCAGCCAGTGAACAGGATTATGTGAGAGCAGACATAGCCCAGACCCAATGGAATGGTTTGGGTTTTTTCATTCAAAATTTCATTTCATTTGGTGGTTTTTTTTTCCCCTCAAAATAAGGCTGAATTGCACAACTCTTGTCCTTGGTGTCTGGAAGGATCAGGGAATTCCATCTGTGCCTAAAGAAACACCTGGAGAAAGGACAAGCAGTGTTACTGAGCACAAAAATGCACCTGAAGCCCTCAGAGGATTCTTTCTCTTTGTTTCCTTTTTTTCTTCTTCTTTTTTTTACTGGTAAAAACAAACTTGAAGCCCTCAGACTGAGTCTTGAGCTGTGGTCACCAGGAGATGCTCTAAGTACAGGGGTAAAATTTCTTTTCCTTCCCTCTGTTCTCACGTGGACATCAGGGAATGGGAAGATGGGCCTTAGTGTTGACAGAGTGTTTTGATTCCATCAGGTCCTGGTGGGGTTGTTGGGGGGTCTGTGCAGGGCTGGGAGCTGGATTTGATGTTCCTGGGGGTCCTTCCCAGGGAACAATTCCTTCCCAATCTCCCATCCCTCCCTGCCCTCCGGCAGTGGAAGCCATTCCCTGTGTCCTGGCCCTCCATCCCTTGTCCCCAGTCCCTCTCCGGCTCTCTTGGGTCCCTCCCAGCTCAGGATTTTCCACGATTCTGTGATTCCAGCTCTCAGCGACAGACGTGAGCTGCAATCCCAGGGGGAGGAGCTGCCTCTGGAGTGTTGGCCACGGGTGTAACCCAGGGGCTGCCCCCTCCTCTGCTTTGGGCCAGCACCACTTTCACAGGGGTCTGCATTAGACCCAACAAACCCCATGTGACCAGGGCTCCTTCCACTCCTAAAGCCTCCAGGATTTCCCTCTGCCTCCTGCTGTCTTGGCTCTCCAAGTGGAGGATTTTTGATCTCTGCAGGATATTGCAATGGAAACTTTCCCCATTTTCTTTTCCAACTGTTGCCTGCCAGACTGCAGAGACCAATATGTTTATAATATAATATATTGTAATTGATTATCCAATTTCAGAATCAAAATCCCACTGCACCGTGTCCAAATTAAATCCTTTCATTGGCTGCTTGGAATTTCCCCCTCAAGAATTACCCAGGAAGAAAATATCAATGTTTGGTTTCACATTCCTTTTGGGACTAGATTTGAAAATCTCTAAAATTCTTTGTGCTAAAACCCAATTTTTCTCTTCTGCTCTGGTTATCAGAGCCCTGTTAAACCCACACAGAGCAGAGCTTTGTCCTTGGCAGGGAGAAGGATCAGATACTGCCTGGAGCTCACTTGGGATTTAATTCTTGTTATTAATTTTATAGAGAAGCTGTCCAGATAGCACAAAGAAAGGGCAGGAGCGTGTCCCCCTCATATACATCATCAGCCCAAATTTATTAACAGGGGCATGTTGGAAAGGGAGAAATGGGGCTGTTTTTTTGGGTTTGGATTCTGCTCTGGGTTTATTTTAGCCTTTGACACAGGGAAAAGAAATGACAAATAAATCAGCTGTGGCTCAGCTGTGTCTCTTTGTGTGTTGTACCATTAGCAAGACATCAGGGTTGGGGTAGAAAGAGGAGATTTACTTTCCCAGATAATTTTTTTCCTGGTGAAAGCAGGGTTTGCAGCCTGTGCCAATGAGCTGGGCCAGCTCCAGTGAGGGGGATCCTGTGAGATTGAGCCTGTGGATCCTCACTCCTTGAGGACACTCACAGATGTGAGGAAAAGCCTCAAGCTGCTCCAGGAGAGGCTCAGGTTGGACATCAGGAGGAATTTCTCCCTGGAAAGGGTGCTCAGGCCTTGGAAGAGGCTGCCCAGGGAGGTTTGGAGTGCCCATCCCTGGAGGTGCCCAAGGAAGGGCTGGAGGTGGCACTCAGGGCTCTGGGCTGGGACAGGGTGGGGACTGGGCACAGCCTGGACTGGTGATCCTGGAGGGGTTTTCCAATCTCAGTGATTCCATGATTCTGCAATGCATATGAGAAGCAGCTGTACTCAATTTAAAACAAGAATTAAAAGCAAACCAAGACATTAAAACTGCCATGCCACTATTAAAGCCTTGGTCCTTTGTAGTGTTTTTAGAATTTTTTGGGGGGAGAATTTTGATGGTACTGGGGCTCACAGCAATGTTTTTGTTGTGAAGATGTATGGAATGTCATTTCCATGGAGGAATGTGCATCAGCAACAATATCCAGGCCTTAGACCCACATCCTTTCTTCTGGAAAACCTCTGGAATGGGATCTCTGTGCTGAGCCCCTCCTGAGCCTCATCTCCTCTGCTCTGGTCCAGTGGAAGGCCTGTGGCAGGGGCTGGAACTGGATGGGCTTTAAGGGCCCTCCCAACCCAACCCATTCCATGATTCTGTGACTATTCTGGGATTCTCTGTCCAGGCTTTGCTTATTCCATAGGTCCAGTGGCAGGCAGGGACAATAAGGTGGAGAAATACCCTAATATCTGGGTGTTTTTATTAAGTTTGTTGGTTTATTTCTCCTTCCATTTTTATTTTCACTGCCACAGCAGCACCAGTTCAGAACAAGTTCCCAATAAGGATTCCTGGTTTTTAATATAATTAAAATAAACATGGAATCTTGCAGGAGTATTGTGAAACAAATTAAACCCTGATTGCTCTTCCGATTCCCACCTAATGATTCATTAGAGATTATCCAAACACGTGTGGGGAACACAGGGCTACACTCCCAAAGGCAATCAGGTTTGATGGCTTTAATTTGGATTTTCATCTGTGTGGAAGTTGGACAACAGGGACTTGTCCAAAATCTTGTGTCTGCTCTTGCAAAGTGGATGGAAAATGTCCCCAGGTGTTTTTGTGTCACACAAGTGGCACAGCTTTTTTTGGCAAACAGGGAGTTCAGCCTTGAGTTTCTAAAAGCAAAAGGATGCAAAAAATAATGAGCTGTTCAAACCTACGAGCACTGGTGCAAATCTGTGTTTTGGGAATTGGAGCTTCTGCCAGGCCTGCATTGCCTGGGGAGGGCTGAGAGCTGCTGGGGATGGCAGCTGCTGGCCTTTGGGTCAGGGCTGTGCCATGGAATCATGGAATTGTGGAATCATGGAGTCATGGAATGGTCTAGGAGGGAAGGGACTTTAAAGCTTATGCAGTTCCACCCCTTGCCATGGGCAGGGACACCTCCCACTGTCCCAGGCTGCTCCAAGCCCTGTCCAGCCTGGCCTTGGGCACTGCCAGGGATCCAGGGGCAGCCACAGCTGCTCTGGGCACCCTGTGCCAGGGCCTGCCCACCCTCCCAGGGAACAATTCCTTCCCAATCTCCTATCCATCCCTGTCCTCTGGCAGTGGAAGCCATTCCCTGTGTCCTGTCCCTCCATCCCTTGTCCCCAGTCCCTCTCCAGCTCTCCTGGAGCCCCTTTAGGCCCTGGCAGGGGCTCTGAGCTCTCCCTGGAGCCTTCTATTCTCCATCTGCAGCTCCTCCTCTGGAGAAGAGTTTTATCCCTGTGCCAAATTGGGAAGTTCTCTCCTGCACTCATTGGACTCTTCCCAAATTTAAAAGCAGGAGCCTTTTCCACAACACCCAAGCCCTGGCTCCATGGGCAGCAGCACTTTGGTCCCAGTTTCCTGCTGGGGCACTGCAGTCACTGTGCTCACACCCCATCATGGAACAGTGGAGCAACAATGGGAACTGAGCTGCAGCACCTGCATGTGGGAACTCACAGGAGCTGCTGCTCCTTTGGGAAGAGGGGCTCTCATCCCTCCGGGAGCCTGCAGCTGCATGGAGGCAGCTCCGTAATGCAACCAATAGTCCCTCACCCAGGGGATGCCCTCACACGAACAAAAAAGGATCCCAAGCCTCTTCCTGCCTTCCTGCAACTTTGAATCTCCCCCATCCATCCCTGGGAATGTTTCTATGGTTACCTCCTGGAACACCAGTTTGCCAACATCAGGTTATTTCCGTCTTGGAACCAAAATCCAAGCTGGTTTTTCAGCTGGGCTCAACTCTAGTGCTGAATTGCAGTCTCCTGAAGAGCTGGAGGTGTAAAGCTTGGACAGGAATGTGTCACCGTTTTTGTGGTGACTGTCACAACTTTGAGAGCTACGCAGAACTGAGTCTGAGAAGAAAAAGAAAAAATATCATGGATTTCATGGAACTGTGGTTTGGCAGCTCACAAAGACCCTGCAGACATGGCTACAGTCTTATCAGGTTGTCTCTGACTCCAGGTTCTGGGATTGCTCTCAGGAAGGATAGAATTACAATGATTTTAGAATTAATCTTGAATTTAAATGATTTTCAGCCAGACCCTGTGTGTGCCCCCACAAGGAATCTCCACTGGGAATGTGATGAGGACAGAGTATCCCTGCTCAATGTATTTTATTGATGAGGAGAAGTGGGAATTTTGCTGTTCCCCGGGCTGCTGTAGAAAGGCTGGGAGGGCTGGGATTGTCCAGCCTGGAGAAGAGAAACTTTGGGTTGACCCAATTTTTGCCTTCCAGGACCTGAATGGAATCAGCAGAAAAGATGGAGAGAGACTTGGGACAAGGGATGGAGGGACAGGACACAGGGAGTGGCTTCCACTGCCAGAGGGCAGGGATGGATGGGATATTGGGCAGGAATTGTTCCCTGGGAGGGTGGGCAGGCCCTGGCACAGGGTGCCCAGAGCAGCTGTGGCTGCCCCTGGATCCCTGGCAGTGCCCAAGGCCAGGCTGGACAGGGCTTGGAGCAGCCTGGGACAGTGGGAGGTGTCCCTGCCCATGGCAGGGGTGGGATGGGATGAGCTTTAAGGTCCTTTCCCTCCCAGACCATTCCATGTTTCCATGATTCAGTAGGTAATCCTAATAAATCATTCCCTAAGGCAAAACCTTTTCTGGGCTGGAATCCATCCCTGCAAGTGCAGTTTCTATCACTAAGCTGCACTAGTAAACCCCTGTGAGTCTGAGAAGAGCTGTGAATCCTCACTGTCAGCTCGGAACAGCACAATCCCTTCTGCTTCCTTCCTAACCAGGGAGGTCATGTTGCTGATAGTCACAAAAATGAGGCTTCTTCGAGTCAGCAGCTTTGCCTGATCTGTCGAAAATGTCACCACTTGCTTGTAAATATTCTGAAAACCACAAGTCTCTGCTTCCAAAGCCAATTATGGGTGGCTGACTGACAGTAAAGCCCCTACTTAGCACACCTGGCCACTTAAAAGCAACAAAGCGAATGGTTTGGGACATCACAAACCTCCAAATGCCCACAAAACAACCCAAATTATTCTGATTAGGCATAAAATTTTATCCTAGCACAAGGCCCCTGATTGTGACCCAAATGGGATGTTATTGTTCCAGCAGCAAATTCAAAATGCAAACACAGCACAAAGGCATTTTGCAACAGGGACATAAAAATTATAGTGATGTAGTTTTGTGACATTTCCACCTAACATTGACAGTGTTCCTGATTTCAGTTCAAAACAAAGCAAAAATCAAAGTTTTTTGGCACAGAACAGATTTATGAGCACGGTCAGAGACAATTCTGTCAGAATTACAGCTAAATCTGAGACTCAGGGTGTAAAACTCCTTCAGTAAAATAAAAGAGTGACATTTTAGAGAAGACAGAGGGAGGAAATGGAGTAAATAAAGATTGAATGATCCCAGAGGTCTTCCTGGGTGTCAGGCTGACTGATGCTCCCAGGCACGGGGTGGGATTTTGGGGTGGCTGTGCAGGGTCCATGATCCCTGTGGATCCAGCTCAGGATATTCCATGATTCCATGATTATTGTGTTGTTAAAGGCATTAATTCTTGCTTTACTTAGATATTCCCAAGTGACTTTGGGCCTCCAGGAGCTTGAGGGATTAAGCACAAGGATCTGCAGAGAAGATCCCAAAAGAGGAGTGACCAGACTGGGTCCCCTATTCCCAAAGGAAAAGGGGTCAGGTGGTGGGCTGAAGTTTTAAAGAGAGATGCAGAACTTGGCAACATTTTGGATGTCTGGGAAGGAATTTTTCCTGGCTGTGAGGGTGGGCAGGCCCTGGCACAGGGTGCCCAGAGCAGCTGTGGCTGCCCCTGGATCCCTGGCAGTGCCCAAGGCCAGGCTGGACAGGGCTTGGAGCAGCCTGGGATAGGGGGAGATGTCCCTGCCCAAGGCAGGGCTGGATCTGGATGGATTTTAAGGTCCCTTCCCACCCAACCCATTCTGATATTCGATGATTTACTAACTCTTTGTTAAGTTTCTTCCCAGGACCGAGGAAAGGCTGAAGTTTCCTGCACACATTGATGGCATTCCCCTGCAACCCAGGAGCAAAGGGGCTCTGGACAAACCTCCACGTTTGAGGAACCTCTCAGTGGTGTCAGCAGAAGTTCTGTGGGCTGAGCAGGGAGAACCTGCAGGAGCAGAGGAAGGGGGGCAGCTCCTCCTGATGAAAACCATGGAATAAAACAATTAGGAGAGGTGGGAATGTTGTGAAACCTCAAGGAAGAAACTTCCTTGAGTAGGTGCTGCCAGTGCTCCTGATGTCCCCCTGCTACTGCTCTGGTGGGAATGGTGGGAGGGGGGGGAAGGAGGGATCTGAAAGACTCTCCTGGAAAAAGGGAGAAAACCCCACAAATCTCACCTTGGCAAAGGTTCAGCCAGAGGGCAGTGAGGGAAAGGTGAATTTGGGGTGCTTTGCTCTGGAAAGGGGAGTTTGGCCCTTCAGAGAGGTGGAGGAGCTAAAAGAGAGGGCATTTCTCACCTGTCCAGGAGAGGAGGGTAGGAGTGCACAAGGAGGGGTGTGGAGCACTGTGAGCCCCATCCCAGCGTGGCAGGCAGTGGGTGGGGGGTTTGGACTGTGTTTGGGGGCATTTTGGGCTGTGTGGATCCCTCAGGAGCTTCCTGGAGCTCTCAGGAGTGTTGGGATCCCTGGGCAGTCCCCCAGGACAAAGTGCCCAGCAGGGAAGGGCTCCAGGCCTGGGGCAAGGCTGGGAGCCTCTCCCTGAGTCTGAGCACAGCTCTGGTGTGGAACAGATCCTTCGGGGGCCGAGCCAAACCTCTCCCTACACCGAGACATCCTCATCCCGGGGTCTGAGCACACTCGGAGCAGGGAATTACACATGCAAGGCTGTAATTGCCTTGTTATCCAATTAGCAAACCCCAAATGATTTCCCAGTGTCACTGACAGATCCTTGCAGGAATCCTCCTCCTCCCATCCTCTGGCAGGGCTTGGGAGGTTCTGGGCAGCTGTGGTGGGCAGGGTGGGGCGGACACTGTGGTGGTCACTCTGGGGGGGGCAGGGCAGGGTGGACACTGTGGTGGTCACTCTGGGGTGGGCAGAGTGTTCTGGTCACTCTGGGGTGGACATGCTATTGTGGACAGGTTGTGGTGGTCACTCTGTGGTGCTCACACCGTGGTGGTCACTCTGAGGTGGACATTCTGGGGTGGTCACTCCCTGGGAGCATGGGCAGGCCCTGGCACAGGGTTCCCAGAGCAGCTGTGGCTGCCCCTGGATCCCTGGCAGTGTCCAAGGCCAGGCTGGACAGGGCTTGGAGCAGCCTGGGACAGTGGAAGGTGTCCCTGCCATTGCAGGGGTGGGATGGGATGACCTTTAAGACCTTTCCCACCAAAACCATTCCATAATTTCAAAAAAGGAAGAAGGTGAAGACAAACAACACCTGGAGGTGTAAAACCAAAATGAAAAAAAAAATAAAAGGGTTACAAACATCTCAAAAGGACACAACTGGTGATCCAAATACTTTGCACCTCCTCACCCCAGGTGCTGTGGGGCTCTGGGATGGGCATTCCACGTTCATCCCTGCATTCCTCAATCCCTGCACCTGCTGAGGGCTGGCTGGGGGACAAGGTTTGGGATGATGTATCCACCCCACTGCTCCTCTGGTTTGGGAAGGAGAAGGCTGGGAGGAGACCACTTCTGTTAAGGGAGCTCCATTGTGACCTGCTCTCTCCCTGCTCTCATTTCCACAGGAATATTATCTTTCCCTAAGGTAAAGACTTGCAATCAATCCTGAAAATCCAAACAATTCCACATTTGTGCAGCCCCAACCCCTCCCTGTGCACAGCTCCATGAATATTTTCTACAAAAAAAAATCTGGACTATCCATAGGGAGATTTTTCCTATAACTCATTATTCCATGCACAGTTAAAACTCAGGATTACTGGATGTGTGCTCCCTTCCCATCCCAGCTGGGAGAGGAATTTGTCCCATCTGAAGGGTGGGAAACGGGATAGGGTTCCGACACACCGACCTTGCTCTGCCTCGGGAGCTGAGCGGGATTTAAGGCAATTCTCTGCTTTTAACGCTGCTGCCAACACCGGGAATGTTTTCCCTGCTCTGTGAGGCGGTGAGGAGCCATTAGGTGGTGCCCAAAAGCAAGGAGGACACAGCGCCGGGGCTGAGAAACTGTGTGTGACACTGAGGGGACACCACCAGGACATCTCTGTCAGGCGAGAGCTCATCCCCGCATTCCCAGCAGAAGGAGACTTGGTTCTCGCAGGATTTCCCCCCTCATTAGTGCTTCATTTGCCATTTTATGGTGCTAACAAGTGTCTGAAACTGGGGGGAGAAAAATCTCTTCTCCAGATCCATTTAATAAGACAAAAATGGCATTACAAGGTCATTCTTTAATATGTGACAATTAAATCTGGGTCGAGAATTTGTGCCATGGAATCACTTTTTTTTTTTTTTTTTTTTTTTTTTTTTTTTTTTTTTTTTTTAAGGATTTTTCAAATAAAAATAAAATCCACAAGCAGGGATGATCCCACAGGATCCAGCCAATATTAATCTCTCCCCTCCTTCTGGAGCCAGGCTGTCTGAAAGGTTTTCTCCTTTCTCCAGAGTTCTGCTTCCATTTGATCCCCATTTTGTGCGAGGCAAACGTTCCAGATTTCTCTTAAATCCCTGTTATTAAACCCCAATCGCTGCTGTAAAGCTCAGCCCTCCGAATGTAACAATGGGAATTGGTTCTACCTCTGGCTGTGGTGTAGCAGGGGCATCTCTGGGGAAGGAAATGCAAAGTTTTTAACCAGAAAGGCTTTCCCTTCCCTGGCACTCCAACAGACCCTTGAAGGAGAAGAGCTCCAGGCTCCACGCCAGGCACTGTGTCTAGACAAATGCAGCCTTTTGCTTATTTCCCTTAAAATGGAATTAAAAGGCATTAATTCTCTGTTTTATTATTATTCCTACATTGCTGCCACTTCATTATCCCAGCTAGGCAGGCAGGCAGCCCATTCCAGGCAATGAGGACAGGAAAGGCCCAGCCAAGAAGGTTTAAATGCCACCTGTAGGCAAATTGAAATATTCCCCTCCGAGTGCTAATCTTTCCTTTATTGCTGTAGTGGCAGAGCCCTTGTCATTCCCAGGGAATTCTGCCACGTTTAGTTAAAATCCAAGCCTAGAAAACCCTGAAATGCCTCTGCTAAAACCACCAACCCACGAACCCAAATATTTAATTCCTTCTGAAGCGATTCCTCGCACTTGCAGGGAGCTGTAATTAAGATGCTGCTGCTCGTGGCTGTAGGGTTTGCTGGCCCTGTGCTTCCTGCATTGCTGAATCCCTGAAAAGGGCTTGAAAAAGGCTGCAGAGGTTTGCTGGTAGCCTAACAGGAGTTATCCAATGGATAATTAATATTTGTGCAGCACCAAGAGAGCCAATGTCCCATTAATGACTGATGTGGTCACACAGGATTCAGCCTGGAGGCTCCTCAGGAGGGCTCTGGACCAATCTCCTGCTTGGGGCAGGAGGAGTTTGAGGTCAGACAAGGCTGCTTAGGGTTTTTATTCCATCTGATCTTGCAGTCTCCACAGTCAGAGGCTGCACAAGCTCACAGACACCTCCCCTGCACTCTGATGATGGCTTAATGTAGAGCTTTTCTCTCTCTCCTTGCTCTGGCTGGGTTTGTGTTCCCTGGGCAGATTGGCTGTAGTCAGGTCCTGCTTGACAGCTCTGCTCTCTTAAGGGCTCTACAAAGACCTAAAATAATCAGGCTCTGTATAAATGGCTCTTAATTCAATTACTTCTGATAACTGATTTAATTAAGAGCACGGACGAGATGGGATTGCTGCTCCCAGAAGTCGAAGTTAGGACTCACATTCCGGAAAATCTGGGCATCAGCAGTGCCAGCACTTCTGTTTGAGAGGGACTTTGGACAAAGGACATTAAAGTCCCTCCAGTGCCACCCCTGCCATGGCCAGGGACATCTTCCACTATCCCAGGCTGCTCCAAGCCCTGTCCAGCCTGGTCTTGGGCACTGCCAGGGATCCAGGGGCAGCCACAGCTGCTCTGGGCAGCCACACTTTCTTCATTCAGGTCCTTTCTCACCCTCTGGTCTCTGCCATGAACTCAGGATCCCTGAGATGTTGAAGCTGGAGCCCATTTTCAGAGCTGGAGATCTCCTGCCCATCATTTTCCAGGATACTCAGGGAATTTGGATTCTGCCTTCCCAAATCCAAGCCTCCTAATATATTTTTCCACAAGAACAAAGTGATTTAGGGCTCAGAGGATCCCAGCCTGTGGGCACTTCTTACCCTCGCTTTCCCCTGGATGCTGGAGCCATCATAAACCCCAGCTCGTCCTGACAAAGCAGGGGAGGTTTGAGTGTAATTGCAGTTGTTAATTAATTTTATCACTGCAGAATCTGCAGCCTGGTGGGAAAAGCAGAATTCCATTTAATGAATGGCTCCCTTCTCTCAGCACCTGGTGGAGTTTAGCACTCACTCTCCTGTCCTTGGACAGAATTCCTGCCACATTCCCAGCTCCTCTTCTCCAAAATCCTCTCCAAGCTGGGAAAAATCCTCTCCAAGGCGGGAAAATGATCCTCCCTCACCCTCCTCTTCCTCCCCTCTGGGCCTCTGCAATGGCACCAGGGTACCCAAAGCTGGGGGTGAAGGTGTTTGGATCCTCTGGGCAGGAGGATCAAGGCTGAAACCTTCTGGAGAAGGAGCCCAGGAGGTCCTCCTGTAAAGGAAAAGGGAAAAGGGCAAAGGGAAAAAGGGTTTGAACTCTGCTTCTCTGTGGGCAATATAATGGAGGAGCTGATGGGAGGTTTTATCTTCTCAATGAGGCTTCACCCTTCCCTAGGAGAGAAGTTTTGGTTCCCAAATTACCCCCAGGAGTGGTGTGAGTGGCCTCAAGCTGCTGCAGGCCTGGCACTCTCCATCCCCCCCCTGCCTCTGCCGTGTGAAGTGACACCAGTTTGGTCACCCTTGTCACCCTTGTCACCACACTCCTGCTGTCCCCCTGTCCTCTCTCCCAACCAAGCCCATCCTGGGCTCCTCTTCTCCTCCTCACTGTGATGGCTCAAGGTTTGCCAGCACTCTTGTGTCTCCTCAGTGTCTTGTTAGTCCTGTCACCCTCTCCTGGCTCCAGCAGACCTCTCCTGGCAGCATCCCCCATCCCCATTAATCCTTGTTTACTGGGAATGTACATATTTATTGCTTTTTATCTTGTTTAATCTCTCAGGTCTTGCAGCCCCTATTCATTTTTGCTGCTTCCCTTCTATCTCCCATCCATTTATCTTCCTCTGCTGCTGCATCTGCTCCAGCACATCCTGATTATCTCCTGCCATTCCCTGTGCCAGCCCTGTGCCCTGTGCTGGGATTCGGCTCCCTGGAACAGTTGGTCTTCCAAAATCATCATTAGCTGGGTTATGGAGGAGACAGGAAGAGATTCTCTCCATGGACCTGGTGTCCTGTCTTCCCTGCTTAGCGAGAAAATGAGGTTAATATTTAATGGGTGTGCAGGTCAAAACAAATCCTGGATATTTTGTTCCATATTTCCATGCTTCCAAAAGGCAAATAACCACGAGAGGTCCATCTAACTTGGTATTTCTGAGAATAACCTGCAGCAAATCCCGAGAGAAAACTTCTAAGATGTCAGACACAGAAAAGAAATTCCCAAAATAAATCCCCTGGCTGCTGCAGTTCTACCCGTGCACCCTCCTGCCGTGGAGCAGCAGAGGCTTCACTGCAGCTCTTGGCTGGGATCTGTTCTTGCTGTCATTTTGAGGGGACATCTCCCTGCCAGGATTCAGGTGCCCCAAACTGCGGCCAGTGCTGAACCCCCTCCTGATCCATGGGATCAGCTCTGGGACAAACCTCTCTGCTGTGGTGCTGCCAAAGGCCCAGCAGGAATTCAGTCTGAGCAAAAAAAAAAGCAGCTTTTCCCTCACAGATTGTCACCTCTTCCTTGCTCACCAAGGACAGGGGACTGGAAGTGGGGACAGGACTTCTCTGGGGGGACAAAATGAGTCGTAGGCACTTGGGACTTGGGGAAAATCATGGACTTGTTTCTAAACCTCTGTCAGAAAGGGGGATCAGAAATGCATCTGCAGGGACTGATTTGGGGTTTGAAACTGCCCCACAGCAATTCCAGCCCCTTCTCCTTCCAGGACAAGGACACCCACAGCAGCAGCTGGACACATGGACAGGGCCAGAACCACAGTGGGTTAGGGGTCAGCCTGGCCTTTGGATAAACATTTCCCTTCCCAGGTGGTTTGTTCAGGATCTTTGGCACATCCCTGACTCCTGCCAGGGCATGGTGTGATATTCCTAAAAGCCACCGAGTTGTTCAATCATGTAATTAGTGACTGATTAGCTGCCATGGCTGTGGGATGCAGATGGATGCCAGGTGATGGCTCTGGGGGCAACGGCAAAATAACCACAGACACCTGCCCAGGGGCAAAATAACCAGAAACATCTGCTTAGAGGCAAAATAACCACAGACATCTGCTCAGGGCAAAATAACCATGAACATCTGCTCAGGGCAAAATAACCACAGGCACCTGTTCAGAGGCAAAATAACCACAGACATCTGCTCAGAAGCAAAATAACCATGAACATCTGCGTAGAGGAGAAATAACCACAAACATTTGCTGAGGGGCAAAAAACCACAGACACCTGCTCAGAGGCAAAATAACCCACAAAAAATCTGCTTAGAGGCAAAATAACCACAAACACCTGCTCAGGGGCAAAAAACCACAGACATCTGCTCAGAGGCAAAATAATTATGAACATCTGCTTGGAGGAAAAATACCCACACACCCATTCAGGGGCAAAATAACCACAGACACTGCTCAGAGGAAGGACAGCTGGCCCTGACCCCGGGCTGGGCAGAGCTGCTGGAGCGTCGCTGCCTCTGGCACGAATCCGTGGAGCAGGAGAGGGGTGGATGTGTGATTCCCACCCCCGCGCGTGAGTCACTGCCTGGAAACGCCGAGGCTGAGCCCTGCTGGACTGGGAGGCACTGGGAGGCACTGGGATGCACTGGGGGGAGCCAGTGGCCCGTGGGCAGCCCTTGGATCTCTCGGGAGCTCTTATCTCCTGCAGCAGTGACACTGAGCCACTCCTGCTGCCGGGGCTGGCTGCTGGCCAGGGATCCAACATCCACACCAGCTCCCAACAAGCGCAGCAGCTGTCAGGAGAAGATGAAGAAAAATCTCCCGGTTGGAGCAGGGCCCTGCTCAGATTCTGTCAGGGGCTGGATGGGCCTGGAGCTCCAGAAGGGGATCTCTAATTAGGGGAACCCTGTGAGCGTGATGGATGAGCTCTGTGCTGCTCCTCACTGCAAATCCAGCCAGAATCTGCTCCTTTGCAGCTCAGAGGAAACATCACTGTAAAAAAAAAATTCCTTATTCCCGAGTGTATGTAAGTGCTGCCAAGTCCTCCTGCTCAGCCCAGACCTCCCCAAAACTGCTCCCTCCCATGCCTGTCCTGCTGTCCCCTTTCCTGGGAGCACACTGTCCTTGGAGGCTGGAGCACACAGCAGCTCCTCGTCCTTTCCCAGGCTCAGAAATCAGGGCAGGCTCAGAGGGATCAACAGGTTTCCTTTCCTCCTGATGGCAGTGCCCAGGAATATGTGGGAGAGGAAAGCAAATCCCTCCTACTTCTCCTCCAGGAGCAGAGCAGATGCAGTTTAGCAGGAAAAATGCAGTAGGGCAAGAATTAAGTTGTTTGTATAGAGATGCTGAGGTCACTGAGTCCTTTGAGGACTTCAAAGTCTGGGTGAGCTCTGGGATTGCTGGAAAAGGGAAAAGAGGAAAGAAGGTCACTGAGTGAAGGGTAGAGAGCACAGACCTCACTGCAAGGTGGTGACAAGTGTGGCTAGCCAGGCTCCCTGTCCCCTCCCACCAGGACACACCAGCACCTCCCTGACCCCCAAAAACAGTCACAGCAGAAGGAACCCCCAGCCCCCAGCTAGTCCAGGAGAAGCCTCAGGGGCACAAAGTGATCCCCTGAAGTTCATTTATGTTCCACATTTAAAGTGCCAAAGCAGTGCCCTCATGGCAGCAGTGCTGAGTGGGACCTGCTGGGCCTGGGTGGGCTGAGGGCTCCAGGGAGACAGCACTGCCTGGGATATCCTGACAGATGTTTGTGGAACCTGTTCTGCCCTGTTGGGTGGGGATGTGGTGTTGGGAGGAGGTGGAAATGACCTAGAAATCAGGGCTGGAGCAATTCCCATCCCCAGTCTGGTTCCCCTCAGTCCATACAATGGCCTGGGGGGGAAAGGACCCTAAAGTTCATCCCATCCTCCATGGCAGGGACACCTCCCACTGTCCCAGGCTGCTCCAAGCCCTGTCCAGCCTGGCCTTGGACACTGCCAGGGATCCAGGGGCAGCCACAGCTGCTCTGGGCACCCTGTGCCAGGGCCTGCCCACCCTCCCAGGGAACAATTCCTTCCCAATCTCCCATCCATCCCTGTCCTCTGGCAGTGGGAAGCCATTCCCTGTGTCCTGTCCCTCCAGCCCTTTTCCCCTGTCCCTCTCCAGCTCTCCTTTAGCCTCCTGTGGCAGTGGTGACAACTTTGTCAAGGCTGTTCCTCACTCATTCCCAGAGGCCTTGGAGCAGAAGGATGCTCTGTGCTGGGATCCTCCTCTGGAAGCCACTGGCTCCCTGTTGGAGTTCCCCCATCCCACCCTGCCCTGCCGAGCTGTGCTCTGGTAGGACACAGGAAAGGATGATTAATGGTTCTAATAAATATGTTAATCTGCAGAAATGAAATTTTCCTAATGAAGAAAACCTCTTCTGGGGTTTTTCCTGCTCCTTTCTCAAGCTGCTGTGAGATCAGCTCCCTCCACTGTGGAGTGAGGGACAGCAGGACCAGGAGTGTGTCAATCACATCCCATTCATCCCACTTTAACAGAGGGGATTATTCCCAGCTCCTTCTCCTCGGCAGAAAGGGAGAGTGTGCTCTGGCACCGCTGACTCCTTTCTCCTTGGAACAGCCTCGCCTGTGCCAGAGAAAAGCAGGATTTAAGCTAATGAAAGGATTAGGATAATCCCTGTGTAACCCAGGCTCCGAGGCTGCCTGGATCCATCACATGGAGCTGTCCAGCAGCTCCAGCCCGGCTGGGCCTCCTCCTCCAGCCTCAGTCCAGGCTCCTTCCCCGTGTGCCACATCCCTGTTCAGGACAGGAGTTGGACCAAGGAGCCCCCTGTGCTGGGCAGGGATGTTCAGAGGGCCCTCCAGCCCTAAACCTGCTCCTTTCTCTACCCAAAGCCAGGGCCAGCCCTGGGTGGGGATTCCATGCTCCTCACATGGCGGAGGGCTCATGTTATTCCTTCCTGTCCGTGGAGATTCCTGGATATTTGTTCAACACTTTCCACTCATAAAACCCCAGGACAAATAGAAACAGATTTGAAGGCAGGTGAGACAAGGAGGGGCAGTTTTCCACTAAAAGAGGAATTGTTCCCTGGCAGGGTGCCCAGAGCAGCTGTGGCTGCCCCTGGATCCCTGGCAGTGCCCAAGGCCAGGTTGGACATTGGGGTTTGGAGCACCCTGGGATGGTGGAAAGTGTCCCTGCCCAGGGCAGGGGTGGCACTGGATGGGATTTAAGGTCCATTCCAGCCCAAAGAATTCCCGGGATCTGTGAGATGCCCACGATTGGCTTGAAGGACCTTTCCTGGTGTCTCCTGCACTGCCCATCCCTTCCCTGCTTCCATCCCAATTTATCCCTCGGGCTGTGCCCCAGGGACATTGTTTATCCACCCCAGGTGTATTTCCCTGCACTTTCCAGCCTGTGGATGCCTTTTCCTGATGGATGTGGTGAGAACCTGGTCCTGCTCAGAAATCCCTGTGCTGGTAAATCCCAGGGGCTGCAGCCATTCCATGGGATGTGTCAGTCCCTTGGATTTGCACCCCCTCCTTTTCCCCTGAAGGTGCCAAACCTCCAACAGCAGCTGGAGCTCCTGGACAGTTCTGTATTCCTTGGCTGGACAAAGGGAACACGAACCCACTGATTTTGATCTGTCTCCAAACCACAACAGTACCATTTGGATCTGTTCCTAAATTTTCTGATTTTCAGCTCAAACTTCTGCAGATCATTCCTTAATTCTTGGGCTTGGAGGCTTTTGGAAGCAGGACTTTGGGATGGGGCTGTGGATCACTCTCACTGTCACTTGGGAGGGTGATGGAGGGGTGGAAGGGACTTATGGCAAGGCAGGAAAAAAAGGGTCTGTTCCATCACTGTTCCTGGTTTTCTTGGAATCCTGGACCATCTTTCTTGCCTAGAAAGGTAAAAACCTCACACAGATAATCTCAACTTTGAAAAGAAAAAAAAAACCAAACCCTATCCTTTCCCTATTTTTCTTCCTCTCTTCTGAACATATTTTCTATTGGAATACCCAAATTCCAAAATATAACCAGAATTCAAAACTGAAAAATATTTTGGGATGAAAAAAATCACTGTTGTGTAGTTTTAGGAAGTGGCAAAACTGACTGAAAATGGCATTACTGACTGAAAAGATACCCGAGTTTAAAGGGAACCAAGAAGAAAAGGTTGGAAGTGAAAAGATGAGAGTCCAGAAGAGGAATCTCAAGGAAAATGAAAATATTTCCTGTGTTAGGAATCTGTGAGTTATAATCAAGTAAGAAAACCTTGCTTTCTAAGGTGGCCAACCTTAATGAAAAGTCAGAATTCCAATTAAATCTTGGGATCAGAGCTTGGAGCTCCTGTTCTGATTAGCTTTCATTCCCAGCAGGAATTAGTGCCAAATTTTCGGGTAGGGGATGCATTTGCAGCTCCCTGATTCTTCCCATTTGTAACGCTGGGGTTCAGCTCCATTTCCTATCTGAGGAAATCACTCTTGACAAACAATGAAACGGGCCATTAATTAGTTGTCTTTAATTGTCTTAAGCTCGTTGCTGTAATTAATTGGTGAAGAGCAGTAAAACTGGGATTGTTCCATGTTTAATGGCTGGAATATCCCATTCCACGGAGTTCATGAAGCTTTCTTGGAACGGCAAATAGAGGCTGGGAGACCTTCCTGAAAGGGGCATATAAATAATCCTAACACAAAACAATGGGATGTGGATGGAATAACGCAAATGGAATTAAACCTGGCGTTCCATAGGCTTTGGGATCATTAATTGCTGGGCTTAATGACTAATTAAAAATCACCTCTTCCAAACTCAGCCCAGATTCTTCTCCATCCAGGAGGATCTTCCCCGTGACCAGAGGAGTGGGATCTGAATCACAGCCAGGCAAGGGCGGAATGGCTCCCCATGGACAGAGGGTGGCTCAGATGGGATATAGGGAAGGAATTCCTCACACGGAGGGTGGAGAGGCCCTGGAATGGTTTTCTCAGAGCAGCTGTGGCTGTTCCTGATCCCTGGCAGTGTCCAAGGCCAGGCTGGACAGGGCTTGGAGCAGCCTGGGACAGTGGGAGGTGTCCCTGCCCATGGCAGGGGTGGCACTGGATGAACTTCAAATTCCCTTCCATCCCAAAATATTCCATAATTGTAGGATTCTATGACCTTGCCACACCAATGTTGAGAGATTTCTTCAAGAAAAAGGACTAATTATTTTCACCATGTGCCTTTTTATTCCTTAAATTCCAATAAACACACTGAAGTCCTCCCTTAGGTTGATTCCTGAGTGTATTTTTAAACATATTTATGAAAATCTCTCCCCCAGAAAAAGCTGAACTGGAGAACCTCCAGAGCAAATCCCAGAGCCTGGAAAAAAACAACCTGGCAGGTAACTCTGGGAATGTTGTGGATTTCACATCTCTGAGGAAGCTTAGGGAGCTACAGTGTTGGATGGGTCTCATCAGGCAGATTCCTGGGCATGAAGGAAAGGGGCTGAACACGGATCAGGAACAGCAGGAATCTGCTCAGGGAGAGGTGTTGGAGCTCACAGCCAGCAGAAATGTCCCAGGAGAAATGTTTTGCATCCCTGCATTGTTTTGTTTGCTGTGCTCTTGTAAAAGCTGGGAGATTCCTCCACACATTTAAATTTTTTATATAAAATTTATTTGGAATCTCCTGCCTGGCACCTGGAACCTGATTTCGCAGGACACAGAAACCAATCTGGGGCAGTCAGGGTGACCTCCTTCCCATCCTGCCTGCTCTCAGCCCTGCAGAGGAGGCTGAATCCAGGTTTTTTCCACGTGTGAAGGGAAGTTTATTAAGCAGCAGAAGGAAAGGTGTCACCAGGCTCTGTTCCCAATGTTTTTAGTAATGAAGATCATTCTCTGAATTGATATTCAGGCCAGGAGTGGGTTTGTTTTTCCATGTGTGAGCTGAATAATAGTAGGAAAATCCCAAGGGGAAGGATTGCTGGGTGTACAGTCCCTCATCCCAAACATCACTGTGCCCTTGTGGGTGTCACATCCCAGGACTTTGCTCTTTTCTAGGGCCACTCAAGTTGATTTCAGGGTTCAGATTCCACAATCCTGCTGGAATAACAGATTTTTTTTGTTTTGTTTTGTTTTGTTTTGTTTTTTTTTTTGTGGAAGCTGATGGAATTCTGCAAATCAGAGTTGTTATTTCCAGCCTGTCTCTCCAAATGGGAATAATTATTTTGAACACCTTCCATGGGCTTTAATGAAACAATCAACTGGAACAACATCATTACTTAAAGTTTGATACTGCTCCCTGGGAGAACATTCCTAATCCCTAATCACGTTGGATCTGCCTGGCTGCTTCCAGCTGACTTGAAGCCATTGGGAAAAGCAGAATGGATCGATGGGAATTATTGGAGATATTCCCAGCTGGACACAGCAGGAGGGTTGGGAATCTCCTTTTCCATCCCCAAATATTCCATGAGTCTGTGAAATGAGCCTTCTTTTTATATTCTTAAGCCTGTGCCTATGTGTAATTCCAAAGGATGTGGGGAGCCAGGCAGGCACAGGGCTCTTCCCATATCCTGGCACGCTGCTCCAGGATTTTAATGAATTATTGAGGGAACAACATTTTCTGTTGGATGTTCCTTGTGAGGAGTGAAAGAGGCACCACCCTGCACGCCAGGGCTGTCAGGACCTGTTCCATTCATTAACATGCTCCATTAATTAACATGTTTACATTATGTAACATTCCCTTGCTGCATTTTTAATTCCAGCCCGTGCTAACAATCCCTCTCCCGACTCCTCATTATTGGGAATCATTGCACAGACCAGGTGGCTCGTAAGGATTTTAATCTCTTCCCTCCCTTTTTGGCCTGATTTTTTGTCTGTTTGTACCAAAGTTAGGCTGGGTTGGGAGAATCCTTTTCTCCCAGAACCTGAGCATCTGCAAATCCTGCAAAATTCCTGCTATTCAAGGGAAAAAATTTCCTGAGGAGCCAGGGAAGTCATTGGCACCACGGAAAAGGCTTTTTAGTGGGGCAGGGAAAGGTTTCTGGAAATGTCAGAGACATCCTGGGCCACCAAACCCCATCCTGGGCCACCAAACCCCACCCTGGGTCACCAAACCCTATCCTGGCCCAACAAACACCATCCTGGGCCACCAAACCCTATCCTGGGTCACCAAATCCCATCCTGGCCACCAAACAACAACCCGGCCCACCAAACCCTGTCCAGGGCCACCAAACATTGTCCTGGGCCACCAGATCCCATCCTGGCCACCAAACCCCATCCTGGGCCACCAAATCCCATCCTGGTCACCAAATCCCATCCTGGCCACCGAACCCTGTCCTGGACCACCAAACCCCATCCTGGGCAATCATCCAGGATCTGTGGTGGTTGATGGCAATTCCAAATGCCCCAAAAACAAAGGAATGGCAAAGGAAACCCTTTGGAGCAGGTGGGACAAACATCTCCTGAGCTCAGCCCAGAATTCCCTGATTATGACCGTGGCATCCAGAGGGAACAGCCGGCAGCCTTTGCCCCATCCACCGCAGTCTTCTGGGGACAGCACCACACAAAAACTGGGATGAGCTTGGCAGATCAAAGCAGGAATGTCTGGGAAGGGGAAGGGTGAGGAAATGGCCTTAAGATGCACCAGGGGGATTCGGATCAGAGACTGGAAACAAAATGTTTCCCTGGCAGAATGGTCAGGCCTTGGAATGAGTTGCCAGGGAAGTGGTGAATTCCCTGTGTCCGGAAGTGTTCAAGAGGGGTCTGGCTGTGGCACTTGGGATGTGGTTTCGGGGCGGTTATGGGATTGTCGGGGGATGGTTGGACTGGGAGATTTTGAAGGTCATTTCCAGCCTGTGATCAGGATCTTTGTCCTTCATCCCTGAGATTCCAGCTGGGGAGACCTCACTGAAAACCCGGCGCTGTCCCATGGGAACATCAGGGAACCACAGAAAGGTTTTCCTGAGGGGGATCTGTCTAGGAAATGCTTCCTCTTTGTTGCAGAAGGAACCACCAGGATTCCCACACCCCAGGATTCCCTGAACAATCATGTCTTGGTTTGAGGGGAAGTGATTTTTTCAGGAAGCTGAGGTCAAACCAATCAGTGGTCAGGTTTGAATGTTGGCACCTTCAGTGGCCACTGAGGGGTTGGACACATCTCTGAGGACACAAGGGGTTAAAAGCAAGAACTCCCAGAGGGACTTCCTCTTTCTGGCTCCGCTTTCAGGAGAGGAGCATCTTTTCCCTCCTCCCCTGCCCAGCTTACCAGGCTGGGTGGGGGAGGGGGGCCAGGTGGTCAGGCTGAGGTAGGCCTGGGCCCCAGGGGGGGGAAAGAGAGAGAACGGGGCTGGAGTTAAACCAGCCCCATCCAGGATGGAGGGGTGGAGAACTTTGGAGGTGCCTTCTGTCCCCCCATCCCCGTCCCCCCCCTCGTCCCGTCTCCCCCGCCCCAGGGAGAAGGTGCCCAGCTGCGTGTGGGAGCTGCCGGAGCCTGCCAGTGCCTGAGCCTGTGGCCCTGCCGCGAGCCAGAAGCTTTTAACTCTTTCTGAGGCAGAAGAAAACTATTCCCAGACATTGATTCTCATGGCTGGTGGTTTCAGAAGAGAGAGAGACAGCATGGGACCGAGATGATAAAGGACAATGAAAAAGAACCCCAGATGGGCAGAGATGAAGAGGAGCGGCTTTTGGGCTGGGCTTTTCTTGCTTAATGTTAGCCATAGATGGACCCTGAACTCTCCTGAACATAAATAAGACTGTATTTGGGTGGATGCTTTTTGGTTCAAAACCAAAGACTTTGTGGCATGTTCTTGGAACCCTCGGCCCCAGGGGTAAATGTGGGGGGGACTGCTGTCCCAATATGAGAAGATGGCTGGGTTTTGGTACTTGGCCAAACATCCTTAGAAGAGCCCTAGATGCGGTTTTGGTCCATGGACGGTGGTGAGAGCACTGGACATGGAAAGGAGGGTGTCACCCTGGCAGACTGCCCCGGGTGGTGCCATGGGTGACATGGGAACACGGGAGGGTGGACCTGTGTTTCCTGTGGGGGGTCTGTGGTGAGAGAGAGACTCCTCTCTCCCTGGATGGATTGAAGATTGGTTTTTTGAGTGATGATGGCTTTGATTGGGGAACCCAGGGTTTTGGTTTAAGCAAGTAAGATGAGGGTAATGTGTAAGTGTTAACAGTTTGAGCATATAAGGGGTGGAAATTGGGGGGAGGAGAAATGTTCTGGGAGGTTTTCGTTTCTGTTTCTGGGTTTCTGGGTTTAGGTTTTTCTGTTTAGGTTTTCTTTTCTATTTTCTGTTATATAGTTTAATAAAGTTTTTTTCTATTTCAAGTTTTGGGCCTGCTCTGCTCTGCTCTTGACCACATCTCACAGTAGTTCATTAGGAAAAACATACACTCATGGGTGCAATGTCATTTGGCCAGCGCCAACCCATGACATTTTTGGTTCCCTGACCGGGAATCGAATCCGGGCTGTGGCAGTGAGAGCGTCGAATTCTGACCACTAGACCACCAGGGACACGCCAGGACAAACCCATCCCTGGAAGTGTTCCAGGGTCAGGTTGGATGGAGCTTGGAGCACCCAGGGCTAGTGGAAGGTGTCCCTGCCCATGCAGGGGGTGGAGTGGGATGAACTTTAAGGTCCCTTCCAGCCTACATCACTCCAAGATTCCATAATTCCTATCTGACAGAGCTGCAAGGCATGAAATGAACACATTTTCCAAATAAACTGTGGAAGAACTGGTGAATGCAGTGATGGAGGCCCTGGTGCCACAACATTCCATGCCCATGGATGCTTCTCTTTCCGAAGCACCACCACTCTTGCTTGCTGATATTCCCTGGAAAAGATCAGAAAAGCCTCAGAACACACAGAAAAAAATCTGAAATGTGCCCTAACTTGGACACTGCCATGGGCAGAAAGTCCCATTTTTCTCTCCAGGGACCCATTTTCAGGCTCTGAATGAGCATTCCCAGGCTCTAAACCCTCATTTTCATCATGTCAACTTTCAGAGCACAAATTTTTCATTTTTCAGGTCCAAAGAATATTTTTTAGGATTCCATTTTAAGGCAGGGCTCACACCTCCAATTTTAGCTATAACCCCTCATTTCCAGCAGCCAAAAATCCCAGTTTGAATGCCCAAAGCATTTACAGAGCCCCAAATTCTCTTTTTCAGGGCTCAAAGCCACATTTTTAAGGCCTAACCCTGATTTTATGCCCCAAATGCTTGTTTTGAGACCCAAAGCTACATTTAAAAGATTCAAACCTTCATTTTAGGAGCCAAACCCTCATTTTAGGGCCAAACCCCATTTTTGTGGCCCAAATCTTCCTTTTTTTATGGTCCAAAGGCTCTATTCCATTAAAAAGTCTCCTTTTAAGAGTCCAAATCAGCATTTTTAGTGTCCAGAGGGGCATTTTTAGGATCCTGCCCATCATTCTTGTGATCTAAGCAACACCTTCAGCCTCCAAACCCTCAACTGTAGGTTACAATTTTAGGGCCCAAATTCGCATTTTTAGAGCCTAAAGTTTTGCTTGTAGACTTGAGATTCTCCTTTTCAATGTCCAACCCCTCATTTTAGGGTGCAGACTCCACACTTAGGGCTCAAAGCTTCATTTTTTGGTGTTCAAAGCTCCATTTTGAGCATCCAACCCCCAATTTTTAGGTGATACCAAATGAGATAACAGAAAGATGCTGCAGGACTGGGAACCTGTTAAACCCAACCCAAAACCAGCAGAGGAATCCCCCAAAGTGCTGGGACTGGTTGAATATTCAGCAGATTTAACCAACCTCTCTGTATTTAAGGCTTGGAGACCACTTTTTCCCTGTTTTCCTGATAATCCCAAAGATCAGAATAAAAATACCTCACTTCAAATATTGAAGTTTGCTGGGTTTGTTAAATGAAATTATTCTTTATTGTGCTGTAGTGGCATGAATTGGTGATGTCCGAACTGCAGAAATTCCAAAAAAACTATGGAAGTGCTCAGTCCATCTCATCCAGAGGGACACCTGGAACTTCAGCCTCATCTAAAGCTGTAGTGGCCTGTGATGTGTCTGCTGTGGGAGGATTTTTTTCCTTTTTTTTCCCCCTAAATATGGAATTCAATTCCCCCATAAAGGAAAGATGTGACTGGTCGTCCACCAATTCTACATCTCCCACTTCAGTCCTGCCATGTATCCCTGGGGATGCTGCTGTGGGAAGCACAGACTTCCTGTTGTGCTCTAAATTGAAAAAAAAACCAGGAAGCTCAAAGAGAAGTCAGATGCTGTCCTGGAAGTCTGGGATGAGCCACTCTGCTGATCCACTGTGGAAATGGTTTTTAAGGAAGGGGATTGAGAGGACACACGGCATCCGTGGCATCCAAAAATAATTACAAGCTGAGGACCAAAGCAAGGAATTGCTCCAAACTGCAAATTGAGGCTCCAGGGAATTTGGGAAGCGGGTGGGAGAGGGAACAAAAGCTGTCATGGATGCTCCAGGCGGGTAAAGACAGGACCCTCCACAACCTGATTCCTTACTGGGAGCAACAGGGAATCCAGAGGAACTCCACCTCCTTCCCAGCCCTTCATTCCCAAGCGATCTTTTGGAAAAGACCTCTTCTAGTGGTAAGGAAGCCCAAAGATTGCAGAGCAGACAAGGAGTGCTCCTGCCAATTACCTGCTCTCCTTTGGAAATAATTAATATTTTCCTTAAATTTCTCCTGTCCTGGGGGAAAAAGAGAAGCTGTGTTCCACTAAGGAACATCTCGTTAATCAGCTCCAAAATGAATGACTGAAATCAAGGATCATGCATGTCAGATTAGCTCAGTAATTATTGAAAGGCTCAGGTCTTGAACGGAAACACGGAAAATTACTTTTCTTCCTTTCAATCAGAGCCTTGTGCTCCAAGAGGGCTTTTTAGGGAGCGATGCCCTGGGAAGGGCTCATTCTCCCTCTGTGCAAGGAGGTGGGAGAGATTTTCTACCCAAGCCTGCCCTGAGGGAGCAGCTCCCAATCCAGGGAACATATTCCAAGCCCCAGCGTGCTTGGAGAAAGCAGGAGAAATACAGGGAGCTCAGACAGGTCACTAAAGTGGGGTTTGAGGGAGAACCTGGCAGAGAATGCTCTGAGACAGGATCTGAGAGGTCTTAACCCAGGTCTGGGGTTTCCAAGTGCCCATCGGGGAGGACTCATCTGTTTGTTCTTCAGGCAGCAGCTCTGATCTGGGGCTCTGGCTCCTCTCTCCACAAATGTCAGCACAGCCTGTTCGTATCAAGGGACTCTGAACTTTTATCGGGGCCAGACTGGCAAAAAGAAGTTGGATTTTCCCATCAAATTAGATCTTAAAAATATCCTTCTGCAGGAACTTGAAAATGCTCCTGGGTTTGGTGTGAAAAGGAAGGGCTGATAAGGAGCCTCGCTGAATGTTGTGCTTTTGTAGTTTGAAAATGCAAAGTTATTGTTTTGAAAGGAAGAAGTAAAACATCCTTGGGAAATGCTCCACTTTTCCAAGTAGATCAGAACCTCAGCTGAAGAAATCTGTGCAGGTGGGGCTGGTTTTACAAAAAGTTTCAGCAGGTAAACCCAAACCCCAGGCTTCTCTCAGCTTGGAGGGTTTGATCCTGCCCCAGGGAAAACACATTCCAACCAAAACTGGAAGACTGATGCCCTCCAAAGGGATTTTTATGGACCTTGATTCTCCCAGCCTTGGGAGGATCAGCAGAGGTGTTCAGTGGGGTGACTCTCCCAATTGCACTTGATTTTAGTTGGAGAATCCAGGAAAATGAGAAAACCTCAACGGGGATTGCTGTCAGCACAGGGGCTCCAAATCTGGGGAATTTATCTTGAACCTTGGACCCACCCAGCTACACGGAGCAGCACAGGGAGGTTTGGAGGTGACCAGGGCCAGGATGTCACTGTCCTGTGACACAGAACCAGCCAATGCCCAGTGCAGGGAAATGGAGCCAGCGGGTGACCAGGCTTCCAGTGAAATGATCTCCAGGTTAGACCAGAATTCCAGGATGCCAGGATCATCCCAATGGATCCCAGCTCAGAGGAATGGGATTTATTGGAAATAAAAAGCATTTTTCTGTCCAAGGCACTGACCATGTCAGGTGTCTTTCAAGCCAAGAGCTTGATGGACAGCAAAGACTATTCCAGGACAAATTCCTTATTCTCAGTGTAGGACATCGATCCCTCTGAGGGTTCATCCCCAGAACAAGCTTTCCTGTTGCATTCAGGGGCAGATCCAAGCTTGGATTCACTTTTCCCTGAGGGCAATGAGGTTCCTACACCATCTCTCATCTCTCATCTCTCACCTCTCACAGATGTGCAGATGCTGTTGTGTCCCAGGCCTGTCCCAGTGGGTCCCCCCGTGTCCCTGCAGGGGCTGGGGCCCTCAGCAATGTCCCCTTCAGCAGAGTGAATTCTCCTGGGTTCTGCTGCCAGCACTGGGCATCCAGGGCGCAAAGCTGAAGCCACACCCGGGCTGGGATCTGCCAGGAGCTGATCCAGCACCAACTGCAGCCACCTGGAAAGGCAACTCCAGAGCCCACAGCAACTCCACCAAAACACCCCCCCCTCTCCGTGCAGGGGAACGGAACTATCGGCAAAGGGAGTGTGAACGGGTCTTTATTCTGTTAATGAATTCCCGCCAAACCCCATTGAAACGCTGCTGCAGAGTGTTTATCATTAGGACAATTATTCGAGGCTGCCCTACTTTGGTCGGGCTCTTTAATTCCGTGGGCCCCTCATTAGCTGTGTACACGGCTAACGAAGACAGTGAGCTAATTGGCAGCAGCTCTTGAAGAACTGAAGCAGCCTCATCGTTTGCCTGCTCACGTTCTGCCATTCCAGCGAGGAGCTGCGGAAGATGTTCCCTGATTAGGCTGTTGAATTATGAATTAGGCTCTGCTCCCACTGCAGCTGTTTTCTCCATGTCATTCCCAGCACTTTATTTCCCCATCTGCTTATAAAACCAGGAGCTTGATCCTGCAATAAACACTTCAAATGGTTTCTTTTTTTTTTTTAGGGGCTAATTAATTGTGTTGCATTTCTTGAGGTGCCCTGGCTTGCAGCAAATTAACAATGCTAATTTTTCCTCTGCTAGGTGCCCAAACAATCCCTCCTACAGAGGAGCTGGAAAATAAAGAGGGTTCTATCAAACCATTCCCGTGTTTCAGCCCTTCCCGGTTTGATCCTTTCTGTGCACGATGCAGAAGGTGTGTCCTCATTTGCAAACCATTCCCAGAGCTCTCGCATGGATCTTTCCAGGCAGGAGCCAAAACAGAGCAGTGACGTTTGCAGCTGCCTCAGTCCTGGGGCTCAGTCCCAATCTCCTGTTGGTGCCTTGGCCATGGGGAAAGGGCCCTGCTGGGGAGGGCAGCTCCGGATGGAGACACGGGAATGGGAACAGGAATGGGGAATGGGAACAGGAATGGAAATGGGAATGAGAACAGGAATGGGGAACAGGGAACGGGGAACAGGGAACTGGGAATGGGGAATGGGGAATGGGGAATGGGGAATGGGGAATGGGGAATGGGGATGGGGAATGGGGAATGGGAAATGTCTGGCTGAGCGATAAGTGAGGCTGCATAAAAGTGACAGCTACAAAAGAGACTGGGTTAAGTCAATGGCCCTTTAAAGCCACTCTGGACCCCAATAGCAAGGTGATAAATTGTCCTTTCCTGCCCACACGGAGCTCAGCGTGGATCAGCTCCAGGCCACACTTGGGTTGGTTTCCAGGATGTTGGATGTGGCACCTGAAGCCAGCCAGACACCTCCTGCAGCTAAGGTTTGGTGCCAACACCGTCCTGTGTGTCCAAGGGCTCTCCAAGCTCATCTGGAGCTCCCAGGGACCCACCAGAGTCAAGTGGCTGCACTGGGCTCTGCCTCTGGAGGGGGAAATGGGAGTGGGACAGGAAAAATGCATACAGAGCATGGAACAGCCCTCCTGAGAGGACAGAGTTCCTTATTTAATCCCAACCAGGAGAAAATCCATTCCCCCAAGCCATTCTACTTCCTGACGTTCAATGTCTTGGATTCTGCATTGATGAGGACAATGCTGGACATTTTGGTTTGGCCGAGGCTCCTCCTTTCCACAGACAGCAAATTTGAGCTGGTGGGAGGCTGGAAAGGAGAGAAGAATGTTTGGGAGATGATATGGGGGAGGCAGCAGGGCTGGAGCCCCCAGATCCAGCTTTACACAGCCCAGGGATGTGGTTTTGTCTGGCGTCCTCACAGTCCCAGAGAGGTCTGAGATATCAGCCATTCCTTCAGGATAAATGGAGTAATATCCCAGATGTGCCAACTCTCAGGGGGATATCAGGAACTTGGAAGGGCCAGCTCAGAATGGAGACATAAAATAGGAAGTGAAACGAGCTCTGCTCCTTCTTCTTGACAACTACACAACATGAGCTTATTCTTTTTTTTCTTCACCCACTTTATCCTCTTTTCCCTCTTTCCTCCTCTTTCCACAGGACCACTCAGAAATGAAGAGCCCAAATCCATATTTTCACTACTGGGCAGCCCAGGATGGGAAGAGGTTTCCCATGGAGGCTCCACCTGCAGGTTTTTAAGACAAAGCTTGAAAAAGCTCAATCTCATATCTGATATCTCATCTCATCATTGACCACGCTTGGAGGAAGAGATTGGACTCTAAACCTCCTGAAGCCTCTTCCAAGCTGATTATTTGACCATTTTTTCAGCTTCTAGAAAGTTTCCTAATTTTTAAATTATTTTAGTAATTGTTTAATTTTTTTCAGATTTGAAAAAAATTAAAATTAAAATTTCAGTTTACATTTTTAAATTACTTTTATTGTTATAATAATTACACCAAATTTCAGTGCCATTTGTGCCTTCCCTTCGTCACTGTGTGATCAGTCATTTGAGAGGGACTTTGCTAATTGATGACCCTTAGTCCTGGTCTAGTTGGTCCCTGCTCTGGGGACTAAAAGCAGGGACTTTGCTGTGAGCTCCAAACTGTGTTGAGTTGGGACCAACCTTCTCCAAGTCCCACCTTGAACCTCTCACTGCTCCACCTTGGGCCAGCTGGGGTGACATCGAGACCACCCCAAAAAGGGCCCAGCAAGAGCCAGACTGGGATTTTTGACTCCTGCCCGGGTGATTTCTCCCTGTTTGGGGCTGCAGGTGATTTTCTGATTCTGCTGCCAAATTCTAGTTGGTTTTTGCAGCATTAAAACATTCAGGGCTGGTCTCCTCCGAGTTCAGGGGTGTTCCTTTTCATATATATTTAATACATGTTTTTAAATGAGCTACATGGAAGCCAATCAAGCAGTTAAGCTGCAGGATGAAGGCGAAGGCCTGCCTGACATCAGCCTTAGCTCCATTTCTGCTGCAAAGCCTCAGCTTTACGGGTTTAGATTTGTAAATACTCCTCCTAAACCCAATAAATTAAAAGAGCCCCTGGTGTATCCTCAGCGTTCAAGACTGAACGAGCCCAATTAGCCTGTGAAGAGCTGTTCCCTGCAGAATAATTCCAGGGTTTGGGCCAGTCCATTGTGAAAATCATTTGCTGCTCTCCCCGCTCATTGATGGTTTCTCATTGAGCACCAGAAGCTCTGAAGGTGACTTGGTTTCCTGCCAGAGCCTCTGTGTTGATTAACTCTCTTCTCTCTTTTTCATCATCCTGCTCCTTCGATTCTTTCTGGGAACGCAAGGAACAAATGCAGCTTTTAAGGAGGGGGAATATTTCTTTTGCTGCTCTGTGCTGTCTCCTCATCCCTGCTTTGTGTCCTGTGTTATTCCAGGGGTGTCTGTGACCTCCAGCCCAGGGCAGGAGTGACAACAACCCCAGGTGACAACAACCCTCTGCAGCAGCCCTGGGGCCACAGATTACCCAGGATGGTACCTGCCCCACGGAATTCATGTCTTGTGGCCTCCTTCCCTCTGTCCTGTGTGACTGTGGACTTGGGAATACGTTAGGAATGTAGCCAGGCCTGCAGAGGGAAAATCATGGGATCATGGAATGCTTTGGGAAAGGCCTTTAAAGGACATTTACTCCACTGCCTGCCATGGGCAGGGACACCTCCCACTGTCCCAGGCTGCTCCAAGCCCTGTCCAGCCTGGCCTTGGGCACTGCCAGGGATCCAGGGGCAGCCACAGCTGCTCTGGGCACCCTGTGCCAGGGCCTGCCCACCCTCCCAGGGAACAATTCCTGCCCAATATCCCATCCATCCCTGCCCTCTGGCAGTGGAAGCCATTCCCTGTGTCCTGTCCCTCCATCCCTTGTCCCCAGTCCCTCTCCAGCTCTCCTGGAGCCCCTTTAGGCCCTGGCAGGGGCTGTGAGCTCTCCCTGGAGCCTTCTGTTCTCCAGGGGAGCACCCCCAGCTCTCCCAGCCTGGCTCCAGCCCTGGGAGCATCTCCGTGGCCTCTGGATTCTCTCCTCAGACCCTCATCCCTCTTAGCTGGGGCCAGAGCTCACTGTGGAATGGAGCTCACTGTGGAGGATAATCTGAATTTCTGATGACAGCCACTCATTTTAAACTATAAAAGCCACACCAAACTTCCACAAAACAGAAATGTCCTGTACATCTTCCTGGCAGTGTGTGGGGATTGTCCTGTGAGCAGGGTTGCTTAGTTCATGGGTATTCCCAGGATTTAAGTGAAGGAATCTGGATATTACCATCATTTTAAGGGTAAATCACATTCAACCCCTAATCAATATAATTTCTTTTACTCTAATATAGGTACCTTGCTCTACTGCACTGTTTTGTGTTTTTCAGTAATTTACCTGTAGTTCTTTTAGTTTTATCCCATGTAGTAATTAATTCTGATTAAGATCTTTCATCTGTTATCTCTTGCCTGTTCATTTATCTAAATAAATAATTCATTTTTATAAATAGATCTGATTTGCCAGCATTAAGAACTTGAGGGACCAAGTGATTCAATGATACCTCCATAACTTCCTTAAATTCAAACTGCTGCCAAGATCCGAGGCTAAGGAAGGATTTAGCTCCATTTAAGCCCTTTGTGAAGGAGTTTAAATATACACTGACACTTCTCAGTGTTTCTCTGGGATAATTATCCTTTTCCTGGCATCTCAAACAGGAGAGTGGGCAGGAAAAACCTCAGTTTACTCCTGCAAGGGGTTGAGGTTGCTCTTGTGACTGTGGAATTTTAAATTTCAGGCTGTCGGGAAATTCTGGATGAAATTTTCCTCAGATTTACCAATGGAGCTTCCTCTAGAACTCTGCCAGGACCTGCTCCCAAAATCTGTATAATAACAGGAGAGCTTCCCAGTGCAGACAGTGCCACTGGTCACAAAAAGGGGAATGCTGAATCCTATAAATTCCTTTATTACCTTTTTCTTGTGGAAAATGTTGTCTATTTTGTAAAAAAAATATGGAAAACGTTGACTGAGGTGCAAACTCTCCTCCCTGATTTTCTCCCAGGTGCTGGGTGTGGGTTTTCCCAAAATCATGGATCACACATCCTGTTGGATGTCTCTTTCCCTGGCCATAGCTTGAGCAGGGAGGTTGGACAAGATGAGCTCCAGAGGTGCCTCCTGAGCCCGGCCATCCCGTGATTCTGTGGGATTTTGGGATTTGTGCTGTGTGTGAAGGGTGCTCTGTGTGACTTGGGGATGGGGGGACTTAGAGCCAAGAGAGACCCTGGGAGCAGCTCCAGGCATGGAGGATTTTGGGGGATCACCAAGGTGAAGCCAAGGATGCCATGTCCTCCTGCCATACAAAAAAAAAAAGTATTTATTAGCTCATTGTAGCACTTGCAGGTGATGACAATTTGCAGGCAGGGGTGACTTTGAGCAGACTTTATAGAAAAATCCAGGATTTCAAATGATGCTGGAATTTATTAGGTGTGCTACAACCACCCCAGAGAGCTCAGGGTGTTCTTTATTCCTCCTTTCCTGCTGATCCCTGTGGATCCCTGCTCAGGAGGGAAGCTGGTTTCCTTCCTTGGATCAGCTGTCTCAGTGCTGAGTGTCCTCTCCTGGCAGGCCTTGGCATCATTCCATCACCAGTGCCCAGCATTGCTGCAGGGCCAGACCCACACCCACACCCAGGCCCTTAACCAGGGCCTCTGATGCTCTTCCCATTCTCTGTCATCCAGGGAACATGGAAAAATCATGGAATCCTAGAAGGGTCTGAGTGGAAATCTTAAAGCCCATCCAGTGCCACCCCTGCCCTGGGCAGGGACACCTCCCACTGTCCCAGGCTGCTCCAAGCCCTGTCCAGGTCCCTTTCCTGTCCAGCCTTGGACACTGCCAGGGACCAGGGGCAGCCACAGCTTCTCTGGGCACCCTGTGCCCGGGCAGTGCCCAAAGCCAGGCTGGACAGGGCTTGGGGCACCCTGGGACAGTGGGAGGTGTCCCTGTCCAGGGCAGGGATGGAACAGGATGGGCTTTAAGGTCCCTTCCATCCCAAACCATTCCATGATGTTGTGAAGAGGAAAATCCAGACTGATAAAATTAAAAAAAAAAAAAAAAAAAAGGAATATAGTATCAAAAACCTGTGTTGGGATTTTCTTTCTCTCCCTCCACTCACATGAGCTGCTGAGCACGCTGTCACCTGGAGCAGCCTCAGAGGAGGAAAAACTGGGAATGTTTTCCAGGCCATTGGCACAGCCACGGCCCCTCAGTGGGAATGATGGGCCCCTGATGACCAAACACCCAATGACAGCGGAGCCTACCCAAACCACTTTCAGCTTCCTAAAAATTCCATGTCCAATCAGCAAATGTTTGCTAAGGAGAGCCACGCCTGTGGCAGAGGATCCATCCCGCCCGCCTGACCTGTGTCCCCCCAGCCTGTGCCTCCCACAGCAAACCCCTTGGATTAGCTGCACGAAGCTGGAAGCACTCAGCCCCCTGCAATCACTGCAGCAGACAGAAGCTCATTACTTCTCTTGAAATCTCTATTTTTCATAAATTTCATTTTCGCTGTTTGCAGCTTGGGCTCGTTCCCAAATAAAGCAGGCAGTGATTGAGCCCAGCTTTATTGCTCCCACAATCCAAATTACAGCCATTATCCCAATCTCCCCCCTGCAATTATCCTCAGCCTGCACATTCCATCTCTTTATCCAGACAGACTTTGTGCTGATGGAAGGTGATAGACGGGCAGCCGGGAAAGCAGAATTCTCTGTGAGCAGCAGATCCAGAGCTGCTGCTCCGGCCCCTCTCTCCCTCCCCAGGATGCAGCTCTGTGTTGTTCCCCAGCTCCCAGGGACACGAGATAATCAGACTGATAAGAGGTGGTCTCTGGGAACCTCAGCTATTCCCCCAAGGATCATGATTCCTGAATTTCTCCAGCCTTATTCCACCCTCCTGCAGGCTGGGCTGGGGCACACCTGCATTTCATGACACGAGCCTGTCCTTTTATCCAGCCAGGTGGGTTTTTTCTCCTCCAGAGAACCCATCTTGAACCTTCTGCAGGCCAATTTGCTGCCTTACACATTCTGAGAATCTTTCTGCTTTAAGATTTGGAGACATGAAACACAGGTGTAAACCCCGAATCTGTAACCTCACTGAGAGCAAAACTCTTAATGGGGTCCTGGTCCCTCTCAGCTGCCTTGAAATCACAGAATCCCAGGAGGGTTTGAGTTGGAGGAGACATTAAAGCTCATCCAGTGCCACCCCTGCCATGGCAGGGACACCTTCCACTGTCCCAGGCTGCTCCAAGCCCTGTCCAGCCTGGCCTTGGACACTGTCAGGGATCCAGGGACAGCCACAGCTGCTCTGGGAAAACCATTCCAGGGCCTCTCCACCCTCACGGTGAGGAATTCCTTCCCAATATCCCATCTAAGCCATCCTCTGTCCCTGGGAAGCCATTTCCTCCTGTCCTGGCACTGTGATTCAGTTCCCACTCCTGCTGGGTTTGTTGGTTTTCTACCTTAAAATTCTGCTTCAACACCATTTTCTCTCATTTCTGCCACAACCCTGATGGGAGGCAGATCTTCTGTGCATCTTCCCAGCTCCCAGGCTGGTGCTCTTGGAGGAGAATGAGCAAGATTTGGTCACTCAGAGCTGGAATTAACTCCAGTCAGGTCAGTCCCAGTGGGATGGGAGTGTCCTGGCCCCATATCTAGAATGCAAAATCCCCATTGCTGGTGCAAAAGGCCCTTCCTGCAGTGCCAACATTCAGCTCCAGTTTCATCCCACAGCCTAAATTCTGACTTATTTAGGGGGCAGTTTCCACAAAATAAGAGGAAAGTCCCTATTCCTTCCCTCCCAGCTTTCTTTTCCCAGGAATCCACTTGAGAAGCACTGAGAGCTTCTCAGGAAAGGAGAAGGTGTGCTGAAAAAGGGGAAATAAATACCCAAATTCCTGCAGGCTGGCTGAGTATTTTTGATTTAAAATCAAAGGTTGCTTGGTGTTAACAGTCGCTGTTGTGCTTCTGTTTACACTGTCCCTGCTGTCTCCCACATCCCTGTCTTTTAAGGAGGTTCAAGAAGGAATTTTTGGATAATACAATTCCCCTGCCTCACCGTGGAACAAGGGAGACACTTGAGTCCTGTCTTCTGCTACAAGGGGATCAGTGAAACTGCTCTGCCTTTCCTGACAGCAGAACTGAGCACGATCAGCTCCTGCTGGGGGGAATTAAAACTCCACAACAACAACCCTGGGCTCTGGGCAGGATTCCAAATGGAAAAGGCAAAGCGACCTGACCGACTCCATGAGCTGCACTGACAACTCAGGGAAGGAAACTTCAGGGGCAGAGTAAACTGATCTGAAATATTTTGCTCTGATCTGCATTTCAAAGTAATTCTGTGAAATGGCCAGCCTGTTAAGAGGGAACAAACAAATAATCTCAAGAAGAGAAACCACTTTCTGTCCTTCAATTCAAAGGTTAAATGTGTTCAAATCCACTTCGGCTGAATTCTAAATAACTGGGATGATCCAGCTGAATTCCTCTCCCTGCAGGGATTTTGGGACAATATCCTTATTATTCCACTTAAGACCAAATACTTAATTTTAGGGGGTAGATGATCTCTGAGGGATGTGGAAGCAGAGGAGACACCTTTCCTTTTTGTTCCAGTGAGCAGAGCATGAGTGGGACAGATTCCCTCTGAAACAACAAAGAGATTCCCCATAACACATGGAACAGATTCCCCATAAAACATGGAATAGATTCCCCATAAAACATGGAACAGATTCCTCATAAAATATGGAACAGATTCCCCATAAAATGTGGAATAGATTCCCCATAAAACATGGAAAGATTCTCCCTGAAACATGGGGACGTGGTCCCTGTTTGGAGGTGGGGGGCACCACTCCAGGCCTTGCTAATGCTGAATGCAAGGGGCTGTTGAGTGTAAAAAGATGCAATAACTTTGCAGGTTCATTTTCCTCCAAAGGGCCCAAACCAGAGTAAAACTTCTTTGTTTTTAATCACTGAAGTGGAATTGTTTCATTTTTCTTTTTGGCAAGGAAACCTGAAAACATCTGCTTGGGTTTGGATCAAATTGATTTTTTTTTTTCACTTTTTAACTCGGTAGTTGAACTGAAAAATCAATTATTCACCCAGCCTTCCTCCCAGCACATGTCCAGGAGCAGAAACTCTGGGTTTTATTTAATAGCAGGTGATCAGCAATTGGAGAAAATGAGTGTTGGGATAACAGGATTTCCCTGACTCTTCCTGTCTCATCTACAAAATCCACCCAGGACTGCAGGGATGAATCCCAAAGGGTTTCACTTCTTGGTGTCCACTGAGCCAGTTTGGCTGGATATGCAAAACAGGATCTTGGTTTTGGTCCTGATGGCTCCTGATGTCATTGCTGTCTTTTCCAGCCTCTGTTTGAGGATGAACAGAATTTCCTTGGAGCACATAACGAGATTCCTTGGAGAACTCAGACCATTCCTGCCTCATCACCTGTCACTGCAGTCTCCAAGGGAGGGGATTGTCACTACATGGGAGGTTCTAACGGCTGCAATTCTGTGTCCTAATAAGAAAAACAGCTTAATCGAGGGCATGTTTCCAAATAAACAGCTCTGCCGGCAAGAATTCTCCTTCCAGGCATCCCAAATCCTGCTGTCCCTCATGTCCCAGCAGTGGTGGAAGGGCCCAGTTCACAGCTGGCGTGGTGCTAAAGGTTTGGCTGTCCAGGAGGTGACAGGACCTGCTCTGAAAGCTTTGCCTCCATCTCATTGCCGGAGAACTCCAGGAAAATGCAGGATTCTCCCTCATGTCCTTTCTCATGAGAGGATTTAATGAGTTCAGAGGGTCAGGGGAAGTCCCCCTTGTCAATGCTGGAGGTTTTCTGCTTCCTCTGGGTGATCATGAGATTTCCCAGGAGCCCCTGATCCCCTTCAAAGCTTGAGTCTCCTGCACACATCATCCTTCCCAGATGGATCTGTGACACGGGAAAGGCAGGAATGAACCCTTCACCCTTCTCATCTGATGCTGCACTGGAGGAGGTGGGAGACAAAGCCCAGAACTGTGAATCTTGGCCCATCTTTGGCTCAACCAGGTGAATCCTGCCCCTGAGGGGAGGGTTGGAGTTGTTTCTCTCTGCCCAGGATACCTGACCTGCCCCACCACGGGCCAGAGGCTCCTGCTGGCCTCGGAGGGGATTTTCCTGCTGAGGAAAATCAGGAGGATTGAAAATCATCCATACTGACTCTGCTGAGGAGAGGAGAGAGCCCTGAGCACGGGGGCTGAGCTGGGGAGGGAAGGGCTCTCTCCTTCTCCACCTCACCACCTTCATCCTCCAAAGTGCGGGATTGGTACCGAAATCAGCCAGATGGAAACTTTCTAACACAGTTTGGAGCATTATAAATCAGGAATTATGTATTGCAGTGCTGGGCACAGGGAGGATCCTTCCTCTGACTGAGTGTTGGGGGAACAGGGTTTTTATCTCACACTGATTACACATTCCTGAGCTCCCCCTGATTATTTGACTTCATTTTACACAATCACCCCCCCTATCAAAGTCCTTCCAGGGTTCTTTGGGTCTGTCTTCAATGTCTGGTGTCCTTTTAGGTGGCTGTTCCTCAACCCTCATTTTTGAGGAATCCCAGTATCTTTGTTTTGCGTAACTTCTGCCTTGTCAGTCTTGCAGAGCTGGGCTGGCTCCTGTCTGTTCTTTGCCTAAATCACATCCTTTACCTGTTTCTCCAAGGCTGTGCTGTTCTCCTGTCCTTGTCAGAATGGAACCCTGCTCTGCCCCTCTGTCCTCACCAAGCCTGCCCCAGCTGCCCCCAGCAGAGCCTCCCATGAGAGCCCTCCCTGGGCTCTCTGCTCCTCTCCACTGAGTCCAGAGTGGGATTAAAGCTCCTTAAAGCCCCTCCAGCTCCATGGGTATTTCCACACCCTCTCCACTCCCCCAGGATGGCTGGTGCTGAGGTGAGAGGTGCCCATCTGTGCTCCAGCCCCTGTTCCAGGTGGGTACCATCCCTCTCCCAACGTTTTCACTGTGTGAGGAGCTGAGAGCCAATCCATCACCTGGCAATGGCACAGGAGCTGACAGGGAGCTCTGAGGGGAACATAAAGCATCCAAACTGCAACTCCTGCCTCCTCCTCTGACCTCCTGTAACCCCAGCCCTGCTCCAGCCTTCCCGGGCTTTCACCCAGATGAAAAGTCTGGCTCATAAAACAGCTGGGAAGGAAAACTGACAGGAAAATAATAAAACCATCACGAGGTGAGAGCAGACATGTGGCAGAGACAGCCCTGTGGAGCTCACACGGGTTCAGTGAGTGAGGAATGGAAACCTCTCCATCTTCCCCACAGATGCTCCGGGTTCCTGTCTCGGTGCATCCTCAGGGAAGGACGGACGCCTCCTTTTCCCATTTTCTCCTCACGCTGCTGGAGGTGCTGCACAAGGGATACATCCAGCCTGAAAAGAGTCACCCTCGGGGGGCTCAGCGTGGTCACACGATGGTGACAGGGCTGGGGATGGCCAAGAGGAGCTTCACTCCCCATTGTGTCTGGGTGAGGTTTCAGGTAATGCCTCAAGGCTCCAGACTGGATCTGACACACGCCCAAAGGACGGTTGATCTGCTCTGCCTCTGCAGGTGCTCAGTGCCAGTGTCCTGTGCCCCTTCTCCTGTGGCTGCAGCTCCTCCCGCACATCCGGAGATGGTCCTGGGAGCAGGAAAGGGCCAGGAGCATGGGAATGGATTGGCAGCACCTTGGGTACCTTGTGAGCCCGGGGATTGTTCAGCCTGGAGGAGAGGAGACCTTGTCGGTGTCCATTGGTACCTGGCAGGATGTGGACAGGTCGGATCCAGGCTGTTCCCGTGTCCTGGGTTGAAAAATGTAACCAAAAATGTGGATTCTATTTTCATCTGTTGAAGTTGGTTGGGAGATATTGTTCTTTATCTCTTGTAACTCTAGGGGGGAAGAGGGCAGATGCCTTCTGTTAATGGGACACCTGATAACACCAGATAAGGCAGGGCCTCCTTATCTCTTCCTCCACCCATCCTCCTCCCAGGGACATCCCCTGTGAATGGGCCATTGAAGGCTCTCACAGGACTGATAACATCACCTCATCCCATTGGGAGATGCTACACCCAGCGGGAGGAACCAGAGTCTTTCCACCGGGATAAAACAGCAATCCCAAACACCAAGGGAGCCGTTCCCACTGGATTCCCAGAGGATGACTGGGCCCTTTCCTGAGGATCATCTCTACTCCAACGGAGCCACACCTGTCACTGTGGGAGGACTCACTGCGGGCTGCTACCAACACCCTGCCCAACAGGGTGTCAGGTTTGCATTCTGACTCTGTCAGTGCTCCTTTGACTTATTTTTTTATTTATTTTTATTTTTATCTTCCTTGTTGTTTGTTCTCTCTCTATTAAATTGTATTTCTGACTTGGAGTCTCACTGGTTTTGATTTCAAACCAGCACATCCCGGTGATGCCCACATTTCTTGTCCAGGAACAGGGACAGTGCTCAAAAAATGGAAATACAGCAGGCTCCACTCACCTCAAAAGAAGAATTTTAGGCTTGGTCAAGCACTGGTTGTCCAAGGGTGTTGTGAACTCTCCATCCTGGGAGATATCCAGCCCCTGGTCCTGGACAATCTGCTCCTTGGGCAGAGTCCTTGGTGATCTCCAGAGGTTCTTCCACCTTCAGCAACCCTGTGGTTCTCTGAAAACAAGGAACAACCAGCTGGAAATGAGGGAATTATGGTGTGTGTTGTGACATTTAGAAAAACACTGTTTGCTTTAGCCCGACATTTATTTTTCTTTCTCGTAGATGTTTCTGCTGCTCTCATAAATAATTCAGGTTTTATAAGCCGGAGTGTATTATTTAAAATGGTACAAATTAATCACCTTTAGTGCATTCTGGGGCTCCTGTGTTATTTTTAATGAATTTGTAAAGCACTCCTTAGGTGTATGAACAGGATTCACTTCCATTTGCAGGCCAGCCTGGGCAGGATCAATATTTCATGGATTTCTGTGGCTTATTCATATTTAGTTCTTCAAGGAAAGCTTTTTTTTCCCCAGTAAAATGAGGACAACACAGGTCCCTGGTGTGAGAAGCAGTGAAATAAATATTTAAAGAAATATTCAAAGCTTAAATTTCAGGTATTTTCATGTCCAGGGCCCCTGGCTGTTATCGCACACAACCCGTGCTGACTTTTTCTGCATGAAATAGTCCACAAAATCAACTTAAAGCCTCTCAAACACCTCCTTGTTATCCCAAAATGTGATTGAATGAAACTTCTTGGCTTTTTTCCACTTTACCAGTGACTGTCTTTTAAATAGGAGCTGTATTTGTGGCCAAATAATGTCACTTGTTCCCTTTTTTTTAGCTCCTGCTTTAATGTTTGCAATATCTCATAGACAGAGCATGAGATGAGACTGCTTTAATTAGCTCTGGCATGAAAAAAACCCTCTTTTGGGAAATAAATAAATACATGCATATTAGACTATTAAAAAGAGGGTCTGTGCACCCCAGCTTTATTTCTATGTAATAGAATTAGAAATTCCGTGTGCAAAGTCCTTCCGGATGTGCAGGAGAGACCTTTAATGACATTAAATCATTTAATGAGTTGGTTAGGTGCACATTAAAGAGAAAAAAAGGCTTGTGGGGAGACACCTGGATTTCTGTGGATTCAAGGTTGGCAAATTGAGAGATTTCTGTTGTGCTGGAAGAAATTCCATGAGTTAAGAGGGATTAGAATTGGTTATTCACAGATGCATGGGGTGGTTCCAGTTGGAAAAACCCTCCAAGATCATCAAGTCCCACCAGATCCCCAAGTGCCACATCCGTGGGGATTTTGACATGTCCAGGGGTGGGGACTCCAGCACTGCCCTGGGCAGCTGTGCCAGGGCTGGACAGCTCTTTCCATGGAGAAACATTCCCAGTATCCACCCTGCCCCTCCCCTGGCCCAGCCTGAGGCCGTTCCCTCTCCTCCTGTCCCTGTTCCCTGGGAGCACAGCCCGACGCCCCAGGCTGTCCCCTCCTGTCAGGAGCTGTGCAGAGCCACAAGGTTCCCCCTGAGCCTCCTTTTCTCCAGGCTGAGCCCCTTTCCCAGCTCCCTCAGCCTCTCCTGGGGCTCCAGCCCCTTCCCAGCTCCCTGCCCTGCTCTGGACACGCTCCAGCCCCTGCAGGTCTCTCTTGCCAGGAGGGTCCCAGAGCTGCCCCAGCACTGGAGGTGCCCCAGCAGTGGCAGCACAGGGGACAGGCACTGCCCTGCTCCTGCTGCCACCCCAGGGCCCAGGAACCCTTGACCTTTTTGACTATTCCAAAGCTAAAATTTGGATTTACCCATGGCATTCCTTGTTTTGTGCTGCAGGTTCACACAGGGCACACTCATTTTCTTCTCCTGTTAGTCTGGAGTCAAATCTACCAAAGTAGACATTAGCACAGAAACTACAAATGATGATAAATAACCAAAGCTCAAAATGTTTGATTTTTTTTTTGTGTTCTGCAATAATCCCTCTGCCACCTTTCTTATCTTGAAAATAATCAAGCAGCTGATAATGATGTTGTAATGCAAATCAACAGATTTTGTTATTTTCACAGCAGGAAGCATCAACAGTAAAGAAAACGACGTCCATTTATAAATATTTTTCCTCAGATGAAGGAGGACTAATATGTAGTTGGGAATATCCATCCTGCTTCTATCCCACAAGGGTTTGCCATTTTACCACTGAGTAAGGCCTGAAAGAAAAGGGTTTAATTTGCTGTTGCAATCCCCAAAATCCATGTTAATGTTTCCTGGTACTGCGGGGATTTTTCTGCAGCAGATCCCTCTCCTTTCCCCATATTCTCATTTTCCTCGTGCAAATCTTTCAAGAGTTCTTCCCTTCCAAGTTCCATGGTAATGATATGAAAATAATGATATCAAAATAATGATATACAAAAATATTTTGTAATTATAGTCCATAAAATTCTAATGCCATCATTTGAGCATTTGCACTTGTGCCATTTGCATAGTGACTTATATCTGATGAACCACCCCAAGCAACTGAGGACCTACTTCCATATAAACTTCCTAGATGCATGGAAATTGCTGTTATATTTAGGGATTGATAGGAGAGTTTCCCAGCTGGGAGAACAGCAAAATTCTTTCTTTTTAGGGGCATCTTTTGCCTTGCTGCAGTCCCTGGAACAGTCACAATCCACGTGGGACATGGAAATGGCACCGTGACTGAGTCTTGGTCACCAGGGCCCTGCCTTGGCCAGCCAGGACTCAACTAGCCCATATTTATGGATCAAAAATCCCCTTTTATTGAGAAGGGGATTGATTGCATGGTGTTATCTCAGCTGTGGGTTATCGAAACGCATTCCGAGCTGAACTTGACCCCAAAATTTTGGGAAATCAGGCGGTTTTCAAGGAAGACAATGCCAGTCCAGATCTGAGCCTCCCTGCCAGCCAGGGGTGGCAGCTCCTGGAGGGCCAGGCCAGGTCTCATCAGAGAGATGAGCTCGTGGGATGTCCCAGAGCCCTTTATTCCAAATCCTTGAATAAAATATCATTGTCAGGGGGGCTGTGGTGGTTTCATCCCACTTGGAAACTGAGCCCAGCACAGCCCCTCTCCCACTGCTCTGCCCTGGGGTGGACTGAGAATTGAGAGGGTGAAAGTAGGAAAAATCATGGATTAAGGTAAGGACAGTTTGATGGGACAGAGAAGGAAGAAAATGATGATGATGATGATGATGATTGTAAAAAAATTAGAAAGTACAAAAGAATTTATGCTTGGTTGCTCAATGCTCAATGTTTTTCAGTGCACAAGGAGCACCAACAACACAAAAAGAGCAACTCCTTTCCCCCCCTCACTTTGTGATGAGTTCCTGTTAAAAGACAAGGTTCCTCCAGGCTGAATTCCACTCTCAGAGCCAGCTTTAATCAACGGTGGGGCTGCTTCCTCTCCAGGCCTTGCCTGATTGATGTGGCCTCCCCGGAACACGTGGAGCAAATGAAATCAGGGTCATCTGCTGAAAGAAGCAATAAAAAATCACCTCGAGGAAGGAATCAGAGCCATCAGGGATCTGCCTTTAAAATAAGAGACACGAAGCCAGCATAACACTGGCTGTCACTTGATGCTTCCTGTGACAAGGAGTGGCCTGTGTGGACACATCTCCTGCTCCTGTGTCCCGCTGAGCAGGCAGTGTGCTGGTTTGAAAGCAAAACCAGTGAGACTCCAAGGTAGAAATACAATTTAATAGAGAGAGAACACACAACAAGAAAGATAAAAGTAAAATAAAAATAAAATAAGACAAGTGCAGTAGTACAAAGGACCACTGACAGAGTCAGAATGCAAACCTGGCACCCTGTTGGTCAGGGTGTTGGAAGCAGCCCGCAGTGAGTCCTCCCAGAGTGACAGATGTGGCTCTGTTGGAGTAGAGATGATCCTCAAGAAAGGGTCCAGTCATCCTCTGGGAATCCAGTGGGAACAGCTCCCTTGGTGTCTGGGATTGCTGTTTTATCCCGTGGAAAGGCTTTGGCTCCTCCCGCTGGGTGGAGCATCTCCCAATGGGATGAGGTGATGTTATCAGTCCTGTGAGAGCCTTCAATGGCCCATTCACAGGGGATGTCCCTGGGAGGAGGATGGGTGGAGGAAGAGATAAGGAGGCCCTGCCTTATCTGCTGTTATCAGGTGTCCCATTAACAGAAGGCATCCGCCCTCTTCCCCCCTAGAGTTACAAGAGATAAAGAACAATATCTCCCAATGGACTTCAACAGATGAAAATAGAATCCACATTTTTGGTTACATTTCTCAACCCAGGACACACAGCTTGGAAGAGACAATTTCAGGCCTGATTTATTTCCAGTCACTGCTGGAGTGACCCTTAGGTGACCTGAGCATGGCAGTGTGGGGGTAACAGGGTGTCCCTCCATCAGAGCCACCTGCATCCCTGCTGTCACCCCAATTCCAAAGAACCGTGAGGCACCTGGAATGACCCGCAGCCCCTGGAGATGGGAAAGCAGAGCCCTGGCAGGTTTATTCCAGCAGAGAAAAGCAGGAGCAGAGATCCTGCAGCAGCTCCCAGCTGCCACTCACCTCCCTGGTGTGGGAATAACATGGATTAATAGATGGAAGGTGGGGTTCCAGCCTTGTCTGGGCACTGCTCAGGAAGTTTGTCTGACTGGGCATGGTGGTGTTTGGCCAAAGGTTGGACCTGGTGACCTGGAGGCTTTTTCCAAGTTTAATGATCCTGTGGTTGTGTGGAGGCCCCAGGAGATGATCCTGAGCCAGAACTGGTGCCTCCCACGTTGGAGCCATCCCCTTGAACACCCAGCTCCTCTGGGAATGTCCCCCTCAGCCCAGCACCCAGCTCAGGGCCCCCTGTCGCACACAGTGAGAGGAAAGGAAGCTCGTCAGGACAGCTGACACAGGAATTACAATGATCTTATCTCAGATGGATTTTGCCTGATTCCTACTGCAAATACAATCCCCAGAGCCCCAGGTCCTGCTGGAGTGAGCTCCCCTGCCCTGTGGTGGATTGTGACTGAACAAACAGCTGCTCTTTGCTCTGACTTTTTTGGGATAACAGAGGGGATGGCTCTGATTCTCCATTTCATCTTCTCCAGAGGATTTCCTTCTGCACCCTGGAATGTGTGCTCAGCATGCCCCCTTTGGGCTGCAGTGCCCCCTCAACCCTTGCTCCCCAGCTCCCTCAGAAACCTCCTCCTTCCTCTGGATGTTCCTCCCGATGCCTTCTCTGGAATCAAGAGCTCTGGATGCTTGGCCAGTGTGGGGACAGTGGTGATGCTTCACAGATGGCCCCGAAATCCTGGCAGCCACAGAAAGCAGTGCTGGAAGGTTCAGGTTCCCGGAGGGGCTGGGAATTGTGCTCTCCATCAAATAAATGCAGCAGCTTCTCAGAGAGCTCATTTTCCTAACAGCCCTTTTCCCTGCCTGCCTGGGATCCGTGTTTCCATCATGGCTCTGCTGATGCCGGGTTGTGTTCTAGGCAATAAACTGAGCTCCTCCCTGGCCACTCCTGAGCCGCTGCTGGGGAGGAGAAAAAATAAATCCTGCATTTTTTCCCTGTGTAAAATTGTGCTGAATGTGTTCCAGGGGAGGAAAAGTCCTGCAGGAGCAGGACTCTGCACATCTTCCTGCAGAAGGAGGGAAGGGGAGAAAAGTGAGCTCTGCAGCCTTTTCTGACCCCATTTGGTCCCAGATGGACACACCAGCACTCACTCAGCATGGCCCCAGCCTTCCAGGCACCTTCCCATGGAACAGGGCTCTCCAGACCTGTGAATATCTGTGGGATGGCACCTTCTGCTCCCCACCTTCCCCTCAGGAAAAAGGATTTGTTTCTACACTCCCAAATTCCAACACTGGCATTGCCCACTCAGGGTCACCTGGGCCAGGTTTTCCCTCTCCCCAGAACTCCCCACACCTCAGGAATACATGGTGATCCCTCAAGAGGATCCCTGGGAGAGAAAAGACCGAGTTGTGTCTGGAAAAGGTGTCTGGGTGACTTTCCCTGACCTGAGCTGGTGTCACTGTGCCAGTCCCAGCTGACGGGGATGAACACGGCAGAACACGACAGGGATGAGCAGCTGTAAGGACAGACTGAGCAGTGTCTGTGTCTCCTTCCATCACGTTTGGGATTGAACCTACCCGAGGATCAATGATGCTGCTCAGATACATGGGCAGCAATTCCCTGGGGGATTTATCCCTCCGAAATTTTAATGCTTCTGTCTGATCACATCTCCACGGGCCCTTTGCAGTGTCTGGAGGGAAAGTGACACTTCCAGGTGCTGTTCACTGACCTATTTTAGGCTCTAGGCCAGGATTAATGGCAGCTTGGGCTCTGTTGCTTATCCTGCTGAAAGGTGCAGAGGGACACATGGAGCCAGATGAATCCCACTCCCAATAATTGTGGGATGCAGGGGACATTACCCACTGACAAATAACCAGACAGATGCTTGGGTTTTCACCATTTTCCCAGAGTTATGACTTCATATTTTCAACTGACAGCACAGGTTACACCTGCTTCCCATTGGAGTGGGTTGTTTACAGCCATAATGGATTAAATTTTAGCTCCAAATCTGTTGGAGAAGAGCTCCATCCTGGCAGCAGCCAGGAATTATGGCCGAGCCTTCAGCTGGGCTGTGGCCACGGCTGGAATTCAGGCCCCCTCTGAGCAGCATTGTTGGACACTGTCCAAAGCTCTGCTGTGGGGAGCAAATTAAGAAACAATTATTCCTCAAGAATGTCTGCAGTTCAGGCCCCAGGAGTCATCACCTTCACTGGGATGTGGCCAGACCTTTCTTTTGGGGCACAGAAGGGAATCAGTAGGGAAAGCAGGACCTTTATCTTTCATTGTAGGGAGCCCCGATGCTGGCAGGGCTGTGCTTGCTGCTCACTCCTGCTCTCACTTCCCCGTGGATCACCCAGAGCCTCGTTCTGCATCCACAGGACAAAGGAGAAGAGCAGGAGAGAGTTGATTTCCTGGGATTGTACTAAACCCCTCTGCCCTGACATCCTAGCCCCATCCTCTGTCCATGTCCTGCTCTCTGCCCTCTCTCACAGGCTGTGTCCAGAAAAAACAGCAATTTTTACTTTGTTTTTTCCCCTGTTCTTCCCTACTGAGAGAAACCCCAGGCCCCGTTAATGCCCTTTCCAGGACAGCTCTCTCCTGTAGTTCCTCCCAGGCCCAACTCCTGTTTCCTGTGCTGTCCCACCCTCCCTCACCTGTGATTGAGGCTCTGTCCCCTCCCCGTGTGAGGTCCCAGTGAATGATGGGATTCTGCATTTATCCCTCCAGGGGATAAATTGGATGAGGATCTGCAGTGACCTGGAGCTGCTTCCTTTGTTTTCCATGCATGTCTCCAAGCAGGATGCTCTGGGCAGTGTCCAGGAGCTCCCTCAATGCTCCCTTGAGACATTCCCCACTTCTCTGTCTCTGGTGTTCCCCTGGTCTCTCTCTGGACCGTCACCTTCACACCTTTTCCCTGATTTTTATATTCCTTACAGTCACCTCCATTCTAAAATTCCCTGAATTACCCAGTTGCTCCTTCATGACTTTCTTCACCCCACCGTGGTTTCCCCCACCTTTTTCACCTCTCCTGCATTCCTGTTCTGGATGGGAGGGCCCAGAACTGCCCCAGTAACCAGGCACAGGTTTATCATGGATTTACCAGCAGAGGTTTATGATGGATTTACCAGTATCACACACAGATTCCTGTGTGTCCGTCCTCTCTTGTCCTGATAATTCCATAATTTGATTTGCTTGCTTTGTATGCTGAGCTGATGTATTTATGGTACTGATAAAATCTCACTGCCTCACTCTGAAATGACAATAATCCACTTGGAGCCCATCCCTGGAGATGCCTAATTAGGATTTCTCCCCTTGCACTTGACTTTATATTTATTTAAATTCAGCTTCACCTTCCTTTTCCTCACATTGTGATTCTGTAATTCCTTCTCCTTAGTCCTCTGAGGAGCCATGCCCCAGCAGCAAACCCCTCCCTGGACACTCTGCTCTTCTCCAGGCAGTTTATCCCAGAATTCCACAATGATGTGGTAGAGACTTTAAATCCCACCCAGTGCCACCCCTGCCATGGGCAGGGACACCTCCCACTATCCCAGGCTGCTCCCAGCCCTGTCCAGCCTGGCCTTGGACACTGCCAGGGATCCAGGGACAGCCACAGCTGCTCTGGGCACCCTGTGCCAGGGCCTGCCCACCCTCCCAGGGAACAATTCCTTCCCAATATCCCATCCAGCCCTGCCCTCTGGCAGTGGAAGCCATTCCCTGTGTCCTGTCCCCCATTCCTTATCCCCTCTCCAGGTCTCCTGGAGCCCCTTTAGGCACTGGAAAGATCTTCCTGGATCTTCTCTCCTCCAGGCTGAGCAATCGCAATAGCATTAAGAACCACCTTTTTTCCCCATTAAGTTAAAAATTATATACATTAGTTTTTAAAATATTTGTATTGATTATTTCAAGGCATTTTACCCAAGTCTTGTCCCCCTTGGCCTTGGACACTTCCAGGATGGGGTAGCCACAGCTTCTCTGGGTGTTTATGAGAAGATGATTCCGTGGGAATCCCCTTGGTAGCTGTGGTGAGTAGTGAAGGTCAGGGGAGTTTGCACGTTAATGAATTGTTCCATATTATGCCATGTTTTTATGGTCAGTTGTGTTGTACAAATGTGGTTCTGCTCCCAGTTTCTGGTTGGAGTCTCACCCTCAGCCCTGCCCTATAGATTGCCATGTTTTCCTCAGGTCTGGGCCTTCTGTTGGTTAACACCTGGAATTCTCCTGGGCACGGTTTTGGGACACTGTCCTATTTTGTTTTATCCATTATTAAAGTGTTCTTTTTGTGGTGCCAACCGTCATTCTCGCTCCTGATTATTTTCCTGCCACCCTCTGCCCTGAAGTCAGGGGACCCAAAGGTTTGTCACAGTTACCCTCATGTGAAAAAACCCTGGCACAGGGACCCAGGCGTGTCCTGCCACCCTCCCTGTGATGGAGGATGACAACTGAGATGCTCCTCATTCACCCCTAAGCCCCTTCCTTCGTTCTAGCCCCACTCTCACCCCATGTAGACCTTCTCCTTTCTTCCTAAGGCAGCACAATTCCCTTAAAAACCTCTTGTGAGGGCCCTCCTCAGACTTGGGGCCCACAGAACCCCTCAGGGCTCCTCCAGGTGTGGCTCTTGGGTCTCCTTTGGTGACATTTGGCTTCCCCTGAGCGGCTCTGACTCTTTCCCTGGATCCTCTGGACTTTCAGATGTGCTAGACAGACCAGAAAGGTGGAGAACATTCCCTGACCCTGTGCTGGTTTCAAAGCCGGCTTGCCCAGAGCAGCTGGTTTGTCCTTGAGCTCCCTGGGAACTTGTGTGGCAGCACTGCCTGATTTGGGGAGGTTTCCTGCCATTTCATCATTTTGTCCTCCAGCTTTGCTGCCTGGGTTGCTGTTAAAAGCACATGCTTGATAAATAGAGCCAGCCCAGGGGCTGATTTATGCTGAGACACCACCAGGGTCTCTTCAAACCCTGCGTGCCCTTTGCAGTTGATCAGCAGAGCACATCCTCCCGCAGGTGTAAAAATGCAGGGCCAGGCCTGCAGCAGGAGCAGTTTCTGTTCTCTGCGACTTCACTGCAGTAAAATCAGAGGGTCAGGGCCTGAAAATTAAACTGCCTCAGGGTTCAGGGTTTAAACACCCTGCCCAGGGTGTGTGACAGCACAGCCAGGCTGGGAAAGAGCCTGTGAAACTTTTATAGGGCTGGATCTTACGAGCCAGCAGTACCAGGCACAAATATTTCATCCCAGGAAAAACCTCAGCTCCCATTTGCTTCCCTCTCCCTCTTTGTTAGACTCGGAGTTGCCAGGCTGATAAATCATCACTGTATTAATTTAATATTATAGGGAGAGTCATAAACACCTGACTCCCCCTCTGGAGTCCATGGATCTCTCTGATGAATGGAGAGTTTCTGCTCCAGAAAACTTCCTGTGAAATCCCATGCCTTGGGAATGCAGATGAGCGCTGCTGCAGCAGGCGGGCTGTGGTCAGCAGGGCTGTGACTGTCACAGCACAGGTGGCTGTGGAGCAGGGCCCATCATTTCTTCTGAGAGGGGCTGTGTTAATTCATTAAGCAGTGAAACCCTCGAGTGCTGCAGTCCACCCCCACACCCAAGCAAATGTTTTCATATTAGGAAAAGAGTTTAAGTTTCTCCCCTGGAACTTTTAAGGAAGAAGAACCAGAAACTTCCATGCTTGTCTCACTGTAATTGGCCAGTGCCAGGCCAAAGGCACCTGTTGGGTTTTCTATGGGGCAGCAAGCCAAAAATTCCTCCTAAATTGTTACATATTAAAGAGAGAGCATGGAGATTCTCAGGGGATTTTCAGGGTGTCTTAGCAGGTGCAAGGGACATCCCTGCACTGTGCACAGCTTTCATTCTTTTGTTCTGTGTGGTTTGCTGTTTTCTCTTCAATTAAAACCTTTTTGCTTTTTCAAAACATCTCCGATCAGCTGTCTCACTAATTATTTCATAAGCCATTTCTGGAGCTGCTGGCAGCCCTCAGAGCTTGACACACCTTTTGTGGGGCTAACAACACGCTGGCCTCATGCAGAATGGATCACTTGAGGGATGTAAAACTCCGTGGATGTGGCACTTGGGGACGTGGCTCAGCGGTGGCCTCGGTGATGTGGTTGTAACCAACCAGGTTCTATGTCTTCAGGAAGAAATCCATGAAGCAGTGGGGCAAATGTTGGAAAATTTTAACCTTAGGACAAGAATTTATGATCCCACAGTTGGGATTAATGCTGAGTTTCGTACCCTACAAAACACCAGAGATTTATGTGGCTTTGTGCTAATCTCCCACATCTGACTAAAAGATCTCGTGCCAGGCAAGGCTTCCCTATTTCCCTGTATCCATGATTAATATGGACTGAGAGATGCCTGAGTTTTGAGAACACAGATCAAGTGCCAGAATAAAGAATGATAACAGAAGGTGCATCGTGACCTGGTCACATATTTGAGACACTCTCAAGGAGTGAAGATCCATCAGAAGATGCAGGATCATACAAGGGGATTTTGAGGAATGGGATGCTCCAAATGCCACCAAAGACCCTCAAAAGACCCTTGCTCATATCCAGACAAGTTCATAATGAGCACAGAAACGTAATGAATAGGGAATAGAAATGTGAGGAATATGTATTACTTTCATGGCTATAACCTGGTCTGTAGGCTGGGGAATCCCCACACATCCAGCACTGCTAATTACGTGATGTTGGCTTTCTAATCCAGCAAATCGGCTGGAGAGTTTATTCCCTGATTTTTGGTGACACAGTGGAGTCGAGACTTGCTAGAGGAGACACTGAATTCCCCTTCAGAAGCACTAAAAAATGCTCTGGATCATGTGCCTCTTTGCTTTTTTCTCCCATTTCAAATGGGAATTCCATTCCCCTTTATCCCATAGGATCCCTGGCTGTCCCGTTCCACACCCAACAGCCCCTGGTCCCGCCCTGAGGCACTGGAGCCACTTTATCCCACAGATGTGACCCACACTGTCCAGATATTCCAAATTCCCTCCTCCTGGAGGGAGCTCCTCATGTGTCTTGGTTTGGGAAGACAGGTATCTGTCAGGGAAAACTGGAGTTTCTCTTGGAATGGAGAATGTAAAAAACCCTCCCTCCAAATTATTACAGTTTTGCAATTAGGAGCTTTCAAGCAAAAAATACGGGAATAGAAGTAACAGTTCTTCACTAAGAATATTAAAAAATGCAAATGCAGCAATACAAAAAAAAACAAGCAAGCAAACAAACAAAAGTCCTAGAAAACCCTGATGGAGTCAGGAATACAACCTGACACCCTGTTGGTCAGGGTGTTGGAAGCAGTGCAAATAAATCCTCCTGGAGTGACAGATGTGGTTCTGTGGAGTGGAGATGATCCTGTAGAAAAAAAAGGGTCCAGTGCTGGCAAGATGGGCCCAGTCTTCCTCTGAGAATTCCGTGAAAAAATGGCTGAGTTGGTGTTTGGGATTGCTGTTTTATCCTGGTGGAAAGGCTTTGGCTCCTCCCGCTGGGTGGAGCATCTCCCAATGGGATGAGGTGATGTTATCAGTCCTGTGAGAGGCCTTCAATGGCCCATTCACAGGGGATGTCCCTCGGAGGAGGATGGGTGCAGGAAGAGATAAGGAGGCCCTGCCTTATCTGCTGTTATCAGGTGTCCCATTAACAGAAGGCATCCGCCCTCTTCCCCCCTAGAGTTACAAGAGATAAAGAACAATATCTCCCAACCAACTTCAACAGATGAAAATAGAATCCACATTTTTGGTTACATTTTTCAACCCAAGATATTCTGCTGGAAGGGTGAGACCTCCTCAAGCTTTTCCTCTGGGAGCTGAAGGGTCCCTCCATGGGGATGTTTCTGGCATGCGTTGGCCAAGCCAAAGGATTTTGTGCATATTCCAACTGGTCCCTGATTTTGCTCCCACACCTCTCCCTTTGTATTCCAGACTTGAACACTTGGAGACATTGGAGACACCTGGATACCATTCTGTTCATCCAGGAGAATTTTGCCCCTTACAGATCCTTTGCCATTTTGTCCCTTAAAATCTGGGGATTAAGGCTGGAATTGCTCATCCACACAGGAATCATGACAGAGAAAATCAGGAATCATGACAGAGACATCTGTGGATGGAAAACAATCTGGAATTTTCTGGACAAGAGGACACTGAGCATAACCAAAATGCTCCATGCAGCGATTGTTTGCATGAACATGGTACTAAGTTCAGAGATCTGATCGAGTTGCTTCAGTTTTTAAAGATTTTGGAGTTTTCTGCTTGAACAAATAACCCCAAAGTGCCTTCAAACGAAGACTTTTCACAATGTGCAAAGCAGTTCTTGGAGACATCACCACGACACCAAAACAAGATGAACTCAATGATCTTTCAGGTCTTTACCAACCTTATTCTGGGATTTGGAGTTCTAAGAGAATTGAACTGGTTCAACATTGGATCCAAGACTGGTCCACCAAGACTTTGAACCTCCAGCTGTGGGGATTTTATGAGGAATTTTCTCTCTGCTTCTGTTGCCGGAAAGATCCCAAGCAAAAGTCCTGAAAAATGAATCTGCTGAAAGGAAAGCATCTTAAAAACAGGTGTGGAAAAAGGAGAGAATGAATTTCAAACATGGGTATGGAGAGGGGAATAACTTATATGAGAGCAAGGAACAACGGGAGAAGGCAGCTGGGAATTTCTGGTGTTAAATCTTCTCTGAGAGGTAACATTTGAACTTGCTGACTCTGCAATTAAGGATATAACATCATAATCCAACCAAAGTTTCCCTTTGGAAATGTCAGGACAAGCTCCAGCAAACAGGTTTAGAGGAATCCTGGACTGCAGTGGGAAGGATGGAGAACAGGAAGCAGCTGAGGGGGGAGAGGTTTGTATTCCCCAATTGCCCAATCTTCTCCATCCTCCTGGCTCCCTCATTTCTGTTGGAGGGGACAGAAGATGCTCTCCTTGCTGTTCCTTTCTCCTGCAGTGCTGTGTTATGAACAGAGGAGAAATCCCAGCTCTCTGCCCATTCCAGGGATCTGTAACAATCCTGCAGGAGCAGCTGGGTCCCACTGCAATGGGAGGTCACAAGAGGAAGGACGAGGACGAGATGGAAGGAACCAAAGACAGGGAAAGCCCCAAAGCCTCAGAGGGTGGGGACTCAATTTTCCAGCTTGTCCCTCAACTTTTGTGTTTTCAGAGCACCATTCCCTGTCAGATCAGGGATGGATTCCCTGTGAAACCTCCCAGGGACAGACAAACTGCAGGAGAGGGAAACAGAGGGGCTTTTTCCCAAGTGCACCATCTTCCTTTCCTCTGGATTCTCTGCAGGAACTCCGGAGACATCAGTGTCCCACAGCTGCACTGGCATCTCCACATCATAGAATTCCTGGATGGGCCAGCCTGGAATGGGGCACAGAGGGTCCCTGGTGCCACCCCAGAGCACGGGGCACAGCAGGATGTGCACACAGCTCTGCCACAGCCCCACGGAGGAGACCCCACAGCCTCTCTGGGCTCTGCTCAGGGCTGGCACTGCCCAGGGCACAAGTTCTGCCTCCTGTGCAGGGCAATTCCTGGGCTCAGCCCCTGCCCGTGGCTCTGGGGCCACTGCTGGGCCTGGAGCAGAGCCTGGGGCTGCTCTGCCCTCCCTGCACACAGGGACAGACAGGGACAGACACAGGGACAGACACAGGGACAGACACAGGGACAGACAGGGACAGACAGGGACAGACACAGGGACAGACATAGGGACAGACACAGGGACAGACACAGGGACAGACAGGGACAGACAGGGACAGACACAGAGACAGTCAAGGACAGACAGGGACAGACAGGGACAGACACAGGGACAGACACAGGGACAGACACAGGGACAGACAGGGACGGACAGGGACAGACACAGGGACAGACACAGGGACAGACAGGGACAGACAGGGACAGACACAGAGACAGTCAAGGACAGACAGGGACAGACAGGGACAGACACAGGGACAGACACAGGGACAGACAGGGACAGACAGGGACAGACACAGAGACAGTCAAGGACAGACAGGGACAGACAGGGACAGACACAGGGACAGACACAGGGACAGACACAGGGACAGACAGGGACAGAAAGGGACAGACACAGGGACAGAAAGGGACAGACACAGGGACAGACACAAGGACAGACAGGGACACACAGGGCTGAGGCCCCTCTCACTGGGGCTCCTCTCCAGGCTGAGCAGCCCCAGCTCCCTCAGCCTTTCCTGGGCACGGAGATGCTCCAGGCCCTTCCTCAGCTCCAGGAGCTCCTGTCCCTGCTGTGCTGAGGAGCCAGAGCTGGGCACGGCAGCCCAGAGGTGCCTGCAGGGCTGGGCACAGGGGCAGGATCACCCCTGACCTGCTGGGAATGCTGTTCCAGGATCCCACTGGCTCCTTGTCTCCAGGACAGGTCAGGGACAGCTCGTTGCCCACTGGACACTGCTGACCCACGTGGATGCTCCTTAGCTCCATCTCCATGTTTTATTCCCTATAATTAGCGCAATATGGAGGCAGGGCCTTTCTCTAGTCTTTTCCTGCAACTGCACAAATCCAAGGAAGGAGTGGAGGCAGCAGCCTGAAGAAGGGCTGGAAAAATGCCTGATTCTTTTATTAATTCCCTGAATTAATGGGGACTGCAGGAGTTCACCTGATAAGCACCCAGGGAATCATCAGCAAGAGAGATGATGGTAATCCCTCAAAGGACAATGCAGAGGTACAAAAGCCACCTGAGGGATTGATAAGACACCTGGGGGAAAGATAAGCAGGACAGGAAATATCCAAATATATCCTCCAAAAATTACGGCAGAGTTCCTGTGGAGAAAGGCAAGCAACTAAAAAGAGCATAATGACCCATGACGGACAATTCCAGCCATTGGGAATGCAGAATTTGGGATATAAAGGACCCAATTCGAGTCTCTAATGAGGAATCTTAGATCAGTGTCTTTGGATTTGGTCAGCTGGGAAGCTGAACCACAGCTGGTGCACTGGTGCTGCTGGGAAGGGTCTGGAGTTGGAATGAATCCCAGAGTGAGGAAAACCATTTTTTTGGGATGTACTGGGATGAAACCAAACTGCCTCCTGCACTCTGGACAGTGGCAAGAGCTGAGGGATGTTTTCCCAGCACAGGGAAGCTCATGTGCAGTTCCCTGTCCAGTCTGGAGCTCCAACAGCTCCAGAGAGATGCTGAGAAGCTCTTCAGGATCCCCTGGAAACACAGCAAGGTGTCCCAGGACTTGGAGCAGAGGTCCTGTCACGAGACTCTGAGGAAATGCAGGAAAATACAATTGCTGCCCTGAGCAGCTGTGGCTGCCCCTGGATCCCTGGCAGTGTCCAAGGCCAGGCTGGACAGGGCTTGGAGCAGCCTGAGATGGTGGAAGTAATTCCTGCCCATGGAATATGGGCTTTAAGGTCCCTTTTCAACCAAACCATTCCATGATTCCATGAAATCCCATGAACTGCCAACCTCCCACCTCCCCCAGGGCTGAGCAGTCTGAGCAGCGAGAGCAGCCCCTCCTGTGACCCTGTGGGAGCAGATCCAGGGCAGGGCTGGGATGTCCAACCCAGAGATGGAGCTTAACACAATAACAACCAGAAGCAGTGATGGGAAAAGGAACCAAAAAGTGTGGAAGAATGGTGGGAACAGGGGGAGACACAGCCAAAAAGAGCCAAGTGCTGCCTTGGTGGTGACAGTTCATGGTGTTCACACAGCCAGGGGAATTCCAGAGGCATTTGGGCTTCCTGAGGCTTCCCTGAGCACCTCCTGCTCCAGAAAATCAGCCCTGCCTGGCCCTGGGGAGCTGAGCTCTCCCTGTTTCCGCTCACATTCCAAGGGGGGTGAGCAGTGGGACCCATCCTGGTGGGATGGGGCTCCAAAGGTTGCGCTCCAGAAGAGCTCCAGCTCCTTCCAGGCCACAGGTTTGAGTGTTTGGGGGTCAGGGACCCCCAGGATGGCAGGACAAGCACTGCCAGCACTCCTGCTCCAAGAGAACATTCCCAGGGAATAGATTTCCTTGTACTGCAGGATGTTGTTGTGCAGTTTCTGAGGCTGCCTTGCTGGTTGTGAGTAATTTATGTATTTATTATGTCCCCTGGCAGTGCTGTTTTACTAAAGCTGTCCCTTTTTTTTTCCTGGTGCTCTTTCATCCCTCTGGGAATCGAGCTGATATCTCCTTAAAGAAAACAGAGTTCTTTCATATTTCCGCAATGGGATTTTAAGTGGAGTAATGCAGATGAAGGGCAGCACACAAACACAATCCTGCTTTGTATCCTAAATAAAAAATATCTTTCTCACAAAGGCAGGCAGCGGGGATTTGTCTCCCAGGCTTTCCACAGAAAGTGTTGGCTCTTAAAGGACTTCTCTCTGTGTCTCTAAGCAATTCTGAGCACATTTCCCCCACACAATTCTGGGTAAAACACAGGGAGGCTTTTATCAAGTGTCTTTTGTGGATCCCAGGGCTTCTCCAGGTGCTAAGCAGGGCTTAAGGAGATGCCAGAGTGTTTGGAGGGAAAGAAAGGGAGCGGGGTGCAGGGGCTCACAGACACTGATCCTGGGAAATTACAGCCTAAAGGAGCTGCACCCTGAGCTCCACCTTTCCCTGGGTGAGGATCTTGCTGCCCCTGGGTCACTCTGGTGCCTGGATCTGCTCCTTCTCCCCAGGCTGCCAAAAGCTTTCAAGGCCAGTGATGCCAGCAGGAACCTCGCAGGAATTTGCTGTTGCGGCTCTTTACCGTGCCCGTGGAACGAAGGGAGTGCAGAGATCTCTCAAATCCCTGCAGAGCCAGGGGAACATCCCTGAGCTGCCTTGATGAGCGGAGGGTCAGCAGGGCCAGAGCCACGGCCGTGTCCTGACCCTGCTCCTCAGTGAAGAGCTCAGGCCGGAAAATTGGGAGTGGGACTGGCAAGGGAAGTGCAGGAAGAGGAGGAATCTTCCTGAGCCTCTGCTGCATGTAGAGAGAGAGGAGCCGCTCCCTGTGGAGCAGAGCTGTGAGGGAAGTTGTCTTGGCAGGGAGGAAACCTCCATGGCCTCCCTCCTGCAACAGATTCAGGAAGGATTCCCACCCCGCCACGGCTGGGCTGCTTTCAGGGAAGCTGCTGACCTTGTGTCCTGCTTCTGGGGAGTGTCACTGTCACTGAGCGAGAGGTTTGGAGAGGTTCGGAGAGGAGAGGTTCGGAGATGTTCGGAGAGGTTCAGAGAGGTTCGGAGAGGAGAGGTTTGGAGAGGAGAGGTTTGGAGAGGAGAGGTTTGGAGAGGAGAGGTTCGGAGAGGTTCGGAGAGGAGAGGTTCGGAGAGGAGAGGAGAGGTTCGGAGAGGAGAGGTTCGGAGAGGAGAGGAGAGGAGAGGAGAGGAGAGGAGAGGAGAGGAGAGGAGAGGAGAGGAGAGGAGAGGAGAGGTCCCACGTCTCCCCCAGGGGAGGGTTCTGTGTTCAGGAGCAGGTCCCCAGTGCCAGGGGGTCCCCAGGGTGGTTTGTGCCCAGCAGCAGCTCTGACCTCGTGTACTCAGTGAGAATCCTGGGAAGCAGTGGGACCAATGTTCTCCTGCCATTCCTTTGGCATGGAAAGGAAGGAATCTGGAGTAACCATCAGGTTGAAATCCATCTGCTGGCTGTGCTCCAGTGTCAGGGAGAATGGGTAGAAGGAGCCTGCTGCTCTTTGCTCTGCTTCCATGGGCAGGATCCCAACTTTCAGCTCCAGCAGTTTTTCCATCTGGAGACTCTGCAGCCTGGGATGGACCCTCCCCAGGAGAGGGACCTTGCTGGTCAAACCCCTTCTGTTGGTGGCCCTGGTTTTGGAGCCCCTGAGCCAGTGGTGACCACACCAGCCATGAATGTCTCTCCCCCCTGTGGGGTGCTTGTCACTGGTGTGGGTGGCCCTGCCTGAGCAGGGGTTGGATGAGGTGACTCCAGAGGTGTCCACCAACCTCAGCCTGGTGATCCTGGTTGAAGCTGGAATCTGATCTTCAAGGTCTCCTTTCAACCCAAACCATTCCATGATCCTGTGATCCTGCCCTCCTAGGCAGCAGCTCTATGGTGGAGGCATTTTATCCTCAGAGCTGTTATCACTGACACCATGAAAATCTGAGGCTCAAATCCCAAGAAATGAAATGTTCAGTCACAGCCCCAAAATCTCAGGATGACAAGCAGAGCCCCAGAGAAACCCTGACACAGCGTGGGAGGTGCAGCAGCAGGGAAACACCACATTTTCCCTGCTGGAGAGCAAGCACAGGTTCAGCCTGCAAACTTCAACATTCTGGGCTCATATCTGCCCATAATTTATCACCCTGGTGAGCAGGACTAAATCAGAGCTGCAGCAACACTCAGCTCTCAACAGCCCCCTCAATCAGGGAGCTCGGAGCTCTGTGAAGCACACAATTAACCTTCCACTACCAAAGGAAATTACAACAGCAGGCAGGAACAAATCAGAACCTTCCCTCGAAAAACCAGCACTGGATTCCACCCTTGTGCCAGTGCTCATCCTCACTCACTGGGGCATAAATAGGGAATGAGGGAAGGAAAAAGGAGAGATGAGAAGAGCAAAGGAGCAAACACGGGGAGAAGAGGAGCAGAGTCATATGGGGAAGGAGGGAAGGAGGTGAGGGATGGCCTTGGGCTCTTAGCAGGCATCAACCCCTCTTCCACTCCTGCAGCTTTTGGAAGTGTTCTGGGACCTGTCCTGATCTCCAGGTCTGAGATCAGATTTATCAGCTAAAGGGAGGCAGCATTTGCAGGGGTGCACAGGGAGTCTGATGAACACTCTCAGCAAAATTCTGATTTAATTTCCCCCCTCTGGTTTCCTTCCCCAAAGCCCAGAGCTTTGAGTGCCCTCAAGAGCAGCATCTGCAGCTCTGCTGGGACCTCACACATTTCTGTGACTCATAGAAAACCAATTCCACAATTCATTCCCAGGAGTGTCTGCAGGGACAGCTGAGCTGCAGGGTTGGCTCTGCCTGCTCCACGATCCCTTTGTGTTTACACTGAAGGACAAAGGGCTGTGTATCCCACATCCATCCCACTCATTCCCGTTCCCTCCACACCATGGTTGGACAGCTGAGCTCGGGGCTGCATTATTCCCCTTCAGGCTGGTGACATCTTTGGAGCTGCAGCAGCACCACAGTGGTGTCACCCAGCACAGTCACAGCAGTGACTCACCCACTGCCGTAATCTCGGAGCCTGCCCCAGAAATGATCCATTTCTCCTTATTGAATCTTGGGGCTCCAAGAGAAAACTCCTTCTTTTGTGGCTGTGCCACAAAAACAATTCCGCTAAACTTCATTTTGTTGCTCCCATGGATGCTGGGCCCTGAGAGAAGTGTCAACAAGGATGGACAGCACAGAGAAAGGAAAGGAATTGTGGATGCCCAGAGCAGCTGTGGCGGCCCCAGGGTCCCTGGCAGTGTCCAAGGCCAGGTTGGACAGGGCTGGGAGCACCCTGGGACAGTGGAACATTTGCAGGGTTGCTGTTCCCTCAGATTCTCCTCAGGGTTGCTGTTCCCTGAGGTATGTAGGGTTTTCGAGCTTTTGTTGCCCGAAAGGTCCCGCGCCAGAGCCAGAGAAGACAAACAGAGTCTGCCAGTCCATGTTTCCAAGGTTGTTTATTCTTTCATTATCTCTTAGTTCTTTCCCAGCTCTGCAAGGTGTCCCCAGCAGAGCAGGACACGTGGCAGATTGGCTGGATCAGAGGGTCCTGGACCTTTTGTACCGTTTCCCTCATCCAACCACCATTCACAATGTACTTTTTAGTTACAAAATCGTACCAATACTTACTACCTCTGTTAACATGTCATTTCCACTCTAAACCAATCCTTGTGATACAACTCAGCAGAAAATGGGGGAAAAGAACAAGAACAAGGAGGACAGGACCACTCCCCAATTCCTCCATCTTGCCTCTTCAAACTCATATACTAAAAATCCTAGATTCTACATTTACATTCTATGATAAACTAACTACTACTTATTTTGAATTCTCTCGGCTTGTGATTCTTCATACAATGTGGGCATTAACTCCCATGGACAGGGATCAGAGGCAGTGTCCTCCTGGGCTCTGTGTGAGGCTGGCTGACCCCCTTGGACAGATCCCAGACCCCCTTGGACAGATCCCAGACCCCCTGTCTGGTCTCCAAACCCTCTAGGTTGGCCAGAGGGATGTCCTGGACTCTGACAGAACATGTTCCTGCCCATGGCAGGGGGTGGGAGTGGGTGAACTTAAAGGGTCCTTCCCAACCAAACTGGGATTCAGTGAGAAGATGCCTGTGGGTGCTGACAGCCTGGTCAAAGAGGAATTTTTAGGTACTGGGCAGCAGCAGAGCCTGTGGGAAAGCAAGGCAGATAGACTCCTCCAGGCATTGCTCTGGAGGAGCTGGGAGAGGACATTCCAAACAATTTCTAAGCTTTGCACCTGCTGTTTTTCCATCTTGTTTACTTGCAAAGGTGTTTATGGAGAGGTGTTGGTTTGAATGACCAGTTATGTCCAGTTGTACCAGAACAGTTTTTAAAAGGGTGTGCTTTTTAATAAACCTTGCTGTATGCCCTCCAGGAAGATTTGGAGTCGTATCATTCTTTCTGCCGTCCCAAATACATTATGATAGATGCCCAGGGGTTACTGGACAGAAAAGAGCCTGGCACAGACACTTGCAGTGGCAGCCACACCTCTGGGACACCTGGCACCACAATTCCCACATTCAGAGCTCTTTGCGGTCACCTTCATCCTCCAGTGAGGTTCTCTTGAATCCAGCAAACAAACAAAGCTGATTTATCTCTATGCAAATTCAGAGCTTTCAACAGAGGGGATTTTCTGTCTCATTCTTTGAATGAATTGCTAAAATCCAAGGTTTGCTGGCTGGAACCCCTAGGCAGGGCACAAAGGTGGTGTCACAGCCCAGGTACAGCCCTGGACGTGCCCAAGGAACATTCCTGAGTAGGACTTGGAAAGGGAAACAGCCTGGAAGTGAAGCACCCACAAGGGAGAAAAGGCCATTCCCAGGTTCTAAAGGATTCCCAGATCCCTGGGAAATCTGTGGTGTCTCACAAACGGGTTTGGCTGCACTTGCTTGGAATCTGTGGCAGAGGCAGATCCTGCTGTGCTGCTCCAGTGGTGCCAACAGTGTCAGGGAATCACGGAATTCCAGCACACCGGGCCTGAAGAAACCGGAATTTTGTTCATCCCCTGCCAAGAGAATCCCGTGTGGTCAGCTCAGACCTTTGCACCAAACACCCCGTGACAGACACCTCAAATATCCCCCTCTCTTTTTCCTCACGGGGAATTCTCCCTCCTTATCACCGCACATCACGCCCATTGTCACCCTGCTCCCACACTCAGGATCCTTTGTCACCTCAGCAGTTCCTTTCCTACAGTTCCAAGTGGCACCAGTCCCCCTCCATCACCTCCCAGCTTCCAGTGGTGATAGTCCTGATTTCCTTCCAGACTCCTGTTCCAAACTCCTGCACCTCCAAACGCAGCCACCTCCCTCCCTCCTGAGCCCACCCACACTGAGCTTTCCAGGCAAAGCCCTGGGTGTGTGGAGCGGGACAGGCGCCTCCAGAACGCCTCCTGTCCTTCCCCACAGCACAGGGACATCCTGGGATGTTCCCCTGCAGTCCTGGGTGTTCCCTGTGCTCTCCCCAGGGCAGCTGAGTTTTCCTGTTCACTGGAATCCTGATCCATGCCATCCATCACTGCTCACCTGAGCACAAGGCCTGTTTTCGCTGCCATGAAAGGGCATTAAATTGATTTTATGTGATTTGCTCTTGACAAATCAGACTTGGCTGTAATTCCCTGCCTCATTATCTCCCAGGTGTTCACAAGCACTTTGCCAGAAAATACATTCCCATTCTTGCCCTGGGTATTTCAAGCAACAGATACCCATTTTATCCTTTTTTTAAAGATAGTTTTAGCATTTATTTTTTCCAGGCCTCCCAAATTTTCTCTACACACATTCTAAGATAAAAGCCAAGTGCTCCGAGATTGATTCAGCCTCTTTTAAGCACCACACGGATAATGCTGGCAGGGCCAGGCAATTTGGGATCCCCTAATGGCCCTAAGGGCTACCTGCCCCATCCTTCTCCTGCTGCAGAGTAAATTCTGTCCCCTTTGTCACCGGAGCTGTTTGTTCACCCTGTCATTGTCACTAACTCCTTTAGTGAAGGCTGAAACAACAGCAGGGGAAATTCTTTTGCCTGGGGCATCATTGCTTAAGACTCCAGAAAAAATCTCTTTTACCTTTTCCTCACTGCTTATTTCATTACAGAAATTTTCCTCGTTAATTTTTATCTCCCTCACTGCTCAGCTCCCTGTGCCTCGTAAAATCCCAATTTGTTCATGGAGAAGAGACACAGTCCAAGTGGAAGCTGTGGCCATATCTGTGCCTAATTTTTCCTGTGTCTCATCTCCATCATATTTTTATCTCAGCTCCAAGCTGGGAATGTGGCTGTGCCCCTTCCCCATGGGATGCAAACTAAGCAAATCCCTTTCTCCCATGGTCCTGAGCTTCCTGCTGCCAGGACAGCAAATTCCCTCAGCATTTCCTTGGGTGGGTTTCTACCACACCATGTTTAGGTCCAGTTTTGTGGCCATCCAGGGAAAGCACCTGGGACTGGAACCCAGAGATTTATCCCAGCACAGCTCAAGTGGTGCCAATCCAGGGGAGATCCCAATGGAGCAGAGGGGCAGCTCCAATCTCTGCTCTGGGACAGGGACAGCACCCAGGGAAGGGCTGGAGCTGGGCCAGGGCAGGCTCAGGCTGCAGAGCAGGAAAGGTTCTTCCCCCAGAGGTGCTGGCACTGCCCAGGCTCCCCAGGGAATGGGCACGGCCCCGAGGCTGCCACAGCTCCAGGAGCCTTTGGACAGCGCTGCCAGGGATGCCCAGGGTGGGGTTGTTGGGGGGTCTGGGCAGGGCCAGGGGCTGAGTTGATCCCTGTGGGTCCCTTCCAGCTCAGGATATTCCAGGATTCTGCGATTTTGGTAACTACACCGGGTAACAGCCACGGGCTGGGGCACACAGGTTCATTTTAAAATAAACCAGAAGGATCCTGCACAGGCCTGGCTGGAGTCTAAAACTGACATCAAAGTAATACAGCATTTCCACATTCAGGTGATGACAGGACATGGGGGACATCTGTGGGGCACATGAGGACTCCTCAGCCCCAGGTGGCTCACAGAATTTCTGCGTTTGCCAGGGATGTGGAGCTTTTCCACACCCGCAGAGACCTCAGATGCAGCCCTGGCCGAGGTTCCTGCGCTCTGACACTTCTATTAATCCCCAGCACTGTCAATTATTTATTGTCTCTCTCCGTGGTGCTCTGTCACAGGCTGGGCTGGAGCAGCTTGTGCTTCCCGACAGGCTGTCATGTCTGTGGCTATCTTTGGAGCTGGTCCCACCTCGGAGGAGATTGAGGCTCCTTGTCACACCGCCGCAGCTGGAGCCACTCGTGCTGTCCCTGCAGCGCTCCCAGGCAGCAGGACAGAAAGTGCCATTTGCTCTGGGTTTAAAAGACATTGCCTGCTTTTTCTCCTGGCAGGAGAGAGGATGGAATTGTAGGGAATGGGAGCAATCAATCCCGGGCTATTAAACAAAGGCACTTTGATAGGACCATTACATCAATTAATTCGGAGCTGATCATTCCGTTTTAGGGCCATGTCTTGCCCCGCCATTCCAGCCGCTGTTTCTGCTTTGTCACCTGTCACCCTGCGGAACAAACATGTCCCCAAGGGTGTCACCAGGACAGAAGACCCTTCTGAGGCCAGCGGGAGCTGGCGCCAAGCGCAGCCCTGGCTGATCCCCGGGCACGGGCTCTTCATCCCTTTGTTATCCATGGCCCAGGTCCCGCTGCTCCCATCCCCTCCTAACGACTTCACTGTGATGATGATGATGATGATGATGAGGTCATTAAGAAGGTGATTTGCTCAGGGCTCCTGTGCTTCAATGAGGAGAGGAAAACATTAAAGGGAGATGTTCAGAGCCCTCGAGCAGGCACCGGCTTTTCACGATTCCAAATTAATCCCGGGTGTCCTTAAGAGAAGCATCAACGCAGGTGGCTGCTGCTGTCAGAGTGCACTGGGAATCCGTGTGGATCGGGATAATGAACCAGGCGAGGAGGGGCAGGGCAGACTCTGTGAGCCCCACCTGCCCTGTGGTCTCTGGGCATTAACTGGGCAGTAACTGGGCATTAACTGCACATTTATTGGGCATTTACTGGGCATTTACTGGGCATTTACTGGGCAGTGACTGAACATTAACTGGACAGTAACTGGGCATTTATTGGGCATTTACTGGGCAGTAACTGGGCATTTACTGGGCATTTACTGGGCAGTGACTGAACATTAACTGGACAGTAACTGGGCATTTATTGGGCATTTACTGGGCAGTAACTGGACATTAACTGGGCATTTATTGGGCATTAACTGGGCATGTACTTGGCACTAACTGGGCATTAACTGGCATGATGGTCTTGTCCTAGAGTCCATAGCAGAGCAGCATTCCCTGCCTGCCAGCCCTGGGATAAAGTGTTCCTCAGCAAGGAATTTGCTGCTGTGAAATTCTCAGCTCTGGGCCATGGGTAGGTCAGGGAATCATGGAATATCCTGAGTTGGAAGAGATCCACAAGGACCATCCAGTCTGGCTCCTGGCCCTGCACAGACAGCCCAACAATCCCACCCTGTGCCTGAGGGTGTTGCTCACTCTTCATTATTGGAATGAAAACAAAGATCCCAAACTTTGCAGCATCCTAGTGCATTCACAAACAAATACCCAGTGTTTAATTTTAGTTATTAGTGGGATAAATATTTGTTCCAGGCATTTTGGATGCTAAAATTTAAAGCTGCAAACACGGCTGGAGGTGGAAATGGGCTCTGTGTGTTGATGAGAGAGGAAAGCCTGGCTCGGGGGCTGGTTTGGCTCCAAGATGATCTGGGTGGTGGGGGCTGGAGCTGTGTTGAACTCAATCATCTCCTGCATCCCCCAAAAGTGTCACACAGGGACCCCTAGGAAGGCTGGGGAAGAGCTGGCAGGGGTCTGTAAGATGTCACTGCCATTTCTGTCCTTTTTCTGGTGTGACAATTCATGTCCAGATTGGAGAGAGCCTTGCTGGTGCCAACCTGAACTTCACTGCATGCAGTAGGACACATCCCTGCTGTCTCCATGCCCCACACCCCTCTTTGCAGTGTCTCTGGGGGGAAATTCCCAGCAATATCCCTTGGGAGACCATGACTGAGCTTTCCAGCAGAAATCCCCAAAGCAGGGATCCCAAACTCAGACTTCCACATCTCTGCAGCAGGCAGAGCCGAGAGCTGCTGTGCTGCAGGAATGTTGCTAACATCTCCTGCAAACCCCGTGTCCCTCAGGAATTCTGCTGCCTCACCTCAGCTATGGATCTGTGTATTTGCTCATCTGGAATGTTGATGGCTGACCTTTGCCACTCGGACGTGCGTGCAGCAGCTGTGGAGGAAAAACAGATGAAAGGTTCCCGACTCCTCCTGGGCCAGGCGGGAGCAGAGCACTGCAGGAAAGGCTTCCAAGGCACTATTGATCATCCAGGAGCGCCCTGGCCCTGGAGCTGCACACAGAACTGATGGGCTCCCTCTTTCGCTCTGGGGTTATTAACGTGGCTTGTTGACACCTCTGCCCTCCCAGGATGGATTCCTGTAGTCTTTGCTGGGTTTAAATCAGGCCCTTTACCTTCCCTGCTCAGGATTTGGAGCACAGAGAGCACTTTCTGCCCTTTGTAGCTGATCCCCACTTTCCTCCTTCGACTGTCAGACCCATAACTGCTCCAGCAGAGCATCCCTGCTCTGCTCTGGCACTGCCCAGTGCCGCTCTTGGGGAGCAGAACTGCCAGGGATGTTTGGAAGAACAAAAGAGCCCTTGGTGGAAATGGCTCATCCTGGGCTGTGTTCAGATCCTGCCCCTGTGCCCAGCCCTGCAGGCACCTCTGGGCTGCTGTGCCCAGCTCTGGCTCCTCAGCACAGCAGGGACAGGAGCTCCTGGAGCTGAGGAAGGGCCTGGAGCATCTCCGTGCCCAGGAAAGGCTGAGGGAGCTGGGGCTGCTCAGCCTGGAGAGGAGCCCCAGTGAGAGGGGCCCTCCTTAGCCCTGGGTGTGCCTGGGTGTCCCTGTGTCTGTCCCTGTGTCTGTCCCTGTCTGTCCCTCTTTGTCCCTGTGTCTGTCCCTATGTCTGTCCCTGGGTATCCCTGTCTGTTCCCGTCTCTCCCTGTGTCTGTCCCTGTCTGTCTCTGTCTGTCCCTGTGTCTGTCCCTGTGTCTGTCCCTGTGTCTGTCCCTGTCTGTCCCTGTGTGCAGGGAGGGCAGAGCAGCCCCAGGCTCTGCTCCAGGCCCAGCAGTGGCCCCAGAGCCACGGGCAGGGGCTGAGCCCAGGAATTGCCCTGCACAGGAGGCAGAACTTGTGCCCTGGGCAGTGCCAGCCCTGAGCAGAGCCCAGAGAGGCTGTGGGGTCTCCTCCGTGGGGCTGTGGCAGAGCTGTGTGCACACCCTGCTGTGCCCCGTGCTCTGGGGTGGCACCAGGGACCCTCTGTGCTCTATTCCAGGCTGGCCCATCCGGGAATTCTGAGATCTAGTGTTCAAACTGAAAAAAAAAAGTTGGGAAGAAGAAATCAGAATCCTCAGTGGATGCTCTCAGTGATCCATATGGTCACAACCATTAACCAAAAGCACTTCCCAAGTTTTCCTGTTGGGCACAGCTCTGAGGTGGCTCAGGATGGAGTGTGTCCCACTGCCCAAAAAACACTCGGAACAGAGATGTGTGGAAATAACAGAACCAGAGAAGGGGAAACACAAATAACAGGCAGCTTCCAATCATATCCAGGACCCAAATGATTCCAGGCTGTCTCTTCCCTGGAAGAAATGGAATGGGAAGCAGAACTGAGGCATCCCAGTGGTTGGGCACTGATTTGGTTCATTCTGGTTTGATTTGGAGCTGTTTGGAGCAGTTGAAAGGTGAAGGAACACAGGATCGTGGATTGTCCCATTCCATGAGTTGATGTGTCCACAGTGGCACCCCAAGGTTGTGGAATCTTGGAATGGTTTGGGTGGGAAAGGACCTTAAAGGTCATCCCATCCACCCCTGCCATGGGCAGGGACACCTTCCACCACCCCAGGCTGCTCCAAGCCCTGTCCAGCCTGGCCCTGGACACTGCCAGGGATCCAGGGACAGCCCTGATGTTGAAAACAAACCCAGCATTAGAGAAAACCTGTCCCATCCAAAGCTTTCTTCTCCAGGAATCCCAAGTGTGGATGAAATCAGAGGAAACCAAGCAGTTCTGAGCCCTTCAGCCCAGGAGCACTGGATGATCCCATTTTCCCCTGCACAAAACACCCACGAGGATGGTTTGGAATTCCCGTCCTGTCCTAAATCCTGGCAGCATTTGCCTGGCGGCCATGTCCTGAAGTTGGAACCTGGAGATTTCTGGATGTCAACAAGTTCCAGTTTGTGTTTTTCTTATCAAAACCTTCCTTTGTTGGGTTTTCAGCACAATTTAATAAATACTCAACTTTCCACATGGAAAAAAAAAAAGGCAAAAAGATTTTGTGATGAAAACATGAATGATGGAAATCTCAAATAGTTTTCTTAGGAAACAAAATGTATTAATTTGTTGTCAAAATGTCCCAAAAATCTGAAAAGGAATCTTATTCCATTGTTATTGGAATAAAATGAAGTGAAAGGTTGGAATTCCCTCCTCTCCTGCCCAGTTCTGAAGGATGGGCCAAGGACAGATCCTGCTTCCTTCCACGGATGTGGGAGATGTTCCCAGGTGGAAGTGAGGGTTTAAGTTGGGAACCATACAACCAGAGCCAGCAGGAGAGGTGCAATTCCTTCTCCAGGGATAGCTCTGCACAGACTTCCAGAAGAAAAGCTGGATGCTGATCCCATATAAATTCCTTGTGTTCTGTTTTTCTTGTGGAAAATGTGGTCTGGTTGGTAAAAAAAATCTAAAAACTTGGAAAACAAATGGGTTCAATTGCTCTCTTCCCTCTTTTTCCTTGAAAAGTTGCATCTCACTTTTCCCAGAATGCTGGAAAATGGTGAAGGAAATCCTAATCCACTGGAGCATTTCTGTGTGGAAAGAAGCAGAAACAAACTCCACGGACACTCTGTGGTTGTGGTTACCTCCAGCATTCCTGGCCTGGGAGCATTTTCTTCTCCTTGTGTTGTCCCAAGGCTCAGGATCCATCAATCCACCTTTGCCATGAGCTCGGAGCAGCATCCAGAGTTCAGCACTTGTTGAAGGAGGGACAGGAGGGCTCCCAGGAATTGGGAGCAAGGCATGAAAACACTGGGAATAGGGGCTGTTTACTGTGTTGGTTTTATTCCCCTGATTTTCACTCCCACATCCAAGGCCAATGATGCTGGGGCTGTGGGAGCCTCCCATGCCCTTGGGAAGAGCTGCCAGTTCTCATTCAGCCTTTCCAAAGGGCTCTCCTGACCTCCTTAGCAGCAACCCCAAAATAAATCCTGCTTTTCTCTCTGCCTCTGGCTATTCTTCTGGAGGAAGCTCCTCTCCTTCGGAATCTTCTCTGCTGGGAAAAGGTAAAACTGCAAAATGAGAGACTGAGGCAGTGATGGAGAAATCCAGGGTCTGCTCCTGATGCGTCTCTCCTTGCTGAGCTGTTTTCCTGGGATGTTTGTCCTCAGATCCATCTCCCACAGGCCAGTGGAATAATGCAAATAATGCAAATAACAATTATAATAATAATAAAGGGATCCTTCCCATGGATCTGGGTCTTTCATGGAGGACCAAGGGCTTGACAAACACCTTGGAAATGATCCAGGGATTCTGGTTCAAGGCAAACAAGGGGAAAAAACAGAAGAAATCAAAGTGAGACAACCAAAAATTCCCAACAGCTTTGGATCTTTTCCTCCTGACTGGCCTCCTCTTCATCTTGGGAATCAGGATCACTCCTCCAGAACCAGACATCCGTCCCATCCCTGGCAGGAGCATCCGTACCCAGGGAGAATGAGGGGGATGAGGCTCCAGTTCCTCCCCATCTCTAGCCCATTCCCTTTGGACAGGTCGTACTCTGCTCTTCCCATCTCCAGGGATTCCCACGGTGGGCTCTGCACATCCTGGAGTGTCCCTGGTCCTGTGCCCTGCAGGATGCCCCATGGTTGGAATGCCTGATCCAAAGCCCTTGGATTTCCAAGCAGGGATATCCCTTGGAATGTTCCTCTCCAGCTGCCTGGGGCTCTGTGAGCAGGGTGGGGGGCAGTGTGTCCCACCAGGAGATGATCCTGGTGGATAATTCCCACCATTTCTGCTCACACACTGCTCTGTTGGGGTAAAATCCTTCATTAATGGCCAACACATCCCTTACTGTCCTTATGGAGCAGAGGAACAGCTCAGAAATCCCAAATCCTGCTGTCCCAGCATGTCCTCATATCCCTCATATCCCCTAAAACACTCCCCATCCTTGTATCCCTCAGGTACAAGCTGAGGGCCAAAACCCCTTAAGGTAATGGCTCAAAAAAAGTCAAATAGAGCAAAAGAGGGACTTGGGAAGAACTTTGCTGGAGTTATTAATCATGGAATGCAGCAAATGACTTGGAATAATTAATACAAATATTTAAAAATCCAATGAATGTAATTTTTAACTTAATGGAAAAAAAGAGATGGCTTTAAATGCTATTGGGATTGTTTAGCCTGGAGAAGATCCAGGGGGATTTTAGTGTGGCCTTCTAGTGCCTGAAGGGGCTCCAGGAGAGCTGGAGAGGGGGACAAGGGATGAAGGGACAGGACACAGGGAATGGCTTCCCACTGCCAGAGGGCAGGAATGGATGGGATATTGGGAAGGAATTGTTCCCTGGGAGGGTGGAGAGAGGCTGGGAAGGAATTCCCAGAGCAGCTGTGGCTGCCCCTGGATCCCTGGCAGTGTCCAAGGCCAGGCTGGACAGGCCTTGGAGCAGCCTGGGACAGTGGGAGGTGTCCCTGCCCATGGCAGGGGTGGCACTGAATGAGGTCCCTTCCCTCCCAGACCATTCCATGATTCCATGACTCCCTTTCCACATGTTATGGTGGCAGAGTCTTGCTGAGGAGGGAATGGAAGCCTCCAGGAAGGGTCTGTCCATGTGTGTCCCATGAGGAGAAGCAACTCCTGCCTGATCTCCCATCCTCTCTTCCCTGTCCCTGCCACTGCCTGGGCACAGAGCTCAAGGGCCAGCATATGAAGGGTCTCCACCAGTCCCACACAACTTCCCAAAGTTCCTGTTGTCCAGCAGAAACATCTCCTGCCATGGGGGAACATCTCCGAGTGATTCCCACCCATGGAATGGGAGGTTGAGGAACCATGAACTGGGGGGGGAGCTCCAAACCAGCAGGGCTCCAAGGGCAGAACTGGTGGTGTAAAAACATTCCTGGGTAATAACTAGGATTATTAGAATTATTAGGGAAGAGAAAGCTCAGGGTGATTTGTGCACCCCATAAAACCAAGCTTAAACTTGAGTTTGGCTGAGCACTGGTTAAGGCCAGAGCAGCACACTCACATCAGCTCCGCTGTATAAAAGTAATTTATGGATTTCTCCATTGCTTAACTTTCCATGTGCTGACACATTTTGATTTCATACCCAAATAAAAATCTATTGGGCAGGAATGAAGTGCAATAGCTCTGGAATGGATGCAAACAATTCCAGCAGCCGAGAGTGAAGTGCAGGGGTTCAGCTGCGGGTGGGAATCCTTGGGCTCCCTTAGTCCGGGGGAAATGAATCCTTCACTCCCTCTAAGTGAATAAAGGCTTGCAGAGAATCACTCGAGGGATGTCAAAATGTATCTGAGTGGGGCCATGCCAACATGGAGCTGTAAAGCAGAGCAGGGAGGTTCCGCATTCCCCTGTCCCTCAGAAACAGGGAAGGAATGGATAAAGAGGGAAAATGGACTCTAAAAGGTGAGTTGGTGGCTCTGCTCCTCAAAAGGGAAGAGTGAGACACAGGGAAGGCTGGTGGAGGCTGGGCTGGAAATGCTGCAGGAGGTGGAACAGGGGCAGGAGTGGAGTTGGGACCACTTAAACCAACTCCAGCCATGGGGCTGCAGCCCTATAAACACATCCAGGCAGATTCCCTGGAGCTCACTGCGGATATTGAGGAGCAAAGTGGGATGGAAGAGCCCACCATGGAGGCTCCAGCTGCTGCTGGGGCTCAGAGCCACTCATCCTAAACCAAAAATGGAGTTTAATTCTCCTAATGGAGCAGCACAGGAAAATAAATCCCTGCCCAGGCAGGTGGATAGTGCACAGAGTTTGCAGGACACCCACAAATTCCCTGTTTTCCCAATGGATTAAAGGAATAATTTCACTCTGGAAGGTCCCTGCTGGCAGTGCTGGACTTGAATCTTGTGTTTTGGGGAAGCCTCCAAAATCCTAAACCAGCCTGAGCTGGGCAGAGAGCAAGGAAAACACCCAGAATTCCCAGTCCAAAGGGTTTTTAAAGGAGTTCAAAGCTCCCATAATTTCCAAGGCCCAGCTGCCAGAGCTCCTGGCTGCCAAATGGAAGAGGGATAGAAATTGGATAATCTGCACCAGATGCTTGGATTTTTTTCCAAGCTCATTCACTTCAGCTGAAATGCTGGCGGGCTGGAAGCTGGCCAGCTCCTGCTGCTGCTCCAGGGAGCAGCTGGAGACATTCCCAGCAGGATGCAGGAGGAGGGAAGACCTTCCCTGTTTTCTGCTCACTGTTGGGAAACAAATTGTCCATGACAGGGAAGCAAGGAAGCAACTTTGGATGCTTGGGGAAACAAAACACCCCAGACAGGTGTGGTGATTCCTGCAGGAAATTATCCCCTAGGAAAGGCTTCCTGGCTCTTCCAGGTCAAGGTCAAGGTGGGCTTTTGGATTTGTTTACAAAGCTTTCAAAAGAAAGGAATAAACCCCCAACCTGTCTGGTTTTTGGATGGAGGGAAACCTGCAGTTTTTTCCTGCTGTGTTTTAATCCCTCCCCAAGAGAAATGTGAGGGATGTAGCACTTGGGGTTGGAGTTTTAATGTCAGACGAGTGTCTGCTGCTGATTAATTCAGATGGGAACAGATCCAGACTGCCCCTCTCTGAGGGATGGAGGCTCCACCCTGCAAAATCCCCCTGGAAAAGGGTTCATGCAATCCTAATGCAATATGGTCCCTATAACAAAACCCCAAACCTTTCCATGATTCCATGATTCCATGATTCCATGATTCCATGATTCCATGATTCCATGACTTGATCTCCTCCATTAGAGCTGCTCATGAATTTGGGAACATCTTTTTAGGAACAAGGGCTTGAAATGAGATCACATGGCCAGGATGCAGCAGGATGGATCCCTGGGCAATTCAGGACTCATCCATCATGGAAAACACTGTAAGAACATGGATGTTTATCCCCCCTAAATAATCTGCAATCCCCATTTCCCCCTCCTTGGTGTGTGGAGGAGTGGCAGAGTGAGGCTCTTTCCCCATTTCCCAGGAGAGCCGTGGTCTGGGGACAGCCTGGATTGTGGGAATGTGCAGCTCCTGGTGGCTGGGCTGACACTGGGACCCAGGAGCAGCACTGAGGGGTCTCTCTGGATTTCATAACAGGACCACAAACCCTCCTACACCAATGAGATGCCTTTGGATGAGCCATGGAAATCATGGAATATGTGAGAGTGTCACAATTGGGGATCCCAGGGTAACAACCATTCCTTGGGAATCACCCACCAGGCTCTTTTTTTGCAGAGAACTGGGAACTTTTCCTTCAAGGATCTCTGTATTCTGACAAGAGGCTGGGTGTGTGCAGGAAATACAATAAATTTTGGGGAAGCAAAGGTATCCTTTGGAAAACCCTACAGGCCCTTCAGGAATGGCCTTGGGACAATTCAGGTGGGCAGGGTTGGGTTTAGATGGGATCAGTGACAGGTGAGTTGTGACAGTGGCACTCCCCCTCGTGCTCCATCTCCATCTGCCTCTCTGCCAATCCCAAACTGCCCAAAGATTCCCTGCGGAACAGGGCTGTGTCTGCCCGTGGATTTATCCAGTGCAATGTAGGACTTGACAAATCAAATTGTGACAGCCAACCCAAAGTTTCCATTTGAGCATCATCATTGCTCCCCACTTTGCTGGGAAATTGTGTGGTCCTTTTCTTTTGTGGAATATTTCAGTCCCTAATGATGCACAGAGTCGCTGGTTATTATCACCAGTGTAACACATCCTAAATCAGTGCCATAATCCAGGGATCTTAACAGTGAGAAAATCACGGAGTTGTTAGGAGGCAGAAAGTAGGGAATGACTCGTGACTGGAAGAGTGGTGTGTGAAGTGCCAATGTCTCAGCACATCTGTATCCATTACAGCAAACATCCACCGAAACATTCCCAGAAAAACACAGGGAAGCCCTAAAGTTTGGGAGCCGCATCCTGAAATGAGATGCAAAGTTTGCAATCACAGAGTTGTTAATGATCATTATGTTTAATGATAGGGAGTAGCACAGGGAGGTTGTGCATTGTTCCCACAGGGAATTAGTGTTCCTGGGAATGCTGTGGTGCCAAAGCCCTGTGAGGAACTACTGGGTTTGGGGAGCTTAGGAAAGTGTTTGGAAAAGGTGGGAGTTTGTGAGGAGTAAATCATACAGAAAAACATGATTCCTTCCTAATGGAATAACTCTGGGGCTGAGGAGAGAGGGAACCAATCAATCCCATAATTGTCGGAAGGTTTTCCATGTGCCTTGGCTTGATGCAATTTCCCAGGATGAATTATCATGGAGCCTTTTAATCCCGACCTGGAACTGAGTTTGGCAGGGTCTCTGCCTTGCAGAGCCGGTGTGAGGGTGGAGACTGGGGATGGGTATCCCAGGAAACGCCAGATCCACATCAGCTTCCCACATCCTCTGCTTGACCCCTTGTCTTGGGTTGTGTAACGAAAAGAAGTGTATTCTATTTCATCAGTTGAAACCAGTTGGGGAAATGATTTTTTTTTTCTTTATCTCTTGTAACTCCAGAGGAGGAGGGCGGATGCCTTCTGATAACAGCCCAGCTGTTAAACCAGGTGGGGCAGTGTTTGTGATCTCTGTCACCACTGCCCACCCTCGGGGATATCTTCTGTTCATGGGCCATTGAGGCTCACCAGTGACTGACACATTCCATTATCCATTGGGAGATGCTCCACCCAGTGGGGAGGAGGCAACCATTCCTACCAAGTTAAAAACTGAGATGTAGGAACACCAATTTAGTCGGTTTTCCACTGAATCCTTGGAGGAAGACCGGACCCATCTCACCAGCACCGGACCCCTTTTTTTCTACAGGATCATCTCTACTCCACAGAACCACATCTGTCACTCCAGGAGGATTTATTTGGGCTGCTCCCAACACCCTGAACAGGGTGTCAGGTCGTATCTCTGACTCTGTCAGGGTTTTCTAGGACTTTTGTTTGTTGCTTGCTTCTTTTTTTTTGTACTACTACATTTGTATTTTTAACATTCCTAGTAAAGAGTTGTTATTCCTATTCCCATATTTTAGCTTGAAAGCCCCTAATTTCAAAATTGTAATAATTTGGAGGGAGAGGCTTTACACTCTCCATTCCAAGGAGAGCTCCAACTTTCCCTGACAGATATCTGTCTTGCCAAACCAAGACAGACACCCCTGCATGTCCCAAGCCCCTGCTGGCACCACCTGTGACACCTGGCAGGTGTCAGTGCACTGGCACAGTTGTCACTACAGGTGGGAGTCAGCTGGGGAGTTTATTCAGCCAGGTTTGGGTGCTGCCACCAGGTTGGTGACCAGTCACCTCTTGGCTCCATCACTAGGACAGAGCTGTCACCTGCAGCCTTCAGAGGACATGAGGAGCAACTCCTGGTGAAAAGCTGTGCCATGCTGCCATCAGGATTTCATGGAAATCCAGTATTGTCTGGCCCATGGATGACCTGAAAATCCTGCTAAATCCTTGCATTTTGGACCTTAAAACCCATGAGCAGGGACACCTTCCACTATCCCAGGCTGCTCCAAGCCCTGTCCAACCCAGTCTTGGACACTGCCAGTGATCCAGGGGCAGCCACAGCTGCTCTGGGCACCCTGTGCCAGGGCCTGCCCACCCTCCCAGGGAACAATTCCTTCCCAAAATCCCATCCATCCCTGCCCTCTGGCAGTGGGAAGCCATTCCCTGTGTCCTGGCACTGACTGCACAGGTAAAAATTCCAGGGTGTTGTTCCACAACTGTGGTTCACATCAAGTGCCTTTGTGTTCCTGGGGCCTGAAGGATCATTTGGAATCAGCTCCCATCAGGAGCTCTGGGCCAGACTCTCCTGATCCTGATGACACAGATGGATTTACCTTCCCAATGGGAAGAAAGGACTCATTAAAATGAGAACAGGACAAGCCAAAGCTGCTGAGCTAACCAGAGAAATTAAAAGGGCTTTAAGGAAGGATGAAAGGAACGCACATGGAATAATGGAATAATGGAATAATGGAATAATGGAATAATGGAATAATGGAATAATGGAATAATGGAATAATGGAATGGTTTGGGTGGAAAGGACCTTAAAGCTCATACAGTGCCACCCCTTTCCATGGTGGGACTATCCCAGGTTGCTCCTAGCCCCATCCAATCTGGCCTTGGACATTTCCAGGGATCCAGGGGCAGCCACAGGGAAATGTGCTGAGCTTGAGTGACAACACCAAAAACCTTCCTGGGTTTTCACACTGACTCATCCCAATGCCAAGAGACACCTTCCTCTCCAAAAAACAGTAAAAAAAAAAAGGTGTTTCAATCTATTTTCCATGGTTTTGAAAGGAAAAGAAAACCAGTAAAATTCTACAGAATATAAAAGATGTGATCCCTTTATTCCAAAAGACACCGCCAGCCATACGTTTTATCCCACTCCATTACTGCTCTGTCAAGGAATCATATAAATGAATAGGATCCAAATGAAGGCCCTATAAAGTGATATAAAAGCAGGATGCAGTTCACATGGGGAAATGTGGGATTTTGAGACAGTTTGAGACAGCTGAGACTCAAATGTGCTCCCAAAAAATTTTCTCTCTGGGGAAGAAAGAGAGAGAAGAGAAAATTCTTGCTTCACTGCCACCCACAGAAAGCTGGAGATTATTTTAGGGAAGAGCTTGCACAAGCTGCTCCTTGGGAATCAGCAGGATGGAAGAAACCCAAATAACTTTTCTGCTGAGGGCTGTGCTTATTCTGTCCTTTGTATGGCACATCCTTCAAATCCCTGCACGGGTGGAAATCATGGAATCTTGGAATTGTTTGGGTTGATAGGAACATTAAAACCCACCCAGTGCCACCCCCGCCATGGATAGAGACAACTCCCATCATCCCAGGCTGCTCCAAGCCCTGTCCAGCCTGGCCTTGGGCACTGCCAGGGATCCAGGGACAGCCACAGCTGCTCTGGGCACCCTGTGCCAGGGCCTGCCCACCCTCCCAGGGAACAATTCCTTCCCAATCTCCCATCCATCCCTGCCCTCTGGCAGTGGAAGCCATTCCCTGTGTCCTGTCCCTCCATCCCTTGTCCCCAGTCCCTCTCCAGCTCTCCTGGAGCCCCTTTAGGCCCTGGCAGGGGCTCTGAGCTCTCCCCTGGAGCCTTCTGTTCTCCACACTGAGCACCCCCAGCTGAAACACACATTCCAAAAATCAAGTCAGGATAACTGAGACACCAAGCCTGTTTATCCAGGTTTTTTCATCTTCAAAAGAAATCACAACCTCATTAATGAGCGCCTGAAAGGTGTGAGACAGAAATGCTGCTGCTCTGGGTCCCTGAATCCAGAACAAAACGGGAGCTACTGCTGGAGCAGGGATCTGCCAGTGTCAGGAATGTGCCCTTGAGCATTCCTGAGTCAGGAATGTGCCCACAGGCACCAGGAGCTCGTCTCATGTGACCTGTGGAGAGGTCACTCTGGACAGGTGACCTGGTCTTCCCATGGCTCTTCCCCCTGTCCAGCGGGAGTGGAATGGGCACTCCGGGGTGCTCTGGGATGAGCCCCATTGCACACAGAGCTGCTCCAACACTCTGCAGTTCAGGACAGAATTCCAGGCAGAGTGGAGAGTGGTCTATGCTGAGAGCTCTCATGTGCCATGACCCCTCCCCATCCAGCCCCTCCAAACAGAAGGGATTTGTTTTCCAGCATTTTCATTTCCTGGGCTGAGTGGGCTCTGCTGGATCCCATGGGAATGAGAGCCTGTTCCTCCCACCTCCAGAGGAGACAGCTCCTCTGGAAACACTTTTTCCTTGTTTAATTTGCATCTTGTCACTGGAAAATTGCCTTCCCACTGGAGTTTGATTTTAATGGGGATTTCTTGGATTTTAATGGGGATTACTTGGATGGCTGCAGGAATTCTGCAGTCCGAGAGCTTCCCATGACCTCTGGGGTATTGGAAGGATTCTGGGTCAGATGAGACATCAGCTGATTCCCAGTCTCATCCTGAGATTTTTTCATCTGGTTTCTAAATATTCCAGCATTCTCCTCTCATTTACAGTCCTCCCAGTTTGAAAGTTTTGGCATCAGCATAAAGAGCAAAAAGGAAAAAGAAGGAGAAGATGTGGGAAGAGCTTCCTGAGGGACTGGGCAGTGACAAGGCCCTGCAGCTGCCAGTGCCTCTGGATGTATCCCGAGTATCCCTGGAGTGTCCAGCTCTGCTGAAGGCCACTGACTCTGTCACCAAGGAGTGTCCCTGGATCATCCCACCTGGGTGACCTCAGCTGTGGCTCTGGGAGTGATGGGGCCAAAGGCTGGGACACTTCTCCCTTGGATTGGGAATCTTTGCCCTGGGAGTGAGCTCTGCACCTGTCAGTCCTTTTCCAAAAGTTCTTCTCCATCTCCCAGAGATCTCCTGGCAGCTTTGGTGATCCCTGTGGGCACCAGCCCAGGAGTGACAACAACACTTTCCCAGAGACATTCCTGGGCTGGAAATCAAGGGAAGGAGGAGAACCCTCAGGACTGATCTGGGTGCAGTTGGAAGTGGGGATGGCTGGGCTGCCTTGAAATCAGGTGGCCTGGAAGGGCTGGAGCATGGAATGCTGGAATAGCCAGGATGATGGGAGGGTATCCATCACTTGCTGGCTCTGCACTATCTGAATGACATCAGGGATGCTGCCATTTAATAAAAATTGGAATTTTGGCACCTGGAATTCTGTTATGACTGAACTAAGTGGGAAACTTTTCCTGCAAAAATCCCTGCCCCGTTCCAGAGGCTCTGTCCAACTTGAAGCTCTGGATAATCTCGCCCTTCTGCTTCTCTAATGTTTTCCATAGATTCAGCATTAAGGGTTAGAAGGGGAATTTCTTCCTGGAGAGTCAAGAAAGAAGAGAGCTGGCAAGATTTTCCTGAAAAGGAGCAGGATGGGTGTAACTGGGGGGGAAACAGATGGGCCCAAAGACAGGAAAGACAGGGCTAAACTGACCCAGGATTAAACCTGCACCCAGGGCTAAACCTGCTCCCAGGGTTAGACCTGCACCCAGGGTTAGACCTCACCCAGGACTAAACTTGCACTGAGGGTTAAACATCACCCAGACCTAAACCTGCACACAGATTTAAACCTGACCCTGGGTGTTGTAGTTTAAATTTTGGGGGGTCCCCGGGAGGGGTCCCCCGGGAGACCCCCGTGGTCCTAGGGGGTCGTGGGTGTTCCCGTGCTGGCAGGCAAAGAGCCTCAGACGCCGGTGGGGTGCTGATGAGGTGAGGGTTTATTCAGAGTCCCACTCCGGGCAGGGAGCATGGTCCTGCGGGAGAGGGGGAAGGGAAGGGGAGAGAGGGAAGGGGGGAGAGGGAAGGGGAGCGTCCGGAGGCCTCCAGGGGGAAGAGGGGCAAAAAAAAAGCGAGACCCCTCTGTTTACACCCTTAACACAGAGGTTCAAAGGGGCGCGGTAACATTCTCCAGCCAATAGAGTTACAGATACAGGATACTGCAGGGAGGGTACAGACTTGGGATAAACCATACATTTTCCAGGGTGAACCAGAGCAAACCATTTCCATAGAATGCAATTCCACACCTGGGCTTTGCTGAAATGCTTTAAGCCGGTGTTTGCTAAGCCCTCAGGCATGGCTTTTCCTGTGCTCTTCCCAAACAATTCCCTCGGCAGTTTGTGTTTGCTGGGATATTTTAGGAGGGGCTCTTTGCTTTTTTCCCTTCTGAATTGGCCCAATATTTGCATTTCATTATCCCTTATTTGCATTTCAGGTGCTGCTGGTGGTAATTTGCTGTCCTGGAAAATGTTCCATGTTGTGTCCTTGGAAATTGGAGTCAATGCTGAGGGGCAGGTGAGCTCTCGATAAAAATCAGCTGCAAACCAAGGGAAGCTGGGAGAGGGAGCTCAGAGGTGAGAAATGCCCCAGGGATGAGGGCCAGGAAATAGGGCAGGGATCTTAAAGTGAACTGCATAAGGGAGTTTTTTTGGGAAAAAATAACATAAGGAAAAAATAATTCTAGAGGATTTGTGGGAGTAGCACAAGGAAAATTTACTGAGTGTATCAGGTCAAACCATCCCAGAGTAGGGAAGCTGCTCCATGAAAAGAGGATGGAAACTGGGCCAACTTGGGAAGAAAAAATTCCACAGAAATAAAAGGAACATTCCAGGTGTAAAAAGCAAGGGAAGGGCAGGAGAAGGAAAACAATCAGCAGGGACATGAGGAATGCTGAGAAATCCTTCTGTAGGCACCTAAAACAGGAAAAATCTATCTGCTGCTCCTTGGGCAGGGAAAATTCTCAAGGGAAGGCACAAAGGGAAGTGTTTGGTGTCTTCCCTCTGCCTTTTCAGAGCTGGAATGTTTGGGAAAGAGAGGCAAAGCTGTGGGAATGGGGCTGGAATGGGGAAAAGCAGGGAGGAGTTCCAGAAATCTGTGATTTTCACATGCTCTGAACCCACCAGCGTGCAGCCCTGAGTGTTCCAGGCAGGTCTGAGCTGCTCATTCCCACCTCCAAGAGCACCTGGAGAAGGAGAAGGGAGGCTTCTGGATTCTATTTCCATTTCTGGAGTCAGAAGACCAAGAAGCCTTGTGAGGAGGGATATCCATGGGATAAGAGGGGAATTCAGCCTGGAGGGATCTCAGGGGGTCCCTAATCCTGTCTCAGGCTCAAAGCACAATGAGCAACAAGATGAGGACAGTTTGGGCAGGGCTTTATCCAGTTTGGGCAGGGCTTTATCCAGTTTGGGCAGGGCTTTAGCCAGTTTGGGCTTGGAAATCTCCCATGCTGGAGCCTCCAAAGCTGCTCCAGGGATGGGATCAGAGCCACAGGGATCAGCTGTGATGATGCTGAGAGGTCTCTTTGTTATCTGGTACCTTTGAGGGCTCCCCCTCCATCTCTAATTTATGGGCGAATATTTTGGGGTCTCAAATCTGCATTCTGGGGTCTTGATTTTGGAATTGGATGCTCTTGGGTCCCAGTGTCAGCCCCAGCCACACATTCCCACAATCCAGGCTGTCCCCAGACCACGGCTCTCCTGGGAAATGGGGAAAGAGCCTCACTCTGCCACTCCTCCACACACCAAGGAGGGGGAATGGGGATTGCAGATTATTTAGGGGATAAACATCCATGTTCTTACAGTGTTTTCCATGACGGGTAAGTCCTGAATTGCCCAAGGATCCATCCTGCTGCATCCTGGCCATGTGACCTCATGTCAAGCCCTTGTTCCTGAAAAGATGTTCCTAAATTCATGAGCAGCTCTAATGGAGGAGATCAAGTCATGAAACCATGGACGGTCTGGGTGGGAAGGGACCCTAAAGCTCATCCAGTGCCACCCCTGCCATGGCAGGGACACCTTCCACTATCCCAGGCTGCTCCAAGCCCTGTCCAGCCTGGCCTTGGGCACTGCCAGGGATCCAGGGGCAGCCACAGCTGCTCTGGGCACCCTGTGCCAGGGCCTGCCCACCCTGCCAGGGAACAGTATCTCAGAAAACCTGGGTAAAACTTCTCCTTATAGGAGGACCCCATCAGGCCCAGGGATCACTCATTCCTGACATTAATTAGCTCAGGACATGAGTGATATTCTCCCATTAGGAAGAATTTTACCAGGGAAAGGTGACTTCTGACACATTTCTGGTGATATTATAATCATATTTAAAGTGATATAATCAATCACTTTAATTAAAGCAGCCAATGTCTCTGGAAAAAGGCATTTTCAAGATTAAACCCCTTTGTCCATTATGGATCCCCAAAACCTTCATTTTTTCCCCATTTCCCAGTTGGAAACTCCTATTTCCCTTTGCTCCTTGGCCTCCTTCACAGCCTCACTCTCATCCCTGGGATATCAGTGTTTATATCAATAATTTCCATAGATTTTTTCCAATCCTGTGCATCTTTATATTCCCTTTGTTCTGGGAGAGCCAAGAGGAGCTCACTTGGGATGCATCCATCTGCTCCAAGTTCTTTTCCATTGCTGTCATCTCCATGGTAACTTGGGAAATCTCTTCCCCTGTGAGGGAAGAGCTGGACAGATGATCCATGAGGATCACTGGGAGGTTCACCAGACATGGAATCACAGAGTTATTGTGGTTGGAAAAGAATTCCAAGATCACCAATCCAACCTTTCACCAAATATCCCCATATCCACTCAAGTGCAGAGTGAAGTGCCTCATCTGCTCCTTTCCCAAACAATTCCAGGGATGGGGACTCCACCCCAGCCTGTTCCAGGGCTTAATCGCTCTGTCTTTGAGGAATTTTCCCTGATATCCGACTTGAACCTCCTCCCGGCTGTTTCCCTGAGAAACTGGGAAAATCCTTGTTTCTCCATCAACAATTCTGTGGGACCAAGGTTCTCCTTCAGGAGAGTGGCAGGAGAAGAAATGTTTTCCTGGGATTTGTAACAGGATGCCTGAAGCCAGAACAAAATCTCATCAGAGCAGGACTTTAGTGGGAACTTGCTCCTGGAGGGAACCTGGAAAAGATTAGAAATATCCTGAGAGTTTCACTCAAGTTACCCATGAGGAGACTTTTTATTTTGGGGACTGAAGAGGTGGAGATGGTGAAAAAAAGGGGATAAAAAAGAAACCCATGGGCTGATCTGCCCAGCCTGGATGAGTCACTTTGTGCAGAGCTTGCCTGCAAAATTCCTGCAGCTTCCAGAGGCATCTCCATGGGCTTTGTGAAGCACACGGGGCTCCCAGTGTCCAAAGGGATCAATGCACAAGCCAAGCGAGCTTCAGGCTGCCACCTTGACACTCCTGGGAGGTGGAATTGCTGCCCCAGAGGAAGGGGAGGGACAATTGTGCAGAAAGAATTTCTGGAGCCACAGGGAAATGATCCCCACGGGGAAAGGATCCCTAGAAGGAAAGGATCCCAAAAGGAAGGGATCCCTACATGGAAAGGACCCCTAAAAGGAATGGATCCTCTAAAGGAAGGCATCCCCACAGGGAAAGGATCCCCATGGGGAAAGGATCCTCTAAAGGAAAGGATCCCCAAAAGGAAAGGATCTCCACAGGGAATGCATGCAGTAAAGGAAAGGATCCCCAGGGGGAAAGGATCCCCAAAAGGAAAGGCTCTCCATGGGGAAAGGATCCCCAAAAGGACAGGATCCCCAAAAGGACAGGATCCCCTAAAGGACAGGATCCCCTAAAGGAAAGGTTCCCCATCTTTCTGCTTTCAGACCTCACCCTCCAGCTGAAGGACGTGCACTGCTCCAGGAGGTACCAGAAGGATGCAAAAAGGGAAGGTGGGAAGGGAGGGACACTCCCTGAGCTTCCCTAAACCTCCCTCTCCTCCAAAACCACATTCCAGTGCTTCCAAAGGCTGATCCTGCCTGCTCTGTCCCTGCCTCCTTTGCCAGCCAGCACAGGGCCCTGGTGCACAGCCAGCCTCCCTCAGGGGTGGGGACACCAAACTGAGAGAAGAGTCCCTTTTTCAGGGAGAAGCTTCCCAAAATGTTTCCATGAAGGAGACCATCAGAGATCCACGTGTCCTTGACTCCAGCAGGGAGCCTTTTCCTAATAGCAGGAATTTACTGGTCCCTCATTTTTCCGGTTTCTTTGCCCATTGCTGGGGGGGAGGGATCTGCTGGCCTGGTCTCCAGCTCCATTTGTGGCCCCCAGTCCAATCCAGGGAATCTGGGTCAGGGCACCTGGATCTGTTCTGTTCCACATCCATGTCTCCCTCAGAGCCTCAATGGAGGCTCTGTGGAGTCAACCCCTCCAGTGCAGAGCAATTAATTCCAATTAAATTGATTGTCTACATTTGATCTCCCAAATCCCAGCCTGAAAGCTCTGATTTTTTCTCCACTGGGATAAAGGAGAGTGGGACATGCTGGGATACTCCACATTAGAGCTTCCCATTGTCCCTTTTCCCTTTGCCTGTGGATTGTAGTGCTGGTAAAAAGGATCCTTTTATCTGCCTAAGGATTGATGAATGCATCTCTCAATAGTTCTCCACTGAAAGGACTGGAGCAGGCATTCATTTTAAATTGATAAGTGTTGAAAATACACCTAAAGATGAAGATTGAAAAGGAAATGCAGGAACAGGGAGGGAAAATGCCATGATTTTGAGGCTGTTCCATGGGAATGGGGGTGTTTGCAGAACAGCAAAGATACAGCTTGAGAAGCTTTAAGTAAAGGTGAGAGTTTGTGGGCAGATGGAAAAGGGAGGGATAAGATCAGTCTGGGGTGCAGATGAGAGGCAAGTACAGCTGGGAGACAGCAGGGATCCAGCCAGGATCCTGCTGGAAAACCCTGCTTGGGACTGGGATCTTTCTGAGCAGAAATGTGGGCAAAGGGGATTCCTGAAGGAGCAGAATTGGTAAAGAAATGAAAAAGTTTTCCAGGGGTAATTTCCACAGCCTGGCCTTGCCAGGATGGGTCAGAGGATTTTGCTCCCAGATCCAGGGGCTGGAGCGGTGCCCAGGCAGAGAATTCCCATCTCAGCTGATCCCAGCCCTCCAGAGCCAGTGTTCCCCACCCTGGGCAGGACTGGGGTTTCCCCAACTGTGGGGCAGTGCTGGGTGGGCACAGCTGGAAAAAAACCCCAGATCCAAGCCCTGGGAGCAGGGGGGTTATGGACACTGGGAACACAAGGCCCCAGCTCCATCCACTCCCCTCCTGCCCTGGACTGGTGCAGGGAGCACCAGGAATGAGGAAGAGCAATGATTTCCTGGGAAACGGAATAAGGCTCTTGCTAGGGAATCGAAACCCAGCAGGAGGAATTGAGTCATGAGCTGGCAAAGGTTGAACTTGCTGTGGAATCTGCCACGGACTTTTTTCATAGGAGCTTCTCCCTGGGAAAAGTCTGGATCTCCCAGCTCCCAGGGGATGTCAGCAAGCTGTGCTGGCCCCAGTCCCATCCCACCACTGGAATGGCAGTGCCAGCTGCCCTTCTGCTTCCAGGAATTTTGGGAAGAACATCCTCCCCTTCACCAGGGAACCAGAACACTTCTGCTTTAAGGTTCCAGAACTCATTTCTCATTTAATTCCCATCTCCATGATTCCACAAAGTGAAATGGAAATGAATTTTCATTTCCCACACTGGAAAAAAAATTGGATCAAGCAGACTCTTCTGTTTTGGTAAAAGAAAAAGGTGAACTCCAATTTTAGGGGGTTTTAAACTTTTTTGAGGGAATTGAAAAGAAAATAAACAATGCAAAAATGGATTTTGGAAAAAGAAACCCAAACATTCCCTTCTGAGAAGACAAAAAGATTTTGATTTTCTTCAGTTTTAATTCACATGAAGAATCAAATTATCCAATTAATGGGTTTGGCCTAAGAATGAGTTTTGAGTTGCATGAGGAAAGAGGAATGATGGATGAGGGAGCTTGGAGCACCTGCCTTGGGAAAGCACACTTGGAAAGCTTTGCTTTGTCAACAGTGCAAAATGACTTGGAGGGGTTGGGTGATGGCTCTTAATAGAAACACATCTGGGGGATAATATCCAATGTGGAAAAGCTATTAAGGGATAACATGGAAATAGATCAAATAGATATAAACCAGCCCTGGGTGGAGCAGGGCTGAAAATTAGAAGATTTCTAACAATCCATGGAGTGAAAGTCTCCCATGCTGTCCCAAATCCATTTGTCTCTATGGAGATGAGGAGAAGCAGACAGGAAGGAGGACACATAAATTATCTGAAGATGGAGCTGCTGATGAAAGGAGTTGTTTGATAGAGTGGGAATAATTCCAGGGCTGGAAGTGAAAGGCCTTGGCCAGGTGATTGATTGCTATTTCAGGATGCAAATTTGATCATTGCATTCCAAGTGCATTTCCCTGTGTTGTATTTATGGCACTCTGATCCTAAATTCTGGGTTTCTGCTGGACACTTGGGGGTTTAGGACATCTTGTTTACCCCTTGGTTCACAAGTTAACTTCTGTTTAGGCCCTGTTTGGGTCCTGTTTAGACTCTATTTTGGACCTGTTTTAGGCTCTGTTTGGGGCTTGTTAAGACCCTGTTCGGGGGCCGTTTGGGGCCTGTTTGGGGCCTGTTAGGCCATTTTTGGGGCTTGTTCAGGCTTTGATTTGGGCCCATTTGGGGCCTGTTTAGGCTCTATTTTGAACCTCTTTAGGCTCTGTTTTGGGCCTGTTTGGGGCCTATTTAGACTCTGTTTGGGGCCTATTTGTGGCCTGTTTAGGCCCTGTTTGGGACCTGTTTAGGCTGTGTTTTAACCTTTTTGTGGCCACAAAGCCCAGCTCAGAGCAGAGCACAGCTGTGGTGGGAAAGTCTTCGTGATGAGAGGCACTTGTACCCAGTTTGCTCACCCGGGATTGCAGAGACCCTCAGCTTTGGGGCTGGAATTTCCCTGCTGGAGTCCAGGATTGTTGGGATTTCTGTTGTGATTGCGCAGCGTGAAATGATCCATTTCCTAAAGTCACTTCTGAGGAATTATGTAAAGGAACTCCCTGCTTTTTCAGGATTCCACGAGGCTGTTGGTGTCATGGAAAGCTGGGAAGTTTATCAGAGGAGGATTTACTCTCTTCATGCAGGGCATTGTTGGGAAGTGCTTGCAGGGCTCTGCCTTTGGAAGGGAACTGACCCCTGTGTTCAGAACCAGGAGCGTTTTAAGGGATCCGTTCTTGGATTCAGGTGTGGATCTTTGGTTTAAGCCCCTCTGCATTAGGCCAGGGAGCCCGTGCGGGGTCTGGTTGTGGGTGGCTCTGTGGGGTGTGCTCATGGCTGGGGTGGTCTGTGTCACCTGTGAGGGGACACAGGTCACCCCACACACCCAAAAGGGACGTGGGTCTGCAACACCCTCCTGAAACTGAAGTATGAGCCCAAAAATGTGATAGGAGAGGCCTGACCTGCAAGAATTCTTCGCTGGGAATGACTTTTGAGGACAATCTGGTGGCAGACCCTGCCCGGGATCCATCCATGTTCTCCCTGTGTGGCTCAGGAGCACAAAGGTGACTCCCAGACACTGGCACTGCCTCTCTGGGCTGACCTCTGGAACAGCTAAATCCAAACTCTAACCAACCTGTGGTGGTTCTGCTTCCATTCCTGCAGTCTGCTCCCATTCTGCAGGCTTATCCCAGGAGTGACCTGGAGAGAAAGGCAGAATGTTCTCCCTGCTCAGAACAGCTCAATTTCCTCCTGAGTTCCCAGAATCACAGAATCATTCAGGCTGGAAAAGACTTCCAAGATCACCAATCAACCATGGACCAAATCTCGCCATTCCCCCTAAACCACGTCCTCAAATGCCACATTTTTAGACTCTTCCAGGGATGGTGACTCCACAGTGCCCTGGGCAGCCTGTGCCAACGCCTGACCACTCTTTCTGTGAAGAATTTTTTCCCAAACTTCTCCTGGTGCAGGATTCCCATCCAGGCAGTCTTGGCTCCATCCTGAAGTCTTCCCAGGAAGCTGAGTTGGGATTCTCCAGATGGGATTACCTGTTTTCTGTGCTCATGGATCTCAAACTCTTGTCTAAGAGCCCCACAAGCACCACCTAATCCAGGAGCAATGGATCTAAGGAGGTGGAGCTGTTATCCATGGATTTCCCTGTCCCAGCACTTGTGGAGCTGTTCACATTTTCCTTCCCCATGCTGTGGGGGATGAGGGAAGGTCAAGGAGATAAAGGCTGAGAGGGTTCCTCTCCCTCAGCCTCTGAGCTGTTCCACCATATCCTGACTAATCCAGAGCCACTCCGGATCCCTCTGTGTGATCCAACACAGATCATACACCCCCTGCTTACAAGAAACATTTTTTCTGTTGTGTAGCAAAGCAATCAAAGCTAACTCCTGGCCCTCAGATTTCCACTGCTCCCGTTTTCCAGTGGGAATCCACCCATTTCACAGCCTATCTCAGTAATGAGCCAAGCAAATTTATAGGGAAGAAAAACTTTCCAGGTTTCTAAATTATTCTTGGAATGATATATTGTAAACCTGCCCCATCAAACTATTGGCTGAGTTGTTTTACATTTATGGCAAAGATGATTTAGACCTCAAGTGGGAAATAAAATCTGGAGACGTTAAGTTTATTATAGAAAAATCCATTAAGAAGCCATTTTTCAGGAGGAGCAGTGGGGAAGGGGAACATGGAGCAGGGATGGTTGCTCCAAGTGTCCTGGAATACTCGCTACCATTCCCAGTCCAGCTGTGTGCCTGTCGAACATGTGAGGAGCTGCAATGCTGCCCCCTGAAGCTGAGCTTGCTCTGGAAGTCCATTAGATATCTGTCCTTCCTGGAGGCTGCCAAGATTTACCTGGGAATTGTTGTACCTGTGGTTTCGAGGCTTTGCCAGAATCAATAATTCCAGGCTGGTCAAACAGCTCTGACAGGACGTGGTGGGCAGGCACCACGTTGATTATTTGAGCAGCTTCAAAAGAAGCCTCTTCCCATAAAAAAACCATTACAAAAAGGGAAAAGCCCCAGATAAATTCAACTGCAAATATGAAATTTTTTTGAGGAAAATCTAAACCATATTTTTAGGGTGTGTATCCTGAAATGCTGCTGTTGGAATGAGCTTCAGGTTGTGGCCTCATGGTCCTGGAGGCATCAACCTCCAGGTGGGGAGGAGCAGGAGCCCCTCCTGGCATTCCAGGTGTTTCCAGGCACAGGGCAGGACAGGCAGGAGCAGCTCCATCTCAGGGATCAGCATTCCAGCAGTGTTTGAGCGGGGAGCTCAGCCAGGGTCACGTTTCCATGGAGCATCAGCTCATTCCACACACAAAAAAATGGGTTTAGGCAAACCCCCGAGTTCCCTTCAACACCCATTTGAAACAGATTTTTTAACGAGCCTTTTCTGCATCATCTCATCCTTCCAAACTGCCGTGGTTTTCCTTTTCCCAGCTCTCCAGTCCTTCCCTTTGTTTGCCTGCTGAGCCCAGAGCCGTTTTCTCCTTGTGGATCCTTTTTGCAGAGGACATAAAACACGCAGCTCTCATTTCTCCATTCAATACTCAGCCCTCTTCCTTCTTGATATGGGTTTTTAATTTTTCTTCTTCTTATTATTATTCTTTTATTTTTTTTTTTCACTCTTTTTGTCCAGTGAAGGAAAAAAAAAATCCAAGTGGGGAGGGGCTGCTTTTCCTTTTTGGATCTGGAAAAAAACCGAGGAGCCAGCAGCTCCCAGGTCCCACGTCGAGGCTACCATGAAGTGACTCGAAACTGCTCCTTTCAAAGCAGATTTTTGCAAATGCTTCCATTGAGGATTAGAGTCACTCTGGAGCTTTAGGGACACCACTCAAGGGTGGTTTGCTCCATAAATTACCTCCTCTGTGACAGAAGCAGCAAATAGAAAAAGGGAAACTCTTTGGGCTCTGTAAAGTGCAACCTGGGGTTTCTTGGAAGGGTTCATTACGTGATGGGTGATAATTGATATCACTGAGCACTTCAGACATCTCTGGCCGTGCCCGTCCAGAGGTGGGAAGCAGCGATTCCGCCGTTGCCGTGGCAACAGGAATGCTGCTGGAATGTGGGAGGTGGCAGCTGGGGCTGTGCCTCGGTCCTGCGGCCCTGGCTGTGTGAGTGTCCCAGCTGCGTCAGAAACACCACATACTCTCCGGCAAGGCTGGGAGCCTTCCAGTGCCCCAGGAGAGCACTTCCCTCCCTTATCCTGGTCCTGGTTGGGAGATTTTGCTCCTCAGGGCTTTCCCATGACCTCCCAGAGCCCCTGGGGAGGGGCTGCTCTCTCAGCTGGCACTTGGAGGGAATTCCGGGCTGCAGAGATGTCTCCAAAGAGCATTGCTGTTTATCTACATCCTTTCTTCCCAATTCACAGCAAGGGCTCCTGGTACAGCTGGAAATGTTAGCAATTGTCTTCACCCTGTCCCCTCAGCTCCCTGCTCTCCTGGGTTTGGGCTCTGGGGCTGGAGTGTCCCTCTCCTTTGACCTTCCAGGCAGCTCTGTTGAGGAGTGGAACCAGGTTTTAAGCCAGAAATCCCCTTCTGCTCATACACAAAGAGCCTTTAGTGTCATCACCTCCAGCATCTGGCTATCTCAGATACTGCATTACCTAATTCCCTCCACATTTATCCCAAGTTCCGAATCACAACTGCCTCAGTCCCTTCCCTTCCCTTCCCTTCCCTTCCCTTCCCTTCCCTTCCCTTCCCTTCCCTTCCCTTCCCTTCCCTTCCCTTCCCTTCCCTTCCCTTCCCTTCCCTTCCCTTCCCTTCCCTTCCCTTCCCTTCCCTTCCCTTCCCTTCCCTTCCCTTCCCTTCCCTTCCCTTCCCTTCCCTTCCCTTCCCTTCCCTTCCCTTCCCCATCCCTCTGTGAAGCTGTACCAGACCTTCATTTTCCAGCTGTTTGGAGACTTCTTCCAATTTCCAGCCTGAATTTATCTCTGGCCACTTTATAGCCACCTATCCTTGTGATAATATTGCTTTTAGCTTAAATGCCTCTTTCCCTCCTTGGAGATTTCTCCAGTGGATTTATAGGGAGCAATATCCCTCCAAGCCTGGCTGGATTAAAAAAAAAAAAAGCCACCCCAAACTCTCACTGTTACTCATCCAGAACCCAGTCTTTCCTCATTGCTCATCATTTGAGGAACACCTCCTGGAAATTTAGCCCTTCTTGGACATGATGGATTGGGAAATCCCAGAGAGAGGCAGATGGAGAGAAAGGCTGTCCCTGCTCTGCTGGGGATTCTCTCCTGTTCCATTCTGGGGCTCATTTAAATGTTGGTTCCATGTAGGAAATCTTCATCCTGTGATCAGCCACTTCAAGATCCATGTCCTCAGCTCTCTTAGCTAATGAGCACCGGGAGGAGCAGTGTGTAGGGATCACCCTGAAGCAGGGAATGCTCTGTGGTCTTCCCAAAGGCCTCCCACATCTTCCAGGGGGACACGGAGGGGAAATGGGATCACTGAGTCGCGCCCTGCTCAGAGCACCTGGAAAAGTGCAGCAGAGGAGCAACAGTTTTCCAGCACATTCCGTTGTGATCTGCTCCCCTCTGTCCCCTCCTGCTGGTCTGGGTCTGTTCCTGCCTCAGAGGATGTTGGGCTGCAGGAAGGGAAGCTCAGTTTACCCCCCTGGATTGCCAGGCCCGTTCAGATGGGAAAAAAACCCAGTGGAAAATCCTCATTCCTGTGGACACCTGATGGCTGTCCACAGTCTGGGCTCCACCCCAACAGGGGATCATGGAATCATGGAATGTCCTGAGTTGGAGGGACCCACAGGGATCAACTCAGCCCAGCCCCTGTCCCTGCCCAGACACCCCAACAACCCCACCCTGGGCATCCCTGGCAGTGCTGTCCAAAGGCTCCTGGAGCTGTGGCAGCCTCGGGGCTGTGCCCATTCCCTGGGGAGCCTGGGCAGTGCCTGGAGCTGTGGCAGCCTCGGGGCCGTGCCCATTCCCTGGGGAGCCTGGGCAGTGCCAGCACCTCTGGGGGAAGAACCTTTCCTGCTCTGCAGCCTGAGCCTGGCCTGGCCCAGCTCCAGCCCTTCCCTGGGTGCTGTCCCTGTCACAGAGATGGAATGACATTTTCCAGTTGCAATTTGATCCTGGAGTTCAAGGGTCTAATTCTTGCAGGGACAAAGGATTTTCTCATCAGGAATAACACACCTGGCTCAGACCTACCTGGCCTCCTCACTTGTTCTTGCTTTGCTTTTTCACTGAAGTTTTCTCTTCCCTGAGCTCATTGCTTCCCATTTATCTTCCTGAATTTTCTCTCACTCATTTTACAATGTCAATCTTTATTTAGGGAGGTCAGGTTTGAATCCCAGCCCTGCTCTCTGAGCTCCTTCCAGCTCAGTTTGGAGATTTTAAGCACATCTCCAGCCCATCATTTGTACCATTAATAAAAGCCCTGAGCAGATCCTGACCCTGCAGGGCTCCCCTGCCCCGACAGAGCCATGTTTCTGCCTCTGTTTGTCTCCTGCACCCGGAGCTTCCCTGCTGTTGTTTATTCCCATTGTCAGGGCATGTTCCCTTCTGGCCCCTGTGTTTATGGACAGGTTTTATTGAGTGTTCAGCCTGAGCAGGGACAGCACAGCCCTGCCAGAGCCTGCATCAGGCAGCTGAATAAATCAGAGGGCTGGGCAACAATCTGTATCCTGTGAGCTGGATCTGGAGGAGCCACGGGCACAGCAGTGCAGAAGGAGCAGCTGCTGAGCTGTCTTGTCTGTCACTGGGCTGGCTGGTGGCACCAGGACTGTCACCAGTTTTGTGGGGGAACGTGCAGGTGGGTCTGAGGGCCTGTCCTACAGAAATGGCATCACAAAGGAGGATTTTGGGTTTCCCCACAGCTCCTCTGCAGAGATCTGTGGTGCACACGGTGCCAGCGTAGCTGTGGGGTGAGCGAGGCTCAGGGATTCCTAAAACAGTGGCAGTGGGAAGGGTCCTAAAAGCCCATCCCATTCCAGCCCATGGGCAGGGACACCTTCCACTGTCTCAGGCTTCATCTCCAGGCCCTGTCCAACCTGGTTCTGGACACTGCCGGGGATCCAGGGAGCTGCTCTGGACACCCTGTGCCAGGGCCTGTCTGCCCTCACCCTCTTCTTAACATCTCATCAAAATCCATTTTAGTTTTCCCATTTGTCCTGTCACTCTCTGACCATGGAAAAATCGCTCTTCCTCATTTTCATCAGCCTCTATTAAGTACTGGAAGGCCACAAGATCATAATTCCAAATGGTTTAGGTTGTTAGAGACCTTAAGGCTCATCTGGTTCCAACCCTGCCATGGGCAGGGACACTTTCCCTTGTTCAACTCAAAGCCCATCCAACCTGGCCACAGGGAGGTGTCCTGGAGCCTCCCCATCTCCAGGCTGAACAATCCCAGCCCCTCAGCCCAGCCAAAGTGCTCCCAGCTCCATAAAACTGGTCTGGTCTGGTCCAATGGACAAAATCAGGGGCAGGAGGAAACAAAAGGGCAGGAGCAGCGCAGGGGACCTTTCTGAGCAGGAGCAGCTCAGGATCTGTGTCCGCCATAAGAAATCAGAGCCCCTTGCAGTTCCCTCTGCCCTCAGCAAGGGAATGCCCCAGATCCCTCAAAAATCCCCTAGCTGTGGTGCTTCCTGGCTGCTGGAGAACACTCTGCAGGCACCACCATGGATTTGATAATGGGGAATGTTTGAATGGCCCAGCAGTGGAGGGGGATTTGTCTCTCCCAAGGCTCCAGTTCCCCTCGGGACAGGAGCACTGGGGCTGCTCCCAGGCTGCTCCTGGCAGGTGTACCAGCATGCCAGCAGCACATCGAATTCCCAGCAGGAACAAAACCGGAGGGACTGGGCACAGCAGCCCCATAGCAGCTGCAGGGCAAGCCCTGCCCTGTCCCCAAAGCTCTGCCTCCAGGCCCTGCTGCTGCTTTGGTGGGCAATGAGGAGGTGCCTCAGGAATGAGGGGGAATGGCTTCCCCCAGCACAGGCTGCCCTCCTGCTAATGGTGACACTGGGAGGGCTCTGTGAGCCCTGGGTGGGGACAGTCCTGGGGAAGGTGCTGGATTTTGCTGTGGTGGTGGCTCTGGGGAGGGGCAGAAGGAGGGGAAGGCTGTTTCTGGCTGGGGTTCCCTTCCAGCTCCAGAGCAGCAAACAGCAGTGTTTGAATTCCAGCTGTCTCCAGGGAATGTGCCAGCTGTGTCCATGGACACAGGCTGGAAATGCTGGAGGAGCTGCTGCAGACGGTGCTGGGATGAGCCTGTGCAGAGAGCTCTTATCAGTGCTCTCCTGAACTGGCAGCAGGAGTAAGGCTGATGTGCAACATTTAAAATGAGAACAAGAAATTCTTCAGGGTCTCCCTCCATCCAGGGAAAAAGGGCTAAAAAACAGGCTCTGTGTGAAATCCAGAGCAAGCTTCAGGACAAACAAACTGTGGCAGTAGTGACATCAACAAGGTTTTGTCCCAAATGCTTGCCCACCCCTCCCTCCCCTTTCCACAGCTCCCCTCCCCTTTGCAGTGCTCCAAATGCCCCATTATCCCTCAGTTGTGTGTGGATCAGGCTGTGAATGAGATCCAAGACATGCAAGAAACTCCCTGAATCAGTGAGGCTGATTTACAACCAGCCTTGCCGCCTTTTTGGGGGGCAGTGACCCCATGCGGGGAGGAGGATTTGGGGCAGCCAGGGCCTGGATGGGGTTTGAGGAGGGTTTAATTCAAACCAAACTTTGCCTGCCCAGTTTGGCACCTGCAATCCCTCTGTGATCAGCACAGCTCAGCCCTGGCAGCTCCAGGCTGCAGCAGAGCCCCCCAAACTCCCACAGAGCCAGGCTCAGCCCAGCCACCCTCCAGCCCCAGCTCCCCCTGAGCCCCAGCCAAGGGCTGTGCAAACATGGGACTGCCATGGAATCACAGAATCAATTAGGCTGGAAAAGGCCTCGAAGATCATCTCCTCTAAGCCTGCCATGGCCTAGATTCAATCTTTAATTTCTGTGTGACCCAGCCCTATCACCAAATCTCTGCAGGCCCAAATAATCAGCCCAGGTTTGTGCTGGATCTGGAGCACGACTGCAGTGAAACTCGGCCCTTGCTGGGCTTCCACCTCTCTTTGAGCCTGGCTTTGAGCGGTTGAGCCTAATTTTGAGCTGTCGAGTCCACAGCAACCCCATATGAGCATCAAACATGGTGTGTTTTTAACACTGAAGTCCAGGAAAATCCGCTTCACTCCTAAATCCCTAGACTTAGCCAAGCCACGAACCTGTTGGGTTTTTTTGCTGCTTTCTCTGGGGTCTCAACAGCAGCACTGCACTGAGCTGAACACTCAAAACTGAGGATGGATCAGAAAATCTGGTGTTTCCCCCTTATGAAATTTCAGCTTTGTCTCTCCATCATTCAAGCAACCAAAAATTTCAACACCCCACCATAAAAATCTCAGTGCCTGAGGTGAACAAACCTGGCCTAGAGGGAGGTTTTGCTGTCTGTGGTGGGGTGGAGAATGAGTGGAGCTTTCAGGCACCTTCCAGCCCAGAACATTCCATGGTCCTGTGATCCTGTGCATGGTCTGGAGCCCAATCCAGTGCCCTTCATGCCTGGGGCTGGACTGGGATTGATCTGCTGCAGTCTCTGTGACAGCAGTGTCACATAGATCAGTGCCAGCAGGCAGGCTGGGGGGTGGCTGTCTCAGGAATACTTCATCACCTTTTCATTCATTAAATGTGTTTGTCATCTGTCTCTATTAGAGGCTGCCACCACCGCTGTTTGCTCTGCCCCGTGTCAGGCTGTTGTAAATTTATACAATAACCACAAGCAAATCCCATTTGTCTTCTCTGGGCTGTGGGAAATGTGCCCGAGGAGAGGAGCAGAGGAGCTGCCCTGCTCCACGAGTGCCCCACTGTCATGGGTTAGCACTGGCCAGATGTTAGTGCACCCATGAATATATGTTTTTTTCCTCTAACAACTCCTGTGGGATGAGATCAGGAACAGAGCAGAGCAGGCTTAAATCTTGAAAACAAAAAAAACCCACCAAAACTTTATTAATTACATAAGAACAGGGACAGAAATACTCTTAAACACACACAGAGACAGAAATAAAAACTTCTTAGAACATTTCTTCTCCCAGTTTCTACTTCCCCACCCATCACTCTTCACAGACCAACCCCTGGGTTTTAGATCAAACAATCACCACTCAAAAACAAACTAATCTTCAATTCAGCAAGGGAGAGAGGAGTCTCTCTCGCACCACAGACTGTTCCTCAGAAAACACGGGTCTACCCCTTATGTGTTTCCATGTCACCCATAGCACCGCCCGGAGAAGTCTGCTAAGGTGACACTCTCTTTTTTCCTATGTCCAGCGCTCTCACCGCTGTCTCATAGGCCAAAACTACATACAGGGCTTTTTAAGGATGCTGCATGCCAAGCTCTCCCCTTTTCACCCAGGGGCCGGGGTTCCAGGAGCAGGTCTGCCCTGAGGGCAGAGGGCACCACCTCACCCTCCCCCTCTTTTCTCTGCTCGCTCCAATTCTTCAAGTGCCAGTCACTGTAGCAAAAGCAAGGGGCAGCTGCATCCACCCAAAAGTGCAGTTTATGTTCAAAAGAGACTCAAGTTCAGTCCATGGCTGACATTATGCAAGAGAAGTCCGGCTCAAAAAGCTACTCCTCTCATTCTTCCATCGAGTTCCTTCCAATCATGCTTTATCATCTCGGTCCCAGGCCGCTTCCCTCTCTCTGAAACCACCAGTCATGAGAATCAATGTCTAAGAAAAGTTTTTTTCTGCCAAGCAAGGGTTAACAGTTTCTTCTCAGCAGGGTGCTGCAGGCGGAGGCACTCCCAGGCTCCACAAACCCCCACCTGGCTGAGCACTTTCTCCCGGAGTTTGGGGGGGAGGAGGGGGGTGAGCACACATAGAAGGCACTTCCACAGTTTTCCACCCCTCCATCCTGGACGGGGCAGCTCAGTTCTAGTTCTGTCCCTTCTCTTCTCCCCCACCCCGGGGGGCTCCGGCTTACCTGAGCCGACCACGTGTTTCCCCTCCCCCACCCAGCCTCGTGGCCGGGCAGGGGAAGGAGACCTGAGACGTCTCTCTGCTGAAGCCAGGATCTGAAAAGAGGGCCGAGCCCCTCAGACTCCTGCTTTTAACTCTTTGTGTCCTCAGAGGCGTGTCCAAACCTCTGAGTGACCAACCCAGGTGCCAGCAGAAAAGCTGATCACTGATTGGACTGCCCACATCCCCCTGGAGGAATTCACCTCCCCCCCCCAACCACGACACCCACTCACAGTTCCACCCCCGATCTCCCCTGCACAGCTCCCACCCCATCCATGCACTTCCCAGGCTTCTCCCAGTCCTTCAGCCTCATCCCTCAATTCCAGACCCTCCTGTCACAGACACCGCTCATGTCTGGTTCTTGTTTGTCACCCTGCTGCCCCTGCCAGGAGTGCCTGGCACCCAGTTAATCTTCTTTTCTCTGGGATGGAGAGGGCCTTGTCCCTGCCGTGCTCTGAACAGCCCCTTCAGTTCCTCACCCCTGCCATTCCCTTTTATTTGGGAGAACAATTCCATCCCTGCTAGTCCATCCTGGAGCTGCTGGAATTGGCTCCTTTGGTTACGGGAGAGGGTCCTGGCAGCTCCTCACAGCAGCCACCACTGTGACCTCCCTGCTCCCAAGACCTGGCCATACAAACCCAACACACGAATGAAAATCCCACTGCATAAAGGGTTCCTGTTATTAACAATAATTACTGTATCTGCAATCCAACTCCTTTCTTTATAATTGTTGCCGTTTTAACATAAGGAAAAGCCTCAGAGATTAAACCCAGCCAGCTCAAGCTTTAAAACTGGTTTTTAACACATTCAGCCCTCCAAGGTCTCCTTTTAATCCAGCCTCATCCTCCTCCTGTGCAGGTGCTCCTGGGGCACCTCCCAGGGGACATGGACTTGGACAACAAAGCCTGGGACTGTTTGAAAAATAAACTGAAATCAGAAAAAGGGAAAACAAAGCTTCAAGATCCAACTATTCTTTCATATAAATGGGAGCCCCTCCACTAAAGTGGGGAGGGTGGTGACAGGGAATGCAGGTGATCCATTGGGACAAATTTGTTACTTTTAAGGAATTAGTAGGCAAATGTGACTCATTTTGGCTGGAGAGAAAAGGATGGCAGCTGTGCAGAGAAAAGGGCGGTGACAAAGGCACAGAGGTGGAAGGAGGGAAGGCGCAGAAGGCGTGGAAGGAAGGAAGGAAGGAAGGAAGTCCCCACACTGCTCCTTTCCTCTCCATCCCTGTCTGGGAATGCTGCTGGCAGGGAGGTGGAGCAGGGAAGGGCTGTTCCTGCAGATGGGGTGGAGCAACATTGTCCAGATGTGCAGGAGGGCACAGCTGGGTCCTTTTTAGATCTTCTTTTATCTCCTTTACCTGCACAGCTGGTGGAGAGAACTGATCTCCCATGAGGGATGGAGTAACTGATTCTAATGGCGATGTCCTGGTGACAGTGGCCAGGGATGGCTCTGCTTGTGATGGAGCAGTTTTGGTGGCATTTTGGTTCTTGTCACCTCCCTTTCCTTAAGAAGACTGATTTAGGAAAAGCTCCAAACCTGTGGAATGCTGCAGGCTTGGGAAAGAGTGCCCTAAGAGCTGCTCGGCAGAAAGGGACCTGGGGGTGCTGGTGGCAGTGCCTGGACACGAGCCCAGGGGTGCCCAGGTGGGCAAGGGGCCAAGGGCACCTGGGCTGTGCCAGCCCTGGGGTGGCAGCAGGAGCAGGGCAGTGCCTGTCCCCTGTGCTGGCACTGCTGGGGCACCTCCAGGGCTGGGGCAGCTCTGGGACCCTCCTGGCAAGAGAGACCTGCAGGGGCTGGAGCGTGTCCAGGGCAGGGAACGGAGCTGGGAAGGCGCTGGAGCCCCAGGAGAGGCTGAGGGAGCTGGGAAAGGGGCTGAGCCTGGAGAAAAGGAGGCTCAGGGGGAACCTTGTGGCTCTGCACAGCTCCTGACAGGAGGGGACAGCCGGGGGCATCGGGCTGTGCTCCCAGGGAACAGGGACAGGAGGAGAGGGAACAGCCTCAGACTGGGCCAGGGGAGGGGCAGGGTGGATATTGGGAAGAAAATATTTCCTGACAGAGTGGTCAGGCATTGGAATGAGTTGCCCAGGGAGATGGTGGGGTCACCATCTCTGGAAGTGTTCAAGAAACATCTGGCTGTGGCCTTTAGGGGTGTGTTTCAGGGAGGATTATGGTGGTGCTGGGGTGATTGGAAGTCAAGGTGATCTTGAGGGCCTCTCTGGGCTGGATAATTCTGTGATTCTGTGGGATTCAGTGGGGCCCATCACTTCTGCTCTGCCCCTCAGTACACATCAAATGCTTTGTCAGGGCACAGCAGCCAAATCCTGTGTGTCCCCAGGCCTTGCCCTGCGTGTGTGATCGTGTCTGATGGCAGAGCACCAAAGAATTCGGTTCCTCTAGAGCTCCCAGTGCTGGGATGTGGAGCTAAACCCTGAGAGCTGGGAGCTGTGGGTGCAGGGAGCCCATGGCCACAGAAAATCCCACCCCAGTGCAGCTGCTGGGATTCCTCAGCTCTCCAGCAGGGCAGGGCAGAGGCTCAGTGGTGCTTGTACTTCCCAGCTCTAATTCCTGCCTGCTCATCTGTTGTTGGATAAATGCCTGGAGCCAAAGGGCTGCTGCTCCAGTGCCAGCTTCTGTTGCTCCCTGAACCCTTAATGGCCACTTAAGTGGCTTATGGGCACCTGCAGGGCTCTGACAGGAGCTGCTGTGAGCAGGGCACGCGGTTCTGGCACCTTTGCTGCTCTGCTGCCCACTCAGATGTGACTCGCTAATTCCTGACACAAACGGGCCCCACAGGGAGGCTTTTCCTGCATTAAATGTTGGCTCATTCCATCCCAGCCTCAGGATCAGGAGTGTGCTCAGGCAGGGAGGGCTGGGGGCAGCACAGGAGGCTGGGATGTGACCCTGGGTGGGTCAGGCACAGGGAAGAGCAGATGGAGCAACAGCTCCAAATCTGAAATGCCTCTGATTTGGCTCCATTGGATTTTATGGGGATAGAAAATAATTTCCAGGCAATTACAGAAAGCATTCCCATCTTCTGAGCCTCAGGCTGGGAGAGATCAGAGAACTGTAAAATCTCCTGAGTGGAAAGGGACGCACAGGGATCAACTCAGCCCAGCCCCTGTCCCTGCCCAGACCCCCCAACAACCCCACCCTGTTCATCCCTGGCAGCGCTGTCCAAAGGCTCCTGGAGCTGTGGCAGCCTCGGGGCCGTGCCCATTCCCTGGGGAGCCTGGGCAGTGCCAGCACCTCTGGGGGAAGAACCTTTCCTGCTCTGCAGCCTGAGCCTGCCCTGGCCCAGCTCCAGCCCTTCCCTGGGTGCTGTCCCTGTCCCAGGGCAGAGATTGGAGCTGCCCTTGGGAGGAGCTGCAGATCCCGACTGAAGGATGGTCCTTGACGTCCCTGTCCTCAAAAAAATGCAAATCATGGAACTGTCCAATGCTTTGTCTTGGGAAGGACTTTAAAGATCCTCAAACGCAGAACTGAGGTTTGTGGAGGCCGAGGGGAGCAGGAGCTGGGCACAGTCAGAAATTCTCCTTCACCTTCCAGCTCTGCCAGGTCTCATTCAGCCCAGCCTCTGTTTTTCCTCCCATCTTTCTCATCCTCTTCTCCCTTTGGTCCAGAACAAGCTGTGGAGCTTCACATTTTGCTCAAGGATGGAGAACATTCATTAGATGTGATTGGAAAGACTTTTCCACGGATGCTGGTGGAAGCTGGTGTCATAGGTGGGCTGCTGTTCCTTCCAGCAGCATTCCAACAGCACCTGGAGCCTTCACACCGCAGTGCAGAGCAGGAAAAGGAGATCTTAGGAAATCCCTGTTCCCTTTTCCCTGTTTCCCTTGTCAGGTTTGCCAAGATCCAGTTTAGGGAGGTGAATGGAGCAATTTCTGTTGTTAAAATCATTGGCATAGAGGGAATCTGCCTGCAGATGTTCCCATTGCCATGTGGAGACTGGGACTTGCCCCAGAGCTGGAATTCCAGCAAATCTCCTCTCTGGCAGCCAGGGAATGTCCAGCCTGTCCCCCAGAACACTCCCTGGTGTGCTCCATGACCCGCTCATCGATCCCAGGCTGGCTGCTCCCCCTCACTGACTGCCATCTCGGAACATTTGGCCTCTCCTGTGTCCAGCCCTGCCAGTATCGATGACACCCAAGTGACAAAATCAAATAGAAATTATTAATTTCAAGCTCTGCTGGTAGAAGGAAAAGAAAATCAATGCTTGGCAAATGGAATAAGGAGAAACTGGAAGAAAAGCTCAGCTCTCCATTGGCTTCACTTGGCTGTGACAAGTGACAAAGCCTGGGGACTGCAAATAAAGGTCAGGAGGGTGGTGCTGGTTCAGCCTCTGGATTTTAAAGGTGGACTTTTGCATTTTAATGGAAAATAATTCACCTTTTTTTGATTAACCAGCTGTTGCCATTCACTAAGGAGTGGGAGAGGAGCTGCTCCTCCAGCACCACATCCCCGGTTTTGTTTGGAGCTGGGTGTGGGAGCCCTGCAGGAGCAGATGGGAGGGCCCAGGCCCAGGAGGGCTTTTTCTGGTGTTCTCCCTTGGGTGGGCACCCCAGAGACCCCCAGGGCTGATCCCCAGGGGGACCCAGCAGCTGCAGCCACACGTGGGAGGGTCCCAGCAAAGCCAAGAGGAGAAGAGGAAGCACCTGGAATATAAAGGTGTTCTCCAGTTAAAGCCAGGAGTTGGTCCTGGCTTTAATGTGGAATATTTGGTTCTGGGCAGGGCCAGGAGTTGGACTGGATGATCCTGGTGTGTCCTTTCCAACCCAGGATGTTCTGTGATCCTGGGGTTTGAAGGAATTCATGGAATTTACAAACATCAATAGTCCAAGAGGGTGCTGGGAGCTGGACACGAATCCAGAGCCGAATTTCCAGGGCACAGCTCCTGTCTGGAGACCCAAACCAGGGGCAGATGTTTGAAAGAGCCTTGGTCTCGTGGCTGTTGTTGTAAAAGGATTTTTAAAAGGCTCTGGGTCCAGGGCTACACAAATGTGACCAAAGGCTGGAAAAACTCCCCCTGAAAGAGGCTGGAGAGGATTAGAAACGACTCCTCGGGTGAGCAGAAGAATAACAAAAGGTGTTTTAACTGTCTGTAAAACAGACAGGTACAGATAAGTCCTCTCTTGCTCCTGACACAGGCAGCAGCAGATTTTTCAATTAAACTGAGAGGTGGCAAATCCAGAATTGATGAAATGACATTTTCTGCTGCACAATGAGACAGAACTCAGCCTCACCAGTGAGACAGATCCAAAACACAGACACCTGCTCCCAAAACGGCTCTTCCAGACTTCTCTGGGAGACAGGGAGGGGAAAAGGGCCCTTTCTGAGAGAAAATCCATCTGCCCAAATCTAAATATTCATTTGTGGGATGCGGAAAAGGGCCCTTTCAGGGAGCAAATCCTGCCCAAATCCAAATATTCATTTGTGGGATGGGAAAAAGGGCCCTTTCAGGGAGAAAATACATCTGTCCAAATCCAAATATTCATCTGTGGGATGGGTAATTCCCTGTGATGCTCTGCTGATGAGATCCCCACTGATACCAAGACTGGCAATGAGCCAGCCCAGAAAAAGTTGGGCTTAGTCAGACGAGCTGTTTCCTTGGAGTATTAAACTGTGGAACTCGTTTCCACAAGAGGTTATGGAAGGCTAAAGATAAACTGCATTCAAAACCTGGAATAAATAAGAAAAAAATCAGAATAGCCCCAGTTATCACAGCCGATATTAAGAGCATTTTGGACTGGATATAAAACTGCTTGCTCCAAGGCTTAAATCCATTTGAAACTCTCAGGATTAGGATTAAGATCTTCACATGGGCCATTTTATTTCCTATCTACCTGCTGGGGATCACAGGTTGGCTGCTCAGCTGGATGGACACGAAGCTGCTTTAGACTGTCAATATTTTCAGCTGCACAAAGTCTCCCAAGGTTTCTTGAAAATCTGGCAGCTTGTGCTGAATCACAAGCAGTGGGAAATCAGAATTTTCATGGAATAGTCTGGTTTAGAATGGAGTATAGCAGAATAGAGCAGAACTAAAAATTCCAAACAGATGTGGAAAGATTTAAAATGGCAAATAAAAATGGATGTTTTGAATACAAACTCCAAATGCATGGCAAACCTCAGGCAGGGATGTCATTGATGTTCTTGCTCTCACTGTTTGGGAAAACAGCAGAGTTTCTGTAGGATCAAATAATGGGTTGGAGCAGGTAACCTGTGTGCAGCTGGGAGCTTTATGGACATCCCGAGGGAATAAACACAACCAGCAGCACGGAATGCACCCTCAGCCTCTGTCTGAGGCAGGGGAGCAGAGGAGATGCAGCACAGGGAATGGGGGGATTTAGACACCCCCGCCCCTGCTGTGACTGATCTGGGGGGTCTGGGCTGAACTGCTCTGAATGGAATGGACTGGTTTTGTTTTTTGCTTTGGAACTGTGGTGATTTGTTTTAGAGAAAAAGAGAGGAGCTCTAACAGCAGCTCTGTGCTGAGGAGAGGGATTGGTTGTGCCCCAGGTGCCTCTAGAGCAGTGGGAAAATCAGCCCAGATCTGGGAACGGAGGAGAGCCTTGGCCACTGGGTGATGCTGAGGAGCAGCTTCATCACTGGGTGATGCTGAGGAGCAGCTTCATCACTGGGTGATGCTGAGGAGCAGCTTCATCACTTCCTCATAGGAGCTGCCCCATTCCAGATGTGTCGGGCAGACACAGCAGAGGTGCTGCCCTCCCTCCGAGCAGAGCAGGTGTGAACATCAGTGTTATAAATGCCAATCCAATAGTCCGATTAAAATATAACTCAGTTTATTAAAAGATCAAGTTACAGAATTTCGGTAAAAATCCCCAGCAGAGTTATGTTGACAATGACCCGGGTGATCGTCAAGGGTGAACTGGAACGCAGTATCTGGCACACTGCAGCCCCCCAGAGTTCACAAATTTGCCTTGTTCAGGGCTTGGGTTTTCCACACTTTATTTTGCCCCGGCACAAGATTTCCCACAGTCTCTTTGTTCCTGGGACTGGTTATTCGAATTCATAGTCGTGGTTGGTTGGTTGAAAAGGTTCTCCTCTGGTAGGGAGAGGTGCCAATTTCAGGCTTCCGTGGGTGAATGAAAACTGAAGTTTATGAATAGAAGGGTGTTCTTCTCTGAGGATCGGGGCATCTGATGGCTCTGCTGCCCACGGGAGGAGAACTGATTTCTTATCTCAATGTCTCCTTCTTTCAGATGCCAATCTCCTCATCTCCAGTTTCTGGCACCTTATTGTATCCCCCTGAATAGCAGTTACTGGGTGGTGCCACCTAGGAATGCTAATTCCATGGCTGGCTGGAATTTAAGTTACAATTTATTTTATATTTTACCAAACCATGATTTTATTATGTTACTATCCCCCAAAAACACGAATTAACTTGCTACATTTATTACAATCAGCCTGCATGATCTGTGCTCACCCTGACCCAGTCTGACTTAGTTCATCACTGCAGCTGGAGCGGGATATGGGGAAACCCCAGACTGCTGAGAATTCCCATTGTCCAAATCCTCCAGGTGGGGATCCAGTGGCACATTCCACAGCAGATCTGGTGCCCAGGAGCTCAGTCCCATTTTCAGGCTGGTGTTGCTCCCAACCCATCTCCACTCCTGAGTGTAAATCCTGTAAGTGAAATTAGAGTTGCCTGGGTGAGTTATAACCCTCCTAAAGCATGGCCCAGGCATGTGGAATCTTATTCTTAAATGGCAGCAATCCCACATTGTCACAGCTGACACAAAAAGAACCACATGAGGACACGCTGGCGAGCAAAGCAAGAAAAGGGACGAGTTTATTTACAAAACTCAATTTTATACATTTCCTATGGGGCCTGTGGATTGGAGGATGGAATCCCACCTCTCAGACCACATTGGTCAAGCCAACTGTCAATCAACTTTCTTCTCTCACCTAAAAATACATAAACAATGAAAGACAGTTAGCAAAACATGGCCACTGTTTATAGTACAAACTGTGAGAAAGTAAAAATTCTGACTCCAATATGAAGAAAAATACAGAAGGCTTAGAAAAGTCTTCAAAAACCAGGGCGACACCACATTTAATCAGAAAAGGACATAAGGATCCACATGCCCAGGGCATAAATAAAGGAGCTGTGGGAGGCACAGCTCTGGGGGATTGGATACAGGGCTTGGAGGCTGGAAAACCACAGGGAGGGCACTGGGGGGAGTTCAAAGCCCTGCTCACAGAAAATCCAACTGCTCCAACAAAAAACCTCCTTAGAAAAGTCCAAATTCATATCCAGCCTCAGCCTGACCCTGGGGATAGAGGGAATTGGACACAGATCCAACGATGATGGAATAACCCCAAAGGCTGGTCTGGCCAAGGTTTCCAGTTGAGGAATGTCTGATATGGTGGAAGGTTCAGGGACCATCTGTTCTCCCTGGCTGGGCAAAGCCTTATCCTGCAGCAGGAATGGAGCTGATGATGGATCCTGTGGCACTGGAAGCAACAGAAATCCATGGATACGGCACGGAGTAAGTCCATGTCTGGAACAACAGCAAAACTGGGCTTGCCAGCCTGGGGAAGAGCCCTGGGAACACCAGGATGTTTTTAAAGGAGACGCTGGAAGAACTGAGCTCTTCTTCTGTTTCAAAGAACTGGTTTAACAATAGGAGTGGAGCTGAGGAAAGGAATTTTGGGGAATGAATGTGCAACAGAGACCCAGCAATGAAGGCTTGGACACATCCTGAACTTGGGAACTGTGCGGCTTCCTCCCTGTTGGGGTCTTCTGTTCATTCCTTGAGCCCCACGAGCTTCGAGGCAGCCCATGACTATCCCAGGGGTGCCCTTTCCCTCGGGCTGCAGCTCAAGGAAAGCAATCCTCACTTCCAAATGTGCCTGTAGAACAGCTGGGACAAAGCTTTGCCTGTAAAGTGCTGGGACAAAAGCAGCGAATTCCCTCCTGGAAGCCTCATCCCACAGGGCAGGCCAGCTTGTGGATTCTTCAGGAATTCATTACTGCTGCCCTTGGAATGCTTTAATGCCTTTGCCACAGGGCTGAGGAGCAATGGGGTTCTCCTGGCCTTTCCCAGCTGTCTGGAACTCTTGTTTGGAGCTCAGCATCGCTCTGGGAACCTGGGGGCTGTTGGATGTGCTCTGCTCCTGCTTCTCCTGACAGCAGCCCCTGTGCAGCACTGACAATCCAGAGCTCAACCCCAGCACTGAGCAGGAGAGGAGGGACCTGGGATCAGGCCCCAGAGGGTTCCCAGTCCCTCTCTGCTACCAGGCTTGCCCCCGGCGCCGTTGTTGTGTCAGGAGCAGGAGGGAAGGATTTGCTGGGCCTTATCTCTGCTCAGACACTCCTGATAACTCCCTAATCCCCCCAGATAAGAGCCCAACGAGCAGATTGTCATCCCTCAGCATGAAATGTGTGCAGGGATTTGTGTGGTTCTTGCAAACAGTGAAACCATTTTGCTGTGGGAGCCCCAAACTTGGTGTCACTGCAGCAATGAGCTCCCAGGACTGGGCTGATCCCAAACAGCATCGAGCACACAAGCAGGAAAAGTGCTGCAATAAATTCAAAATGAGATCAGATGAACCAGACTTTTAATGAAACATTGCTTACATCACTTCAAATTAGAGAAATGCAGTTATAAATTATGGGGGTTTGGTTTTATTTCTATCCCAGTGGTTGTTTTGGCTGCAATTTAGTGGTAGTTGTGGTGAAGGTGAGGAGAAGAACAAAGAAAAACCTCCAGGTTTTGGGGAATTACTGTCTGGCACAGATGTTGCACACGAATAACCCCTGAGAAGTGAGAGCTCTGGGTATGGGGGATTCATCCTCCAAAAGGCTTTCAGGGCTGAACAATAACCCAGAATTACAATATCCCAGAATCCCAGAATGGTTTGGGTTGGAAGGGACCTTGAAGATCCTCATGTGCCACCCCCTGCCACAGTCAGGGACACCTCCCACTGTCCCACTGTCCCCCTGTCCAGCCTGGCCTTGGGCACTGCCTCCCCTCTGCCCCTGCATCCAGAAATCCTCTGGCTCACTGAAGCTCCTTGAGGGAGGTTTTATCTCTTATCTGCTATGACCATGGCTGCTCTTTGGGTTATTTTTATGCAGTTGGGTTTTCCATTTCTTTGGGTGTTTTGGTTTGGTTTGATTTAATTTGTTTGGTTCTTTTCAATCCCGGTTCCCTTGGGTCTGAGCTATCTCTGACTCCATTCTGCCTTTTAGTTCCCAGGAGCTGTCCACTCACTAAAGCTTCATTTCCTTGTCTGACAAACACCCCAGAGATGCTTCTTTCCCACCTGGAATGGCACTGGGAGGTTTTTGATGCAATTAAACCCATTCAGCACCTGTAGAGAGCATCAAGGGTGGGGATGAAAGCAGTTTTGTTCAACTCTACTTTCCCCTTACAGGCAATTAGGTGATTTTACAGGACTAAAATAGGATTTAAAGGTAAGAAAAGAAAGTCAGGTCCAAGACCTCACTGACCTAAACTTGTGGCTCCTAAAGGACATGGTTTAAAGAGCCAATGATGGAGCAAAAAAAAAGCAGCTGGTCAGAAATCTTCATGGAATCATTAAGATTGGAAAAGCCTTCTAAGATCAATCAAACCATAAATCCAGCGCTGCCAGGTCCACCCCTAACCCACACCCCCACCTCACTCAACACATTTTTTTACCACTTCCAGGGCTGGGAGTTCCACTCTGCTCCGAGTGGCAGCAGGATATTCTTCATGGTAGCAGCTGCCCGAAGGATTTCCTCTGAACTCCAGTGCTGGTGCAGCTTCTTCCAGTTCAGAGCCCAGAAATGTCATCTTCCTCCAAAGGAATTTTGTCTGAGAGGGAAGGAGCCTTTGCAAATGGTCCTGGGGGCAGTTTTGGGTGCCACAAACTCAGAAAGAGCAAAAGCTGATAGACAGAGATCAAAGGAGGGACAGGAGGAGGGGGAAGGGTCTGGAGGGGCCACAGGAGGAGCAGCTGAGGGCACGTGGAATGTTCGGCCTGGAGGACACTGAGCTCAGACCTCACCAGGGGCTGCAGCTCCAATCTCTGCCCTGGGACAGGGACAGCACCCAGGGATGGGCTGGAGCTGGGCCAGGGCAGGCTCAGGCTGCAGAGCAGGGAAGGTTCTTCCCCCAGAGGTGCTGACACTGCCCAGGCTCCCCAGGGAATGGGCACAGCCCCGAGGCTGCCACAGCTCCAGGAGCCTTTGGACAGCCCTGGCAGGGATGAACAGGGTGGGGTTGTTGGGGGCTCTGGGCAGGGACAGGGTCTGGGCTGGATGATCCTGGTGGGATTCTTCCAGCTCAGATATTCCATGATTCTATAAAAATAGTCTACAAATTCCCCTGGGTTTTTTTTACTCACTGAATATTCCCTGGCTGTATCCCATTTTGCATTCCAGAAGCTCTGCCCGGGGGGGGGTTTGCAGAGGTGGCTCCAGCACACGCTGGAATCAGCAGTGCTGTGATCCACTGGCTGGGATGGAAAGGGAGAGACAAATGGCATTAAAGGCAGGAGTGCAGTAAGAGGATAGAGAGCTTTAAGAATTAGTTATTTGAGTCTTTTTAGCCCAAATCTCCAGTTTAATAAAGCAAAGTCCTTCCACATGATGCTCGGTAAAGTCCTGAACAGAAGGTTTAGGCAGCCTGAGCTCAGCAGAGGACACGACTTCCTAAACCCAGCAGCTGGGCACAAGGGGGGTGGTGGAACAGGGCCTCCTCCTGTTGTGCACATCCCCAGGACCCCCTGCTCAGCACAGGGAGGGCATTGTGCAGTTCCTGTCACCTTCACAGGCACAGGAAAAGGGGACACCTGGCTGAGACCAGGAATTCATTCCCAGAGAGGAGGAAGGAGGACAGCACTTCTGGATCATTGTGCACAGTAAGAAGGAAGGGGCTGCTGAGGTGGGGGTTGAGCTCAATCACATCCATCCTTAAAGGTTGGGCTTGACGGTCCTGAAGGTCTTTTCCAACTTTAATCATTCTATGATTCCAGGATAACTCCCAACCCTCCAGCTGGACTCACCCTCTGCTTGAGCCAGCCCTTGTTTGGAACTGTCTAAGTGATGGCAAGGAAACCCCTTCACCCACTCCCCTGAATGTGAGCACTCCTGGAATGCATCACAGAGTCACAGAGTCGAGGAATATCCTGACCTGGAGGGACGCACAGGGATCATGGATCCAGCCCCTGTCCCTGCCCAGACCCCCCAACAGCCCCACCCTGGGCATCCCTGGCAGCGCTGTCCAAAGGCTCCTGGAGCTCTGGCAGCCTCGGGGCCGTGCCCATTCCCTGGGGAGCCTGGGCAGTGCCAGCACCTCTGGGGGAAGAACCTTTCCTGCTCTGCAGCCTGAGCCTGCCCTGGCCCAGCTCCAGCCCTTCCCTGGGTGCTGTCCCTGTCTCAGGGCAGAGATTGGAGCTGCTCTGGGGAGGAGCTGCAGCCCCTGGTGGGTTCTGAGCTCAGCCTCCTCTTTTCCAGTTGAACATTCCAAGTCCCTCAGCCCCTCCTCATTCATCTTTCCCTCCAGGCCCTTCCCCATCCTTCTTTTGGACTCTCTCCAAGAGTTTCATGTCTTTTTCTATACTGTGGTGCCCAAAACTGCCCCCTGCACTGGAATTTCGTTGAGTGGAACCACAGAAATGCAGTGCCACAATAGCACTGGAGTCTTCCATCAACTAATCCCTATCTCTCCTAAAAAAAGCACTGTGGAAAATCTCCATGAAAAGTATAGGCTGGACTCTCCTGTGCTTTTTAGCAGCTTGAAGCAAACCATGTGAGCATGGAACAGCACACACACAATTCCCAGTGAGCATGGAACAGCTTGGAAGAGACTCAGGAATGCATTCCAAAGGCCTCCCTGATTCCCAGCTCTCCCACTTTCTCCAGCATTGCTCTATGGCAAAGTCCCCTCCAGTGGTTGTGCCGTTTCTGACCCAGTTCCCAAGTTCTCTGACTTCCCAACCTGCTGATGGGAATCCCGATGTTTTCCCAGTTTCTCCAGCCTGCAAATGGCTGCAGCGTCCCCAGGCACTGACCTCACCCTCCCGGGGGGTCACTTTGGCTGCTCTGGGCTTTGTGGGGCTCTGGCAGCTTTAATTTCCTGGGAGTTCAGGCTGAGGGGAGGGCTGGCTTTAGCCTTAGGAATAAAGAGCAGACCCAGAGCCTGTTGAATTAAAGGCTAAGCAGCAGCTTTTCTAATCACTCCGTGGATTCCCTGGGATCTTCCCACATTTAGGGAGTGATTTTTCCCTTTAACTCACTCCCTGCTGTCAATTAATCCCTCTCTGCCCAAGTCCTGTCAGCATCTGGCCCAAAGTTCCTGGCATGGTGACTCCGAGACCTCCTAATCCGACACTGCCAGCTGCTCCACCCCTGTGCTCCTTTGTGCATCCCAGTAATAACTTTAATCACCCCAAACTGTTTGTGCTGCCTGGTGGGGTGCGTGGCTCCTCCCTGCTGTTCCTGTGGGAGGCAGGATTTGGAGAGGGAGGCACTGACACCGCCAGGACCAGCATATCCCAGTTTAGGGGAGCCCCAGGTGAAGAAGGTGGCTGGTGTGCTGGAGAACAGCTCAGGGGTTCTGGGGAGCCCAGGATGGCATGAGGAGGAGTCCAGAAGTGTCACACATCATCCTCAGCTTCAGCTCATTGGAGCAGCGTGGCCAGGCTCGGGATTCCCGATCCTTAACAGGTTCAAAAATAGGCCCAGGCTCAGGATTCCTGATCCATAACAAGTTCAAAAAGAGCCCTAGTCTGGGACCTGAGGAATTCTGGGCATTAAAAGATCCTCAGCCAGCCTGGAGGGATGTGTGGGACTGCAGATCCAGAGCTCTGCATCCCAGAATATGATGGAAGAGGCTCTCATCCTCAGGGTTAGGACAGAGCTTTCCTCAGCATGGCAGCACCACAGGTTTCCATGGAGAACCTGGCTGTGCACAATATTCCAAGCTGGACATTCCTGGGGCAGTGTGGGGATGTCTGTGGCTTGAGATATTCCCTCTTCTGGCTTTGCTAGTGCCAGCACTGCCCTTCTCCCAGGATTCCTGGTCTCCTTTCCCTGTTTATAAGATGCAGCTGGAATTTCCCTTGGCTGATAAACAGAGAATTCTCTCCCCTCTGTTTGCTCAGCAGCTGAGTCCTCTCAGGAAGCAGTGGAACAGAATTTATCCAGGGTGATGATCATGGCAAAGAGCCATTCCAGGGCCATTATCCCTTGGATGGGAGGAGAATGAGACATCCATGGATATGAAAACCTTGGAGGAGATGCTGGAGAACAGGAGGCATCATCCTCAGTCAGGAGTGGGATGCAGTGGATTAAGTGAAGCATGGATAAAGGTTGGGATGAGCAGGGTGTTTTTCAGCATTCCTGAGGGCAGCAGGGTTGGAAGATCCTGATGATCCTGATATTCTCCAGCTTCTGCTCCTCATGAGAATTTCATTTAAATGCTATAAAACCACTTCCACCACCTTGGATACATCCAGGGGGGTTGGAAGAGAAAAGTTTATCTTCCTTGGACACCATTTGAAATAAATCCTGCTCTGTGGGGGAGCTGCAATTTCCAGGGAGTATCTAAGTCTCGATGGTCTCTTTTACTGAGATGTGTCCTGGAATTATAGGGACTCACAGCACACAACACCAGGAACCTCCTGCAAGGAATATGAACACTTCCACTCTGATTTCCTGGTCCTAAACTCAGTCTTTTTCTTCAGTTTCTGGAATAACCCAATCCAAAGGGATAAACCAGTACACATAAATAAACAAATTGCCTTTTTTACTGGTTTTCAATTCAGCTATCTCTTGCTAGTGGCATTCCCAGGGGTCTGGAGAATGAGGGAATAGTTGGGGTTGTTTTGGAAAAAGAAAAGCAGTTCCTATAGTATTGGAAACTTCTTTGTCTCCCTTCTTGGCAGGGCAGGTTAATACTTCAGCTTCTCCTTGGTGAGTTCCAGGGCTGCTGCCTCAGCAGAGCCCTCCGGGTGCTGGGAACTCATCCTGGAGGGGAATGCTGGAGTGGGCACAGCCAGGTCCTGTCTCCACCAGCTCCATTAGATGAACCAAATAAATCAAAAAGCTGCAGGAAATCGATGCCCCTGGCAGGGAGACCTTGCAGGAGAAGTGGCACTGGTTTGGAACATGATCCATCATTCCTGAATGATGGGACTGAGAGGGACTCTGGGAGCTGTGTCCTCCCAGGGATCGGGCCTGCATGTGAGCAGAGAGCACTGAGAGGGAATCACAGCCAGGATTCCCAGTTCTGGCTCTTCTTTGTCCCAGCCCTGGGTGGCAGCAGGAGCAGGGCAGTGCCTGTCCCCTGTGCTGGCACTGCTGGGGCACCTCCAGTGCTGGGGCAGATCTGGGACCCTCCTGGCAAGAGAGACCTGCAGGGGCTGGAGTGTGTCCAGGGCAGGGAACGGAGCTGGGAAGGGGCTGGAGCCCCAGGAGAGGCTGAGGGAGCTGGGAAAGGGGCTGAGCCTGGAGAAAAGGAGGCTCAGGGGGAACCTTGTGGCTCTGCACAGCTCCTGACAGGAGAGGACAGGCGGGAGGGTCGGGCTGTGCTCCCAGGGAACAGGGACAGGAGGAGAGGGAACGGCCTCAGGCTGGGCCAGGGGAGGTTTAAATTGGATATCAGGAAAATTTTCTTCATGGAAAGGGTGGTCAGGCACTGGAACAGCTGCCCAGGGCATGGTGGAGTTCCCATCCCTGGAGGTGTTCCAAAAAAGAGGAGAATGTGGCACTTTGTGATGTGCTTTAGGGGGCATGGTGACATTTGGATGAAGATTGGACTGGATGATGTTGATCTTGATCTGCTCCAACCTTAACAACTCCATTATTTTGACACACCTGAACCCCTGAGGTTCCTTTCCCCCAGTGCTTTGGCCATTGTTGTTGTGGCCAGCCCGACTTTTCCCACCATTTCCCTCGATGCCACGGGCTGGTGGTGCCAGAAGAGTGACAGGGAGATGAAAAATCAGGCAGTGGGGTTCAAACCTCTTCAACCAAGGGCTGAGTGGAGGAACCACACTGGGATTGAGACTCAGCCTTGAGCCTCAGGACTTGATCCTGGTTTGTCAGGGCTGGTGAAGTTTCTGCTGATAACTCAGCCCAGCTCAGCTCTCCCTTCCCAAAAAAAAAAAAAAAAAGGATTTTCGTGCCTGCTCATCCTTCCTGCCCTTGGAAAATCCTCCAGAAGTGCAGTGCAGGATGGACTGGGAGAGGTGTTGGTTAAACTCCTGGGACCCCCCCAACTCCCAGGGCCCCCAAAGCCCCCCAAATCCCAGCACCCCCAGAGCCTCCCCCAATCCAAGTTCTGGGACCCCCCAAAACTCCCGGGCCCCCCCCCAAACCCTCACAGACCTCCCAGAATCCCCCAATCCAGGGACTCCTCAAATTCCAGGACCCCCTAAAGTCCCCCAAACTTCCCAGTTCCCCCAGTCACTCTGCTAAAATGTCACTGCTTATGGAAAAAACCCACTGGTGCACCCCAAATCCATTATTTTTGTGTCTTCTCAGGCTCTCCAGGCTCTTCCTGTGATTCTCCTGGATGCACTGGGAATATTGGCTGTTCTGGGTGTCTTTGGTGTGTGGAAGGATGCAGAGAAGGGAGGAAGATGCAGCTGCAACTCCTGTTTTAGATAAAAACATTTTGTGCAGGAGCCTGTGGATGAACACTGAGAGCCCTGCCAGGTTTTTCTGAAGGTGATTTTTAAAGGTCCAAAGCTCCTCCTCCAAAATGGGATTGATTTGAGGGTTGGGCCATCCCTGGGGAATGTTCAGTGGAAGAGAAGCAGTTTGATGTTAAAAAATTGAGTGGAGGTGTGTGATGGGAACTGGGGTCAATCAGAGCTTGCAGATGGATCTGTCTGAACCATCTCCTGCAAACAAATAGGCCCAAACACAATAGAGTGAAGGAAAAAAACCTCAAACAATGAAAGGTTTAAAACCAGAGCGAGACAGAACAAAGGAGGGAATATTTGGAACAAATCTCCCTCCTCCCCTCTGTTTTCTTTGTTTCAGGTTTGCTCTCACACCAGAGGGCTTTGAGGCCTGCATGTAAACAAACCCCATTATTTTGTGTTGCCTGATCCCAAGGAAAAGTTTTTGTTTTCAGATGTGAACCTGTGCCTGCTGCTGTTCTTGGAACTTCCTTTCCCTGCATGGACAAACCAGCTGATCCCAGAATCATGGAATTGTTACAGCTGGAAAAGAACTTTAAGACAATCCAGTGTAAACCCTTAACCCACCGTTGGTGCCTTTGCCTTTTTTCCGTTCATATTCCAACATTGCACGTTATGTTCCTACAAACTGTGGGGAATTCCACACAGAATTCCCAGACTCTTTGGAGACATAATTTCTTTCTGCTGGTTCTGAACTTCCCACCTGATGGATGGAGGGTTCTCCTTGGAGAGATGACCAACCACTGCCACATTTCTCCTAAGCTGGAGGTTTTCAGTCTGTTCATCTCTTTCCCTTAAGCAGATGTAATTTCACACCTCTCATCATCTCTTGTGTTTCATTGCCATTTTATAAAAGTCTTTCTGAGCCAGGGTATCAGGATTGCAGACAATATTCCAGAAGGGAAAACGCTGTGGATTTACACAGTAGAACGAGGTGGTTCTCTGTGCTGTTCTCCATTCATTTCTCTGCAGAATTTTTTGTTCTGGATAAAAATTGGGGGAAATCACATTTTTTGATCCATCACTGGATTCTCCTCCTGAAGTATTCTTCAATCTTCATTGCTCAGTGCAATGCAATGATCAGCCAAGGGTATTGAATCCATTTATTTATTTCTTGGATTCAGAGTCATGGAATGGTTTGGGTTGGGAGGGACCTTAAAATCCATCCTGTGCCACCTCTGCCATGGCAGGGACACCTTCCCCTGTCCCAGGCTGCTCCAAGCCCTGTCCAGCCTGGCCTTGGGCACTGCCAGGGATCCAGGGGCAGCCACAGCTGCTCTGGGCACCCTGTGCCAGGGCCTGCCCACCCTCCCAGGGAACAATTCCTTCCCAATATTTATTAGGACCGTGTTGACTTGAGCAACATCCATGAGATGATTTTTAATAGGCAATCACACACAAGGCCACTGAATATTGGTGATTTAAACTTCATTATCACCTTCCTTGTCTCCTTCTATGTTCAATGCTTGATAGGAGCTCCCTGTCCTGCTGTTTTCCCTGCAGAGATCCACATTATTTAACAATATGAGGAATCTTCACAATTATCTAAGTGTAATTATCTGTAGCAAAGATACATTTGGAGAGGGAGGAGGAATGAGTAGTTAGTGCCACAAATCCATTTAATTAGAATTCAATTCTGGGAGTATTGGATTCCCCTCAGTGGCCAGGTCATTGATCCCCTCCCCGTGGCATTTGGAATATTTTTTGTTGTTAACTTTCCTTTGTGAGTTTTGTTGAAGTTTCTCTTCACATTTCGTTTACAAAATTCAGCCCCTCCCTACCCAAAAGTTCATGTGCAACTAAACCTTCAAAATGTGCATTTTATCTTCAAGATTTTACTGGTTATTTATGAGCAATTTAAACAATTTAATGGCTTTGAGCTGAAGGAGGGAAATCCTTCCTCGGGAGGGTGGGCAGGCCCTGGCACAGGGTGCCCAGAGCAGCTGTGGCTGTCCCTGGATCCCTGGCAGTGCCCAGGGCCAGGCTGGACAGGGCTTGGAGCAGCCTGGGACAGTGGGAGGTGTCCCTGCCATGGCAGGGGTGGAGTGAGATTGTCCTTAAGATCCCTTCCCACCCAAACCATTCCATGATTCTCTGAACTCCTGATCACCGGGATTTTTCCTGAATTTGAGAAATAACTGGATTTTGTGCTGATTTTCTGCCCTGTGGGAATGCTCTGAATGTTCCCATAGTGCCAAGGCCTCCGCCAAGCTTTGCCTTTAAAATTCTCTGTGGATTTACCCAGCCTGTTTTTCCTTGGGATATGGGCTGATCTTTGCTCATGGGGAGCTGAATCCACCTCATCCACAGGCACACCTCCGAATTTGGGGGAATCTGGACCGCAGGCATCCCTTTTCAAATAAAGAATTGTGTTTGCTCACAATGTAGGTGCATGAACTTGGATAATGCAGCACCCAGGAGCAGCCTGTGGGGAACCTTTTCAGAAAGGACCAATCCTTCACAGATTTTGTTTCTTTCTGGTAGAATAAATCTCTATAATGCCCTTCCAGCTGCAGTATTTTAAACTGAAGTGAGGCATCCCCTGGAATACTCAGATTATTTTGTGGTAGATTATCTTAATGAATTTATTTTTGTGTCCACGCCTCTCGAAAGCACCCCCAGAAAGCCTCAGACATGGGGAAATGACATTAAATTAGCAGTTAAATGTTTGGAGACTGAGTTTTTTAATATTGTTTAGCCAAGCATGTCCTAGAGATTGTGGCCAGGGCTTTAATCTGCAGCACACAGCAGCTCCCGAGGGATTAGCAGCAGCTCTGATATGGTAATATTGGGAAAAATGGATGATCCAATTAAGTTCTGCTAAACCATGGCAGGATCTAAGGTCCATATGTTGGTTTATCCTTATGGGTTGTGTATTAGGCTGGAATTGCTCAGCAGGCTGTGCTCAGAATCGCTGCATTCTGAGCCTTCCTCACGGCTGAGAGAAAAATGAGGCTTTTGTCATTCCCTTGTCATTCCCTCACCCCCAGGGCAATTTTCCAAGAAGAGAAGCATCTTTCATTGAAACTGTGACCAACTCTTTTTTTTGCTGCTGCCCAGTGAAGCAAAAGTTTCTCTCTGTGCTTCCTGATGCAAGGGGCAGCTGAGGATGGGGAATTCTTTCCAGCAGCAGGTGGGAGAGGTCCTTGGTAGCTTTGATAACCCCACTGAAGGGAGCACAGACCTTCCTGTGACTCTGGAATCCCCTGGGCTCCGGGTGGATGCACAGGACTGAGCTGCTCATGGCCAGAGCACATGGAAACCTCTGGGTAGATAAAGAAATTGGGAAGAAAAGTGAAGGAAAAGTGAAGGGGCTGAATTTTGTAAACAAAATGTAAAAAGAGAAATTCTTTAATGTTCAAGTGCTCAAATTAAAATTCTAAAATACACATTTTATTTACATTTTAATTGTCAGCTCTTGGCTAATGTGCATCTTGTCCCAGTGGCTGGAATGGTGGAATGGCTGCAATGATGTCCTGAGGGCATTTAAAAATGGGAATGAGGGAAGGATGGGGCCATTTCCTTAATCCACAGACTGCCACCATTTGCACCCAGCACTGCAGGGCAGGGAACGTTCCTGGTTTTCATGGAATCATGGCTCCATCCTTCTGGGATGTGAGATTTTCACAGGAATATCAAGATCTCCAGGCAGGAAGAGCTGCAATCCTCAGACTCCATAAGGTGTTTGTGAATCTCTCCTTTTCCTTCCTGAATAAACCAACCATTCCCTTTGGGATTGGCTGGAATAGTTCACACCGAATTGAACAATATATTTGATTTAGCAACAAAAATAATATTCCAACATGATCCGAGCAAAATGGGGGTTTTTTCCACTTGTTTTTTCAATTTTGCTGTCAAACTGAAAAATCAGCTCTTCCCCCAGACCAATAACAGGGAGCTCTGTTTTCCTGCGTGGAACAGCAGATCCCTGATGCTCCACACAGGAATATTTCCTGGCAGCATCATTTGTTGTAAGGCTGAAAAGATGCTCTGATCCCCCCTAAAAAAGTGGAGCAGACTCCAGCCTTCCCTCTCCAGGAGCAATTCCAAGAGGCAGCAGCAGCAGGAGCTCCTTTCCCAGCCTTGGGATCTTCAAAACATCCTACAGAAAAGCTGTTTTATCCCTGTTTTACAGGCTTTTAAAACACAGGAATTTTCCCATCAGGAACTCTGGAAAAGGTGTCTGAAACACGAAAATGGGAAAGGAGCATCCTCTAGGCACTGTGGAGCTGTGGGGAACATCTGAGAGGTCTGATCCCATGAAGAAGAGATTTCTATGGAAAAAAAGGACCAGTGCTGAAAGAAACATTCCATGAGCTCTGGATCATCCAGGATCTGCTTCCCAGGCCCTTTGGTGGAGGGGAAAGCTCCAGGCTCTGGTTTTCCATGGTGACTTTGGAAAGTTCCATTGGGAGCAGCCGAGGTCCTGCTGGCCATTCCCTTGTTCCCTTTGGCCCTGCACTTGGAGCTGTGGTGGGATGGGAATGCCATGGAAAACCTCCCATACCCCTGGTGTGAGAAGGATTCCAGCAGGGATACAGCCACCCCAGAAAAAACACCCTGGAGCTGATTGTTTTGTTTTGGGGACACTGCACGTGGACAGCAAATCCCTTCTGTGCTGCTGCTCCCAATTACGGATGAGTTGGGAGTCCAAGCATAAAATCAGGGATCCAGCAGAAATTAAAACTTGATCTGAGACATAATGGAAAGAACCATTCCACAGTGGGATGGGCAGGAGCTGACAGGGATCAAAGGATCTCCAGGTCCCTCCTTGAAGGATCTCTAGGTTCCTCCTAAAGGCATCTCCTGGGTCTTCCTCAAAGTATCTCTAGGTCCTTCTTTGAGGCATTTCCAGGTTCCTCTGGAGGCACTGAAACCGTGGAAATTTTTGGAATAAACTAACCAGTGCAGCTTGGAGGTGAAGAAGCACCACTCACCCTGGAGGAAAACTGGGATGGCCTGGAAATCAGGAGTCTGTCTGGGAGTCAGGACCTTTGTGGCCTAACTGGGAGCTCAGCTGATTATGGGAAATCCTGGTTTATGGAAAATCCTGGTTTATACAAACCCCGTGCAGGGAAAATCTGGACAGAAGGAATTGGGTGGTCCAGCCCATCTTTGTGATAAAGGCAGGAACCAACTATGGGACTCCCATCCTGCTCTTCAGATTGCATGGGGATAAAGGATTTTCCTGGGAAAGTCTCCAGTTCTGCCATGGTTTAAGCCCAGCTGGAAATTCAGTACAATGGAGCCAATCCATCACAGACATCCATGGCAGGGGGAAAAGCTGAAAATAAGATTCTGAGATAAGAACAGTTTAATAATTGAAACAAAATAAAATATAATGTTAGTAACACTAATCAGGGTAATAATAAAGATTATGATGATGATAATAATAACAATTGTAATTAAAAATACAAATAAAATAATAATAAAAGAGAAAAGAATTATTGCTAATGCTGATTGCTGATCAATGCCCCACCAGTCCCTGTGAATGACCAGTGACTCCCAGTCACTCCCCCCAGTTTATATCCCAAAAATGACAAACTATGGAATCCCCTCTGGCCAGTCCTTCCCATTGCTTTTTGTGCCCCTCCTTGCTGGCAGAGCCTGGGATCCTGAAAAGTCCTGGATTTGGAGCGAGCACAGTTTGGCACCAACCACAACATTGATGTTTTATCAACATTATCCTCATACGAAACGCCAAACCCAGCCCTGCTCCAGCTTCCAGGATAAAATGTGTTCAATCCCAGCTGAATCCAGGACAATTCCTTTCCTCACCTTCCTGCTGGAGAGGAAAACCATTCCATTTTGGGAAGGCTGAGAACTGTTCAAACAGGGGGCAGGTTTGCAGACCTCCAACTTTCTCCTGCTTGCTCTGAGCTGTTCCCAGAAACTCCACACGGTTCTGAGTTGTTCCCAATAATTCCAAAAGTTCAGGACCCCCAAGCAGTGCTCAGAGCACAGCCTGTGGCACCCGAGGTCTTGCAGAGCAAGGGGAACCCAGCTGGAATTGCAGGTGTCTGATAAGGGATATTGATAAACCTGGAGAAGAGATGGCTCCAGGGAGAGCTCAGAGCCCCTGCCAGGGCCTGAAGGGGCTCCAGGAGAGCTGCAGAGGGACTGGGGACAAGGGATGGAGGGACAGGACACAGGGAATGGCTTCCCACTGCCAGAGGGCAGGGATGGATGGGATATTGGGCAGGAATTGTTCCCTGGCAGGGTGGGCAGGCCCTGGCACAGGGTGCCCAGAGCAGCTGTGGCTGCCCCTGGATCCCTGGCAGTGCCCAAGACCAGGCTGGACAGGGCTCGGAGCAGCCTGGGACAGTGGGAGGTGTCCCTGCCATGGCAGGGGTGGCACTGGATGGGCTTTAAGGCCCCTTCTCACCCAAACCATCCTGGAATTCTGTGATGTTTGTCCTTCTCAGAGCTCAGACCTGCACAGGGTGCTGGTCTTTGTTGTAAGATTCCAACACCACCCCTTGCCTTCCAGTTCTTTTCCTTCTGTAGGAGCCTCCAGCCACTCATTCCCAATTTTTAGCAATTAATTTTTTTCCCATAGCTCTATAAGTATGCACATCTCCTCCAGAAACCCACCCTGCTCTTCCCCGTCTCTCCGATATGTCAAGACCATTTAAAATGTCAAACCTTTTCTACCCAAGAGGCTCCCAGCCCCTTTCATCTCCTGTGCAAACAATAACCCCAAGTTTCATCCCATTACTTCAGCTTGCAATAAAAATATTGACAATTCCCAGACCCAGGGCAGGTGTTCCAGGATCCCACCTGAACACTAATGGGGAGCTGCTGATGAGTGGCTCCCGGGAGCAGCTTTGAAACTCCTCAGCAGAGCTTTCACCTCGCCTGTGTTTGCTCAGTTTCCTGACAAGAGTGACAGAAATCTTCCCAAAAATCCGATCTTTGCACTTCTCTCTTCTCCTCAGAGCCTGTGGCTCTGCCAGGGCTGAAAATGGCTCTGCTTTGACAGAATTTGTTCTTTACAAATCTGTTGGTTGTTCTTTTTCTCTTGTCATGTTCTGTGTTTTGTATTTGGATCTGTGGAGAAGTTCATCATTCCCTGATTTATCTTTCTTCCTGGTGCCTGTAACTTTTCATCCTTGTGGAAAACACATCATCCCACTCTCAGAAACATGCACAGAACTGTGCTGGGGTTGGAGAACCGGCTGGAGCAAAGGGAATTCCTTTAGGAAAGGAAAATTTGGGAGCACTTATGAACAATCCACTGATAATGAACTTTTCTGTGGGTGATCCCAATTAATCCTGTTGCTAACTGGGGCTTTCTCTCCCTTTGACTGCTGCTCCCCAAGGCCTGACACCTGTTCCTGAAGCATTTGAAATTTGTCTTCTCCCAGCTCTTGGTCTCCTAGTATTTTTGTGTCTTGATCCCTGTTTTTCTCTCTGATAATCTGCTTTATCCCACAATATTCTCCTCAGCAATTAACTGTTTTTCTCTTTTTAATTTTTTTCCTCTGCTACTTATTTAACCAAGCTGGTCATTCCTGGTTCCCGTCTCCATTTCTTTCCAGGCAGAAATTTCGCTTCCACCCTTGCTATCAGCTGATTTAAGCTGCCTTTATTCCTCCTGATCTCCCTGTCCTGTTCCAGGGCTTTGATTAGGAGCACTAATCAGCTCCCTGAAGTTCCTGGAGTCTGTTTCCTGAAACCTCTGTGACTTTACTTTGCTTTCTTCCTTCCTTCTCATTTAAGGATCATTAATTGCTGCCCTTCCTTGACCACACTTCGAGTGGAATTCTTGCCTTCTTTCCTTGTTAGGATCAAACACCATCTCAGTGTCCTTCCTGTGGCTTTCCCTATATCTCAGTGGAATTATTTTGCATTAAAACAAACTCCGGAGAATTACAACCCACAACCTCTGGAGAATTTACACCCCTGACCTCTGGAGGATTGAGACCCACAATCTCTGGAGAACTGAAACCCTGCTGCAGCCTTTGCCCAGGTTTTATCAGGATGTTTTGAGCCCCCTGAAAACACCAACTTGAGGTTTTAGGGGGGTTCTTTTTGTGGTGAGGAGGAACAGAGAATTTTCTACCCTGATCTCTCTGTGAGGGCAGTGTGGATGTGCAAAATGAGGATTCACAAAGGTCTCACATTTGCTTTTGCATTTGGAGGTATTTTAATATTCCTGCACTTTTCCACCTTCTGGGTTCCTCTCCAGCCTCATGGCAGCACTAATTCTTTTTCCCATCTGCGTGACTTTCAAAAAAAATGTGGCTTTCCAAAATTAAATCGTATTTTTGGGCACCACTTGAGACTCTGAGTTCCTTCTCCGAGTTTATTCCCCTCTCCTTTGAATAGCTATAAAGATGTTTTCAGGCTGGTTTGTCCTCTCCTGTTGCTCCAGTCCTGGTCTGTGTCCAGGTTTCCACCCCCCAGGAAGGTTCCTGGCAGCCCCTCAGAGGGATGAACACTTTTGGAATCCTTGTGTCCCAGCCTGGCTTCCCAGGGATGCAGAGACGCTGCTGTGCCGTGGTCTCTCCTGGATAAATATCAACCTTCCCCAAGTCACCGGCTCCCTGGGATGGAGCATTGGCCAGAGGGCACATCTGGAGCAGCTGTTTGGAATTTCTGCTGTGGGCACCTCTCCAGGATGCACCTGTGGGACTCCTTGAAGGAGGGTGAGGCCCTTCCCGTTAGGATTGGCTTTCCAAGGCAAAAATCTGGAGGCTGTCCTGCCTCTGCAATTTGCATCCAATGTGTTCAGTCATTTCCAGAGCATTTCCTTGCTGATTGTCCCACTGCTGATGTGATTACAGCTGCCCAGGGAAAGCTGAGTCCGTTTAGAGAGTGAAATGCCTACACCAAAGGGTTTTCCTGGCGATTCCCCACATCACTGGGCTGTGGATGCAGCACACAGGGAACTGCAGGATGATCCCAGGGATAATTTGGTGTTGGGATCCTTCAGTGGGTTTAATCCTGTGGTGGTCCAACATTTCCTGGTTTTGGGAAGAGGGCTGAGCTCAGTCCTGCTCATGGCCCTGGGAGCAGCAGGAATCCTTGCCCAGCACATGGATCCCAAACCCTGCATCCTTTGGGCTCAGCTGGGCTGGAGGATATTGGACTCTGGGATTGGAGCCATGTAAAGGAGCAAAAACGAGCTCAGGAGGGGCTAAAATCAATGAAGGATTTGGACCATCAGGCCCACAGCCAGTCAAATATCTTGGATATTTTAAGGTTATTATGGGAAATTTCCACACGTGGAGTTTTTTCTGAAGAACCCAGGAGATTCAGTTTTTAGAGCTTAGAGAACAGCAGGCTGCTTGTCTGGAAATGGATTTTTTCTGTCTCTCAGGTTACTTTTATGCCTTTTCTTTTTATTTTGGTGTTATTTTAATGCCTAAGCCATCCTGTCTGTCTGAGTATTTGCATCCATGTCCATGGAGCACCTGGAATATCAAGGCTCCAATCCCACACTGGGCTTACAGATATTCCTGATGCCAAAACATTTTTATTACTCACTGTACTTTTGGTTTATTCTTTCAAATAAAGCACCATCAGGTCAAATATTTTCATTTTATTAACAGAAAAGAGCAGGATTTCTTTAAGATAAAACATTTCTCTCTTTCACCTGAGGTTCTGCCTTTCTTTTCTTTTCTTTTCTTTTCTTTTCTTTTCTTTTCTTTTCTTTTCTTTTCTTTTCTTTTCTTTTCTTTTCTTTTCTTTTCTTTTCTTTTCTTTTCTTTTCTTTTCTTTTCTTTTCTTTTCTTTTCTTTTCTTTTCTTTTCTTTTCTTTTCTTTTCTTTTCTTTTCTTTCCTTTTCTTTCCTTTTCTTTTCTTTTCTTGTTAGTTTTTTTTGTTGTTGTTGTTGTAGAATACCTTTGGAATATCTCATGGAAATTGGGGAAACTGGGAGACAACTCTCTCAGGAGCTTAGTTACTTCCTAGGCCTAATTCTTCACAAGTTTATTGCTAAAAGCTTTAATTAAACAAGAAAAACCTGGAGATGTTTAGCACAGGGAGTTCTAGGGAAGGGAATTTACTCCTCTGGAAAACCTGGAGGTATTAACTCTGAGGTTTTACTCCATACTCAGTGTGTAACGTGGACTTGAGGTGCAAACCTGTGCAAGGGGAGTGGGAACAAGTGAAAATCCCTCTTAAAACCAGCAGGAACTTTGGGGTGGCTGTTTTGGGGATGGCTTAGTGGCTTTGTGAAGAACCCCTTTGCTCCTGAGAGCAGAAACTCTCCCAATTTTCTGCGATGTGATTGTCTTGCACTAAGGAATAAAGAGCTTTTATCCTTCTAGCTAGAGAAATGAGGTGGGAAATAAGGAATAGAGGCTCTGTTCTTGACCTTTGCCCATCTCTTGGAGAGGTCACATCCCTCTGATGTGCCTCCCATTCCCTGTTGTTAAATGGAGCAGAAGATGCTGCATTTTCCACTGAGGAAGCTGGGGAGGAGTGGCTGAAGCTCCCATTATTCCAACAAACAGGAAATATCCACTAGTGAAGCTGGAGCACTGGAAAAGGCTGAAAACACAGGATGAAAATGCAATTCCCGTGTACTCCAGGAAAACTGAGGGATCTTGCAGAGGGCTGTGCTGGATCTGGCCCATGTGCTCAAGGTTTTGTTGATCCAAATTCAGGCCAGGAAGTAATTTTCCCTGGTTCCCTTTTATTTGCCTGCTTGGCTTCCTCCTCTGGGATGAGGTGTTGGAATTACCTCTGTCTCCCCCTCATCTTTTCCTAGAGGACACAACTGCTTTGTGCCTTTCTCTTGGGTGTGTTCCATGGAGCTGGGAATTCCATGCTCCCTGGATATCTCTTACCTGTGCACTGAAGCTTGAGCTGTGTCAGTCTTGGTTGGGTTTTCCTGTCCTGTCTTTCCCACTGATTTTTCCCTGTGGATGATGCCTCTGCATATGGAATCAAGGAATCTTGAAACTACAAAATCATGGAGTCATGGAGTTGTTTGGGATTGAATAGAGCTTAAAACCCATCCAGTCCCTGCCCCCTGCCATGGGCAGGGACACCTTCCACTGTCCAAGCCCTGTCCAGCCTGGCCTGGGACACTGCCAGGGATCCAGGGGCAGCCACAGCTGCTCTGGGCACCCTGTGCCAGGGCCTGCCCACCCTGCCAGGGAACAATTCCTGCCCAATATCCCATCCATCCCTGCCCTCTGGCAGTGGGAAGCCATTCCCTGTGTCCTGTCCCTCCATCCCTTGTCCCAAGTCCCTCTCTGTCTTTCCTGTCAGGCACTGCACAGCCACAGTAATGTCACCTTGAGCTTCTTTCCTCCAGGCTGAACAATCCCAATTTTCCCAGCCTTTCCTCAGAGCAGAGCTGCTCCATCCCTGGGCTCCTGTTGCTGTCCTTCTCTGAGCATGGCCATGCACAGAAGGAAGAACAGAGCAGAGGATATTTATTATTTTTCTTTGCCTTCTCTTGCTCATTCCCATGAGACAGATTAATCCCAGGCAAACACCTTTACTTAAAATGGATCTTCCAAACTCCAGGGTAAGTGATCCCAGCTCATGGATTTGTACAAGTTTGGGCTCCAGTTCCTGCTGTTCCAAAGGCTTTTCCACAGCCCTGAAGCTGTTACTGATCCCCTCAGAGCCTGGCAGTCACGTTAATGTGAGTAACCCCCTCAGGTCACCCCGAGCAGCAGCTGGAGATGGATCGGATCTGTTGGCAGCTCGGGCAGAGTGAAGGGCAGAGCTCAGAAATCAGTGGAAGACATCAAGACCCATTTGAAAATTATTCTGTTGCCTCCTCCATCTGGGGAGTGAGGGCTGTGCAAGGTGGGCTTTCCATGTCACCCACAATTATTCAAGGCTGGGAGCTCCATGCTTTTACCCCTCATTTTGCTGGAGAGATCCAGACTTCCCTTCACTTGGCTCCCAGAGAGCACAGTGACCAAATTAACGGAGCAGGATTTTGGATAAGAATCTGGTGGAGCGAACTGAGAGGAGGCATCAGGATGATCACAGGAATGGAACAGCTCTGCTGTGAAGAAAGGCTGGGACAGCTGGGATTGTCCAGCCTGGAGAAGAGAAGGCTCCAGGATGACCTCATTGTGGCATTCCAGGACCTGAGGGGAGCCTACAGGAAAGACAGAGAGGGAATTTGGACATAGGCTGGGAGGAACAGGACACAGGGAATGGCTTCCCACTGTCAGAAGGCAGGGAGGGATGGATGGAATATTGGGCAGGAATTGTTCCCTGGGAGGGTGAGCAGGCCCTGGCACAAGTGTCCAGAGCAGCTGTGGCTGCCCCTGGATCCCTGGCAGTGCCCAAGGCCAGGCTGGACAGGGCTGGGAGCAGCCTGGGACAGTGGGAGGTGTCCCTGCCCATGGCAGGGGTGGAGCAAATGTCCTTTAAAGGCCTTTCCCACCCAAACCATTCCACGGTTCTGTGATCTTGGATCCAGCCCTTATCTCTACAAACCAGGCACTCTTGTGTGTCCCTCTTTAACCACTGCTGGAATCATCAGCAACTCCTGAAAACCAGAGCCAAGAAAGCCAAAGAGCTTTCTCCAAGTTCAGGGCAAGCTGTGGGAATCCAAGTGCCTGCACCTATTTGAACAATAGATGTGGAAAGCACAATGGCCTTTCCTTGGAGGCCAAAGAAAGAGGTAGCAAATCCTTCACTGGTGAAAATTATTCCACAAATCCATCAGCTCCTCTGTTTATCAGCCTCCAGCAGCTCCCAAACCACCTCCACCAGGGAGCTGTGGCTGGGCAGATAAACCAGGGGTGGCTTTCTGTGATGGAGTGGCTGCAAAAGCACTTCCAGCATGGGATGCATCCTTATGGGATGCAGCTGAATAAAATCTCCTGAATATTCAGGTAGAAAATTTAGAATTTCACTTTTCTCTGCACTGGGGGTTCTTTTCTGAACGGTCTTGGAGAGCAAACAGCAACAGGAACCCGACACCTTTACCAGAACTGGGGTTTCCTGCAGGAATGGGAGTCTTGGGAATAATTTCCATTTTAATCAGTGTAAAGATGGCAGGTGACAGATTCCTGGGATTGTCCCATCCCAGTGCTTTGTGCAGCTCCTTCCCTGCCCAGTTCTGCCTTCCTGGCCATCGTGGGGGCTCATCCTCATCCCACTTGTAAAGAATGAAATCCCACCAGGATGTGCCTGGAAGATTCAGTCCTTTGAGTGCTGCTGACTTGGCCCAGTCTCACTGGAATTGCCTTCCTCAAATTCATTGGAACCAGGAAAACCCCTGGTGCTTCCAGAGCTCCCAGATTCAGGGGAGATCCCACCTGTGTGTCAGTCCTGGGAGCTGCTGTGCCAGTCAGCACACGGCTGCTTTTTTCACTGTGTTATTCAGGGAATGCAAAATTAAGACATAGACTTAGTTCCAGAATTAAGCCAGAGCGGAGAGCGAGCAAATAATCCCTGTCCTAATTAGTCTAATGACTTCAGAGATAGCAGTTTTCCCCAGGAATTTTCACTCACTTCCTTGGCAAAGTAAACGTGGGGTGAACTCAGGTCCAGTGGCTGAGCAGGGACATCCTCAGGAGCTGCTGGGAGAGAGAAGGGAAGCAGGAGGGATTCCCACGATTTAACTCCCCCCCTCTCCAGCAGGGGTGGGAGAGGGTTTAAACCCAGAGAGCTTGTGCAGGGGAGGAGGAGACACTAAAACATTCCTGATGAGTCCATAGTGGATGACTGAGCTCCCACCCTGCTCCCACAGCTGGGAATGCTTTCCTTGCCCTCCCACCCTGCTCTGCTAATTCTGTGCAGGACACTGGGATTCTCCTCCTTCATAGATGTTCCAAGAACTTTACAGGTTGTTACTCCTAAAGGAGCAGCCTCAGCCAGCTCCCATCATTAGGCACCTCTGGGCTGGAATTGTGGGATTTCATGAAATGGTTTGGGTGGGAAGGGACCTTAAACCTCTTCCAGTGCCACCCCTGCCATGGGCAGGGACACCTCCCACTGTCCCAGGCTGCTCCAAGCCCTGTCCAGCCTGGTCTTGGGCACTGCCAGGGATCCAGGGGCAGCCACAGCTGCTCTGGGCACCCTGTGCCAGGGCCTGCCCACCCTCCCAGGGAACAATTCCTGCCCAATCTCCCATCCATCCCTGCCCTCTGGCAGTGGAAGCCATTCCCTGTGTCCTGTCCCTCCATCCCTTGTCCCCAGTCCCTCTCCAGCTCTCCTGGAGCCCCTTTAGGCCCTGGCAGGGGCTCTGAGCTCTCCCTGGAGCCTTCTCCTCTTCAGGTGAGCACCCCCAGCTCTCCCAGCCTGGCTCCAGAGCAGAGGGGCTCCAGCCCTTGGAGCATCTCTGTGGCCTCCTCTGGACTCTCTCCAGCAGCTCCAGGTCCCTCCTGTGCTGGGCCCAGGGCTGGGGAATGGGGCAGAGGGGCAGAATCCCCCCCTCCCCTGCTGCCCACGCTGGAGGCTCAGCCCAGGCTTGGGGGGTTTCAGCACCCCAAAGTCCTTGTCCCTAGGGCTGCCCCACCTGCTCATCCCAAGCCTGGATTGACCCAGGGTTGCCCAGAGTGCAGCACCAGCATTTGGTCCTGTTAAACCCCATTAATTGGCGTAAAGTGACCCAGAGATCCCCATGGGTCACTTCCGGAGCTTGCCCAGGTCCCCCTGGGTGGCCCTGTCCTTCAGGTTTGGCAGCCTCACAATCGAGGAGTTGTTTCTTCCCTGAGAAATTTGGGCTACATCCATTTTTCCACTCTGCCCATGTTTGGACCGATATATTTTTGACACCTGCCACATTGGGTTTGGGGTTTTAGGTGTTTTTTTCTTCCTCCTTTTCGTGAAAAATAAAAAGTGTGATTTTTGCCTTCCCCCCCCTTTTCTACTTTGTAACTTTACAAATGTTTTCAATACATGAAAGTGACACTGTGACAAATTCACTTTTCTTTTTCAGCTCTGTCACTTTTACAAAGTTGAGAAAGTTCTGAGAAGCTGCAAGGGAAAAAGGGAAAAAAGAAAAGAAAAGGCTAAGAAAAAATACTGATTTTTCTGGCATTCATCTGTAAAATTAAGAAAGGATAAAACTCCTGTCCCAGCATAGCTTGATGGGGGAATTTGGGGAGACAGAAGATCCTCCAAAAAAGACAGCTGAGGCTGCTGACTTGATCATGGAATCGTGGAATGGTTTGAGATGGAAGAGACCTTAAAGTTCCTCCAGTGCCACCCCTGCCATGGGCAGGGACACCTCCCACCATCCCAGGCTGCTCCAAGCCCTGTCCAGCCTGGTCTTGGACACTGCCAGGGATCCAGGGGCAGCCACAGCTGCTCTGGGCACCCTGTGCCAGGGCCTGCCCAGGGAACAATTCCTGCCCAATCTCCCATCCATCCATCCCTCTGGCAGTGGAAGCCATTCCCTGTGTCCTGTTCCTCCATCCCTTGTTCCAAGTCCCTCCCCATCCTTGTTGTTGGCCCTTTCAGGCACTGGAACCCCAAAGCTCCTCTTTTCCAGGCTGAGCAGTCCCAGCTCTGTCAGAGCCTTGCCCACAGTCCCCATCCCCATTTCTGACGCTGCCCCTGGATTCGTGTCCAGCTCCCACTGGGGCTCAGCATGGAAGCACTGCCAGGAGCTGGAAGGTGGAGAGGAGCATCCCTCATCTCAGCCCTGCCCTGGTGAGCAGATTCAGCAGGGCCCAGCCATTCTGGATTTATTCCCCTGCACTTTCCAACATCCCCACTGTTCTGCCCCAGTGCAGCATCAGCCCGGTGCAGTGAAATCATTCCTGACTGCAGCAGATGTGGAATATGCAGCAGGTCAGGAGCTGCTGGGCTGGAGTTGAAAAGCTCCTCACCTCCCAGCTCCTTGATTTTTCAAGCAGCACAGGGCAGTCAGCACCAGCCTGCCTGGAGAAGATGCTGCCTCTGCCCTGGTTGAATGTTCCTGGGTGTTTTCCAGCAGAGGAGTGCCAGTAGCAACACCTGCCAGAATTCCCACAAATTGGAGACCACAGCCCAGAGGAGAACATGGATTTACCTGCCAAGGTATCAGTCCCTGCAGGGCTCTTCCCTGTTTCTGGAGGTGTTTCTCTTGTCTTGTGCAGCCTTTTTCCCTCTGAAACTCTGCCAGTTTGGGTCTGTCACTGCCAATTTTTCCTCATGCAAACAGTCCCTCTTGCCTGCCTGTCTTTCCTGTCATTCCCACTTTCCCCTCACTTGGCTGCTCGCTGTATCCCTGTACTGGAGATTCCTGCAAAGAAACCCTTCACCATCCCCCCCAATCTAATAATCCCCTGGAATATGGAGATGATTCTGCCTGGGCAGCCTTGCAGATATGCTTATGAATAAATTAACTCTGCTTTGTGGGACTAAACATATCTGCACGCTCTGGGAACATTTGTAATTCCACTGGAAATGGAATCACGTGGTAGGGATGGCAGGGTGGTTGTTGCCATTGTGATTTGTTTTCCTCTGTTTTATTAAAAAGATGAAGTTTATGCCACCCTATCTAAGCTGCTGCTCGGCCATGGGAGCCTCCCTGGTGTTTGGGAAGGTTGTTCCCGGAAAACTCTGTTCCTGCTGGCTCTGCTGAAATCAGCATCTCCCTGGCCTTGTCCGCAGCAGGCAGCTGGAGCAGTGGGAGCTGTACTTACTGTGGGCTGTAGTTACTGTGAGTTGTAGTTCCTAAGAGTTAGAGTTACTATGAGCTGTAGTTACTGTGAGCTGTAGTTACTAAGAGTTGTAGTTACTGACAGCTGTGGGTTTATAACCCCTCACACTCAGGCTCAACCTAGCCTTTCTCCCTCTCTCAGCCTCTGCTTTCCCCATTGTTTTCCCTCATGTTTTCCCTTTGCACTATGATTAGTGCTGTGTATTCCCTGAGATCTGAGGGCCACCTTGATGCCAAACCCATCCTGGGGTCTCCTGCCTGCTGGTGGCCCCACAAATGTGGTGTTTAAAGATTCCCCAGCAGTTCTGGTCAGCCAGGCCTCCCCTGGCCCGGCCCTCAGGCCCTGCTGGCAATGTCCACTTGTCCCCTGCAGGACAGGCCCGATGTGGCAGGAGGGGACAGAGTCCAGAGGCTTTGCTTCCTGAAAAGCTCTCTCCTTTCTGCCCGGCCTGTTTGGGTATCTGGGAGCAGCTTCCTCCGCCCAGTCCTGCCCTGGGCTGAGTTTTGTTTCTGCTTCAGAGACCTGCAAATTCCCTGGAGTTCCAGAGTTCCCTGGAATTCCCTGGAGTTCCAGGCCAGTGGCCAGAGCTGTAGCAAGGATTTGGCCTTGTCATGGAATCACAGAATGTCCTGAGCTGGAAGGGACCCACAGGGATCATCCAGTCCAGGTTTGCCCTGCCCAGACCCCCCAACAACCCCACCCCGGGCATCCCTGGCAGCGCTGCAGTTCCTAACTTTGTTAGTTACAGTCAGGAGACCCCAGGATGGGTTTGGCATCAAGGTGGCCCTCAGGTCTCAGGGAACACACAGCACTAATCATAGTGCAAAGGGAAAACAATGGGGAAAGCAGAGAGGCTGAGAGAGGGGGAAAGGCCATGTTGAGCCTGAGTGTGAGGGGTTATAAACCCACAGATGTCAGTAACTACAAAGGCTCCTGGAGCTGTGGCAGCCTCCGGGCTGTGCCCATTCCCTGGGGAGCCTGGGCAGTGCCAGCACCTCTGGGGGAAGAACTTTTCCCTAAAATCCAACCTAACCCTGCCCTGGCCCAGCTCCAGCCATTCCCTGGGTGCTGTCCCTGTCCCAGGGCAGAGATTGGAGCTGCCCTCGGGAGGAAGTTTTGGACTGTGATGAGCAATACACAAAATATTAATTTAGAAATTACCTTCCTGTAATTTTATGTTCAGTCCAACCTATAAACCCCACTGGTTTTTAACTGTTCATGTTCAGAGCACCAACAGCTCCCCAGAAAGGCCAGGAAATGTTTCACTGATCATCAAATCCAGACAGCTCCACCAGCACTAGAAGTGGCACTGCTGGGTGGGGTCAGACATCAATGAGTAGGAGGGGCTGCGATAAACAACACACTCAAGGATTAAGAGCTGGAGCATTCTAGAATGAGGAGACAGCTGGGACACACTCCCAGGGGTTTGGGGTTTATCAGTCAAACGAACCACAAAAACATGGGGTTTATCAGTCCAGTGAGCCCCAAAAGTGAAGATAAATCACTTTTTATTTAGCAAGATCTAAAGCACAGGGTTTGTTTGGAAGTGCACATTTAACTCAAACCCCAAATCTGGTTATCAGATGAGAAATGGATGAAAAAGGTCTAAGCTTAGATTGTTCACACCTTGAAGTATTTGTTGAGAGTCACAAAAAATCAGCTGCTTCTGGTGACTCTTCTGTCACCCTGAGCACAGCCAGCCCCAGGTGTGCTCCTCAATGTGACATCCAAGGTACAGCCCCGAGCTGGAGAGAAAAACTTGTCCATTAAACACAGGCTCATCACTTTCCCTCCATACATCATCCCCAGCACAGGTGTCTAGGAGCTACCTGGAGAAGAAAAGATTGGGAGTTTTATCCCTGGCAAGCAATGAAAGCAGTAGATCTTGATTTAGGAGGATGAGAAGGCCCAGAAATAAAGAGAAAACAAAAGTAAATGAAAGTGTAGAAATAACAAATGAAAAAAACCCCAAATAACAAAGCAAAGCTCACGCCTGTCTGAAAGACAAAGAACAAACACAGCTGGAATTTGTCAATTTTAAAGAAAGAAAAAATAACACCCAAAACTCCTCCTCATATCCAGTTCCAATTTGGGAATATAGACACAGTAAAAGAAATAATTTTAATTAAAGGAGGCTGTAAGCTGGCACAAAATCTGCATTACAAGTGTTAAATCCCTTAAAAATGAGTTAAATCACTCAGTCTGGGATGTAAAAGCAATATTGATAACACATCGTAAACTTGCTGTCTAAAGGACAGGCAGTGGGAGCACAAAGTAAGCAGAGGACAATTAAATTGTTTAAGATTATAAGACTTTAATTGGAACAGTTCTGAATCCAGGGGTGAAATAGTCCTGGGGAAAAGGCACCAAAGAAAGAGGTTGGAAATTGGAAAGTCAAAATACTGCCCTGGGCAGGGACACCTCCCACTATCCCAGGCTGCTCCCAGCCCCCTCCAGCCTGGCCTTGGACATTTCCAGGGACCCAGGGACAGCCACAGCTGCTCTGGGAATTCCATCCCAATCCCTGCCCACCCTCCCAGGGAATAATTCCTTCCCAATATCCCATCTCTTCCTGCTTTCTGGCAGTGGGAAGCCATTCTCTGTGCCCTGTGTCCAGGCCTTTGTGAGAAGTTTATTTTAAAAAACATGAGTGCCAAGGTCCTACTCCCTTGGATTTCCACAGCCCTTCCGGGAGGGATCCTCAGCAGCCAGGGAAATGCGACGTCCTTGGGATAAAGTGGCCAATCCTGACACAAATGGGTGCTTAAGGAATGAGAAAATCACTTCTCAAGGGAGGGATTTCAGGAGTGGACGCTTGTAAATGATCTAGAAAGCCCAGGAATGGTGAGATCCCAACACTGACGGCATCAAGGGATCCAGGACTGGAAAACTCAGCCCATCTGAGTCTGCCACCAGTGACTGGATGGGGAAATGCCAGCTGGGATTTGGCACAAGTGAACAGGGAATTCTGCAGCAGGAGCAGCAGGGCCCTGCATTTCAATCCATCCTGAGGGGCTGGAGCTCACAGTTACTGTGCAGGAAATACCTCTGGAGCCAGGGGATCCAAAGAGATTCCGAGTTTGGGAACAGATGGTCCTGAAATATCAACTCAGGCAGGATGGAAATGGGTGCTGGAATGTGCTAAGGAAGGAAAAGGGGGCCAGACCAAAGGCAGGGCAAATCCCTGTGTCCTGAACACTGCTCATCCCCTGGGAATGGCTGGGGTTGGGAAAGGGTCAGGGGTTGGGAAGGTTCAGTGTGTGGGATCAGGAATCTGCAATGAGGAGCACAGGAGAGAATTTCCATACAGAGATAAAGGATGGGAGGGGGAAAAAAAGCAGATTCAGGAGTAGGAATAAATGGATAAATGGAAATGGGGCAGCAGGATGGGATGCTGGGAGGCAGGCTCCAAACCATTGGACGATTATCTATGGAATCACCATCACTGAAGGCTGCAAAGGCTAAAATCCAATGGGAAACTCCAGAAAATAAACAAAGCCATGAATGAAACAGCGATTCAAATATTCATTGGATTCAAGGACACCACCTTCCATAAATCCTGCCTGCAATTCCCTACAGCCTACAAGGACACATCAGAGCTGCATCCCTGCTCTTCCTCTGCTGTTACCCTTTGCATCCTGTGGCCATGCCTTGGCTCCAGGACACCCACCCAAACACAAAAGAAAAGTCTGAGTGACAATAAATCCAAATCCCATAATTTCACAGGAGCTGAACCTCTCAACAGCAAGAGCTGCAGGTATTTAATTTTCCTTTCCAAAGGCCTCGTTAGATTAAATTATTTTGCAGATATTTGCTCTCTTTTACTGCTCCAAGGGGTTACAAGAGTGAATTAAGAGTTATTTATTGGAGAGATAAAAAGGAGAAAAGCTGATTTTTAATGTTAAAATCTCATTTATTGTCTGGATGTGCATAATCAAGAGGAATTATTAAATATGGACATAAAATGGTGGAGTTTGAGCCCAGAGGTGACTGAAAGATTCCTGTGCAGAAGTAGCTCCATGCACAGGATGGAAAACACCTCCCAGCAACTATTTCTCCAATTACTCTCTGAGATTGAAACATCTCTGGAATAAAATCCACATCCGGGCTGTATGCTGCTTTTTTCACTGGATTTTCACATTCACTTCCCTCATATCCTTTTTAAAATGAGCATTTCCCACGTTCCCCATTTTCCTCCCCCTGCTCCTGCCTGTCCATTCACTATGATCCACACTCGTGGATTTTAGATGGATAATCCTGGAATGGCAGTTCTTTGTTTACCCAGCTCATTACCCACCATCCAAATTCTCATAACAAATATTTTCCAAGGAATAATTCCATGAAATATTCATGGATTCTAGACCTGTTCTATCTTTGTTTGATTTATTAAGCATGGAAGCTGTACCTTCTGCTTCCATACAAACTCCAGGCAGAAGCAGGATACTCTTCCCACACAACTACTCTACCCCAGAGACACATTAGGTTTGCTTTCAATCCTAAAGAATCATAAAAATCCCTAGGGGGATGAATATCCCATTTAACCAGAGATCAAACCCACTTTTTCATGGAGCACACCCCTTTTGTATGGTAAGTTCCCTGGTTTTATTCTGGCAGAAATCATTTCAGGATTTTCCCTTCCTCTGCCTCACTTTCCCCAGGGAGAGGAGATCCCAGGAAATCCGGCACAGTCAGGCTCAGAGGTTCCCAGTGTGTTTTCCTCCTGCTTTTCTGCCACTTATCCCCTCAAAGCAAGGGAAAGATTTAATTTTCAAAGGGGTCTGTGAGGAACCCTGAGCTTCTGAGGGAGCCAGGCTGGAACTCGCTGAACAACAGTTTGTACCTTCCTTTGATCCCTTTGCTGCTTGTCCCAGGATATCACATCCGGGATATCAGGAAAACCAGCTCCAAGAGAAGCACGCTCCTCTCCAGGAGAGATTTGGGCAAAACTGGGGATGTAGAAGGAGTTTTTGGGATGCTGAGTCTCAAACTAGTGAAGGAACAGCTCCCTCAAACCAGGGAGCTGAATCACATCCCAACAGTTGATGCTTTTCCACAGATTTTGTTTCTTTCCCTGTGGTTTCTCCAGCAGCAGCTCTCTCTGCATCCTCTCAGCTGCCAGGTGGGGTCATGATGGATATCCCAAAGGAATAGGGATGTTACCCCAGGAAAAGTGCTCCAGATCCTGCTGGAAAAGTCTGCTCTGTGTGAAGGAGCTCAAAGTCCTCAGAGCTGTTGGATGCTGGAAAGATTCACCGGGATCTGCCCTCTCTTGATCAAGCCCCAAAAGCAGAAGGAAAAGTTTCTGGGAAGGCTGGATTAGGGATAACTTTTGGGGATTTTCTGCCCTCTGAGACAGGATTTTGTTGCCTTCACAGTAAATTAAATAATGAAGAATTTCACTGCTGGAGTGACAAAGTGACCACAAAAGTTGGGCTAATGGCACCACTTGACTGATCCTGGGAAGGTGGGGGACACAGGAGCAGGAGGCAGGAAAAGTCTATGGAGAGTTCCAGAATAAATGTGACAACTGAAGATTGGGACATTTATCCCAGAGGGATGAAAAGCAGATGCTCCTGGAGCCAGGAATGGTCTCACCCTTAGGAGGGTAAGGAGTTTTGTACAGTCACATTCTGCCCATGTGTAGATCCCAAAACACTTGGAAAGAAACAAGAGGGAATAGGAGCTTCCCAAGATCTCCAAGGTTTCCAGAGTCAATAGTGGTCATTCCCGTAGTGTCCTTTGAGGAGGTCATGCTGCATCCCATGGATAAGTGGAAAAAACATTCAAGGTTTTAAATAAAAATAACCTGAAGAAAATAATTAGCCATTGAGGCTTCCCAGAATCCTTGGAATCTCCACAGGAAAATCCTGCAGCTTGTCTTGCACACTGGCAGAATGGGCAGTGAAGAGGATCTGAAATTTTAGATTCTTATGGATGATTTAGGATCTCACCCCAGGGAATTATTATAATATTAATAATGTGCTTAATCCTTTAAAAGATACCAGAATGGGAGCTCCAAGGAAGGAGACTCCAGAACTTTGGTAAATTATTTCACGGGAAAAGAATGCAAGCTAAAAGGGAAGGAAGGCGCGGAAGCAAGGTGCAGAAGGAAGGAAGGCGCGGAAGGAAGGAAGGAAGGAAGGAAGGAAGGAAGGAAGGAAGGAAGGAAGGAAGGAAGGAAGGAAGGAAGGAAGGCAGGAAGGCAGGAAGGAAGGAAGGAAGGAAGGAAGGAAGGAAGGAAGGAAGGAAGGAAGGAAGGAAGGGCTGTCAAAAGACGAGGATAAAAATAAATAATTGGGATAGAAAAAACTTGGAGCTGCATAGGGGAATTTCCAGGGACTTGGGAGCAAGAAAGGAATCAGATCATGAATGGCAACTAAATGTGAAAATAAATTATCAGAAGGTCTGAAATGAAATGGAGCTGGAAAATGAAATAAATCCATGGATTTATTAACCTATATGAATAGGAAAATGAAATAAATCCTTGGATAATCTCGCACAGAGTAAATAATGGATGATATGGAGGAAGCTTAAGGATTCTGTGCATCCCTCATTTAAAAAGGGAAATTTTATCTTTGGCCAATTATTGATGTAATTAATTTGAGGAGAGGCAGGGAGAAAATAGGAGCTGAATCCTCAGCTTTTACCTGGGAGAGAATGGGGGGCAGAGAGAAAATCCTAGAAGAGTAAGAGGGAATAACTACAACATCTGCCATTAAAAAGGAATAACTGGGGAGCTGGGGAAATCCAGAGGGGTCAGTCCAAGCTCAGCACCTGGAAAAACACAGGAATAAGCAGTGGTTTATAAGCACCTGGAGCATAATGAGGTGATGAGATAGGAGCCCACCTGGATTTGGCAAAAACAATTCCTGTGAGAACAACCTCATTTCCTCTCCTTGGCATGAGAACTGCTCGGGTTGGTGGGGAAAGGGGCAGATGGGATTTTCCCTGGCTCTGACTTTGTCCCACATGGCAGAGCTGGAAATCTGAGCTGCCCTGGGGGATGAACATCCCTGAAAACCTCACTTGGCAGAGCCTTGGGCGATTCCCAGCCCAGTTTGGGGGTGGTGGCAGACAGGGCCCTTTCTGGGGTCAGCAGCTTTGAAGGTAGAAGGCAGCAAAATTTCCACAAATCTGGCACCTCAAGCAGTGTCTGGATGGATAAGATGGATCTTGATGCCTGCTCTTGGAAAACAGAGAGGATTTGTGCTCGTTCCCTCCCCAGACCTCGCAGTTCTCAACCCAAACCTTGCAATTATCAACTCAGACCTCGCAATTATCCACCCAGACCTTACCCAGACATTGGCAAAACGCTCCTCCCCATCCCAAATGCTCTGCCCCCTCCTCATGGACATCCCTGGAGGGATTTTTTAGCATTCCAAGCAGCAGCAACATCACTAATGGGAGGGGTTTTGAGCCCAGAGAACACATCCAACACCAGGGAATGTTCAGGGAAATAGTTCCCAGATTTGGGAACAGAAAAGCTGAGGAGTGAAATAATCACAAAACACAATGGAATTTGTATCCAGCTCCAAGGAAATGTCTATTTTGACCCCACGAAGTTCACTCACAATGCACTCCTGTGTGGCCATTGTTCCCAGGTGGTCCATCCCTGGGATAACTCTTACATAATCCATCAAATTTTCTTCCTTTGCTCTTAAGCCAATGGATTTCCTGGAAAAATTGGCCTGAGAAGGAGCTGCAGGAGTTGTGTAGGAAAAGCCATACCTGACAGGTTCCCTCCAGACCTCCAGTGGTGGAGCTGCCTCACCCTTGTGTCCTACATCTTTGGGGACACCTGTGTCACCCTGAGGTGCCACCTTAGCCTGTTCCTGGCAGGAGGCCCTTAAATCTCAGCCTGAAGTGTGTCCAGTGTGTGCTCTGGCAGGTGATTAACAACCTCAGCACCTCAGAGATGTGCCCAAAACCTCCACAAAAATGTGAATTGCACAACTCTTTTTGCTGCTGTCACCTCTGGTGTCTCCTCAGCTTTCCATGGAGTTCACTCCCAGCCTTTCTCAGTAGTTCAGAAGGGAGAGAACAGGAATTGTTCAGGGCTTCTGAGGCAAAAACACTTGGAAGTTTTCAAAGTGCTCTGGAGGACGGAATCTGAGCTGAACATGATCCCAATGAATTGGAGGCATGACCCAGAATAAATCAAATCAAATTCCACAGAGATGAAGGCAAACAGCTCCATTTGGTGGGATCCAGGCAGGTGAAGCCTCCCTTGCCAGCAGAGCTGCTTTGAGACTTTTCTCTCTCTATCCACGTCTCCAGCCTGCTCCTTCCTGCCTTGGGATGAGTGTGCTGCCCTCTGAGGTGCAATGCTCACTGTTTGTGGGGCTGCATCTGAGCCAACCCCCAGGAAAATCTCCTTTATCTGTAAAGTCTGAGGTGGGTCCTGCTCCAGCTCCTGCCCTGCTCACAGCACAGCCCCACGAGCAGCAGCTCAGCCTTGCTGTGGGGGGAGCAATCTGCAGCAGGGGGAGACAAGGGGGCTGCCAGGAACACGCAGCAGAAACCCCACTGTGGAGCCAAGGCTCCTGCACATCCATTTGGGTGAAGGAGGAATCGGCTGGGGGAGATGGGGAGGAGTTCGTGCAGCACAGCCAAACTCAGAGTCTGAGTCAGGCACAAACTCAAAATGTGTCTTTGTAAAAGATAATCCCAGAATCAGGGGTTGGGTTTGGAAAACCCTTAAAGCCCATCCAGTGCCACCCCTGCCATGGGCAGGGACACCTCCCACTGTCCCAGGTTGCTCCAAGCCCTGTCCAGCCTGGCCTTGGACACTGCCAGGGATCCAGGGGCAGCCACAGCTGCTCTGGGCACCCTGTGCCAGGGCCTGCCCACCCTCCCAGGGAACAATTCCTGCCCAATATCCCATCCAGCCCTGCCCTCTGGCAGTGGGAAGCCATTCCCTGTGTCCTGTCCCTCCATCCCTTGTCCCCAGTCCCTCTCCATCTCTCCTGGAGCCCCTTTAGGTCCTGGAAAGCCACAATTAGGTCACCCCAAAGCTCCTCTTTTCCAGGCTGAGCAATCCCAGCTCTGTCAGAGCCTTGCCCAGGTCCCACCATCTCCATCTCCATTTCTGCCACCATTCCTGGATTTGTGTCCAGCTCCCTCTGGGGCTCAGCATGGAAGCAGGAGCTGGAAGATAGAGAGGAGATCCCATTCAAAGCTGTTCTCTTTCAGCCTGAAGCCATTCCCTGTGTCCTGTCACACCAGTTCCAGAGGATAAGTGGATGAAGAGCAGCCAGGAACCTGAACCTGCAGCCACAGCAGGAGGCAGTAACAGATGGAAAGTCATCAGCTTAGTGCAGTGGCTTTTCTTGTCAATGGACTTCAATGTTATGTTGGGATCTTAGAGGAAAACCAGGAGAAAAGGTTCCATGTGGAGGAATCAGTAAATGAGAGGAACTGGTAAATTTCCCCCCCACAAAATAAAAGGGAGTGAATGGAAACATTCTAGTCTTCCACAACATAAATACACTTAGAAAGAGAAGAATAACAACTTCATCTGCACCTTGTGTAGGAAACAGCCAAAAATGAACAATAGAAGATATTTCAGTAATAAAATAAAGAAAAACCTTCAGCCTATAAAAAGAGAGAAGCACTGGGGCAGATGAGGGACAATTAAATGGGGACAATTGCAGGAGAGATCCTTATTAATCCATCTTTTAAGAGTTAATCCCTGGCTGTGCTCCAGTTCCAGTGCTGGATGAAGTGATCCCCTGAGGCTCCTTTCAGCTTTGTATCCCACGATCTGGGCCATTTTTTGGTGGCACAGGTAGTTATGGCCTAAAAACCAAAAACCCAAAGAAAAGAGTGCTTGACAATGACAATCTCCAAACAAGGGGATCTAATCTTGGACCCTGCTGGAAAGGGAACTTCCAAAACGTGGGATAAGAATAGAGAAGGCTGCAGGAACAGCAAAAGGGTGAGTGGAGACTTGGGAAACAGCAACAAGGTCTTCATGGAGATGAAATCTGGGAACATCATCTTAAGCAAACTGGAGGACAATTGGGTGTGCTCAGAATCTTGACTCTGCTTGTTCAGAATTAAACTTTATTGACATTTATCAAGACAAGACTAATGAAGAAGATTGGGCAGAAGCAGGGCCTGGCTTTTGTTTGTTTAATTGTAATTGGTTTTTCCAACAGATAATTAACTGTGGAACTCATTGCTCCAAGACATGGGAAAGACTGGGAACTTCTCAAGGGGAGTTGGAACAGCAGAGTCAACAAGGGCGAGAAGCAGAATGTTTGTTTAGGGGGGATAAATTATTCCTGCTCGCAAATTAAATCAGCCATGGAGACCTGTGGACAGCAAAGGGTGAGTTTGGAAGCTCAGGATTGAAAACTTGCTTATTCTGGATGTTTATTCCGTGTGGTGCTGCTCACCATGGCTGGCAGAGGAGATCACCGGGTAGATCCTTGGCATGGAATCCTGGAATCATGGAGTGGTCTGGGTGGGATCAGATCCTGCAGATCATCCCATTCCACCCCTGCCATGGCAGGGACACCTTCCCCTGTCCCAGGCTGCTCCAAGCCCTGTCCAGCCTGGCCTTGGGCACTGCCAGGGATCCAGGGGCAGCCACAGCTGCTCTGGGCACCCTGTGCCAGGGCCTGCCCACCCTCCCAGGGAACAATTCCTGCCCAATATCCCATTTAACCTTCTCTTTTTCAGTTTTAAGTCACTCTGTCCTCTCAGTTGAAGTTGTGTCTTCACGACTCCAGCAGGAATAAAAGCCCTGTGGTGGCTGGAATTTGCCTGTGGCATTTCTGGGCACCAAATGGAAAATTCCTTTGCCCTTCAGAGCACCACCCACATGCTGAAGTGGGGAATATTTGGGAATTCAGCCCCTGGAGGAATGTCAGGCTAGGTTGGTGTCCCAAACAACCTCCGTGAACCATGCGAGAGTGTCCGAGGAAGCTGCTGGGCTCAGAGGCTGCTCCATGGAGCCTTTCTCGGGGGAGGTAATGGCAATATTGGAGGAACTGGAGGAGAACATATGGAATTTCAAAGCTGCATGGAAAAGGGCATCAGTGCTTGATGCTTGAATTCACCACTTACAATAAGGGCCTCTCCATGCACCCAGCACTGCTTTATCTCTGCCTTATCACCATGAAATCCAAGCACAGCTCAGCTCCAGACTGATGGCTCTGGGAGGAATTGCTGGGTAGAACCTGATAATAATGAGTAGCTGTGAGATGGGGATGAAACTTCTCCATATATTGAATATTTATTTCAAATTGTAGCCAGCCAAACCAGCGGGCAAGAAAAACAGTAAGACACAAACCCTTGTCTTTTCAATACATGAGTTTTATTTTTATTTTAGGTCTTCTTGCCCCGCTAGCAGAGGTCATAAATTATTTAACTGCTGCGGCTCAGCTTTCTCTTTTTTACTGTCTAATAAAATCAGAGAAATATAAATCTATTTTAGGTCCTTTTTTACAAATAATTGAGAGGGGTGACAAGAAAAACAAGAATTGAAGCAACAATTCAAGGCAGGATGGCAGTGAGTTGTGAGCACACCAGGAGGTTTCAGTAAAATCTTGTAAGGCACATTTTTGCTTCTTCCTGGCCAAAGATGTCTTGTTGCTTTTTTAAATTTAATAATTTATTGATTCAATGCCTGGATTTTTCATCTCCTGGCTGCTTGCTGCCTATTAAACCCATAATTCAGGGGGTTACATTATTGTGCTTTGGGCTGCCCACGTTTCAGGCAAAAGCTGGGGAAAGAGGCTCTGAGAACTTTGTGGGAATGAATCTTGTTGTAGAGTTGAGGGATCAGAACCCTGCCTCGTTTCCCTGGGACTGCTTGGCCTGGAGATTTTTAAATAGGCAGCAGTTTTCGGGGTATGGACCTGTTTTGGTTGGCACTTGGAATTGCTGCTGGAAATAAAGTGGAAAGGTCAAGGAAGAAGTGGGAAAAGGGAGAAATTTAGCACAAGAAAAAGGGAGAGGAGCAGTTTGGGAAGATGGAACAGGGGGGTATTTATGGGTTAGAACCTTTTCCATGTAGGAATTTTCCCTGCTATCCAATCTAAAACCCCTCTGGCACAACTTTTCCCTTTTCCAAGTGGGAAAAACCTGAACTCTTCTGCTGCCCCAGAAGGTGAGACCTGTTGTTGTCTGTCCCCATGGAAATCAGTGGAACTGTAGGATCAGGGATTTTTAAGGCTGGAACAGACCTGGAAGATGATCAGGTCCAACCCTCGACCCAGCATCCCCACGTTCAGCACTCACCCCTGTCCCCAAGGGCCACATCCACAGGGTTTTGGACACTTCCATGGATGATAATCCATCACTGCCCTGGGTAGCTGGGTCAATGTCCAACAACTCTTTCCAGGAAGGAATTTTCCCAATATCCACCCTGCCCCTCCCCTGGCCCAGCCTGAGGCCGTTCCCTCTCCTCCTGTCCCTGTTCCCTGGGAGCACAGCCCGACCCCCCCGGCTGTCCCGTCCTGTCAGGAGCTGTGCAGAGCCACAAGGTTCCCCCTGAGCCTCCTTTTCTCCAGGCTGAGCCCCTTTCCAGCTCCCTCAGCCTCTCCTGGGGCTCCAGCCCCTTCCCAGCTCCCTTCCCTGCCCTGGACATGCTCCAGCCCCTGCGGGTCTCTCTCGTAATGGTCTTGAACCCTTCCAGATTTTCCATGCAGGTCCCAGAGCCAAAAGGCCACAGGGACCAACCTCTCCCAGCCCCACTCATTTCCCACCCCTGCTCTGCACAAAATCTCCATGAGTCTTTCCAGATATCTCCATGAGGATTTGCCCTTACAGCTCTCAACCCTTCCAGAATTTCCTCCCGTCTCTTTCTCCCAGGACTGATCTCCTTCACTTAAAGACCATAAATGATCAGGGGTCGGTTTAAGCACACAGGAATAGAGATTTCAGGATAAAAATAGATTTCCTCCTTCCACATGAGTTCCTGCAGCTCCCTCATCATTTCTGCCTGAGCAACATTAACGAACCCCATCAGGAACCCATCCAGAGGATCCCTCTGCAGGGCAGGGAGAGGAATTCAAAGGACACCAAGGGCCCCTTTCCACCTGCCCCACCTCTTTCACAGCTCTGTCTGAGCTGGGAATGAGGTAAAGGCATTTAAAAGGAGGAATTACAGGTTAAGCAGGTTCCAAGCAGCACAAAGCCTCGTTTAAGGTGGCTGATGGGAGGCTGGGGCAGAAGGGAATTGTAATTCTGTCAGCAGGAAAGGGAAAAATTCAATTCCTCCAGCAAGCATGGGGGTGGGGGAGGGGGAGGTGGAGCAGCTAAAAAAAAGTTTTTAAAATACAGAAAATGGATCTGGAATGCCAGGGGCTCCAAAAGTGACAGAAGGGAGCTGAGGGTGGAAGGCAAATGTGCTTTTGTGCCAAGATTAAATTTGGTGTTAATTGCTGGCTTAGGCAGGAAAAACTCAGCTGCACCCCCAAAAGGGGCCCACTCAGACAAAGGGGTGGGGAGAGCTCAAAGAACCTCCTGGGCCAGCTGTCCCCAGCCACTGAACGAGCCATCAGCCCATCCAAGGACCCACCAGCCCATCCAAGGAGCCACCAGCCCATCGAAGAAGTCATCAGCCCATCCAAGAAGTCACCAGCCCATCCAAGAAGCCAGCAGTCAATCAAAGGAGCCACCAGTCCAGCAAAGGTGCCGCTGACCCTTCCAAGGAGCCCTCAAAGGGGTGTCAGCACCTGGAGCGTCCCTGTGGCCTCAGGGACATGTCCTGGGGCCAGCACTGGTGACACCATCCCCTGTAGACATTTCCATATGTGCGATGTGTGCTCCACAGGTGTGTTTGTGTGCCTCTGGAATTCCATGCTGAGCCTTCCTGCTGCTCGGAGCTGCAGCATTGCCCCTCTCAAGCTCTCGGATCTGCTGGGATGCCCCTAAAATTCCCATTTGTTCCTGGGTAACCTGTGGGGATTTAATGTGGTGTTTATCCTTTTCTGCTCTTTGACCTCCCAAGATTTTTAAGGAGTATTTTGGGTCTCAGGAAAGGCTGGTTAATGGAAGAGAGAGGGTACTGATGGTGTAGCAGAGTAAAGATAGCAAACCCTCAAAGGATCAGGATAACTCTGATTTTTTGTATTTATGTTTTTTTAATGAATTCAAAGAAAAATAGGAAGAGGTGGAAACCCCATAACCCGGAGAGTGAGGGAACCATGGCAGAAAATATTGGGAAATACAATAAATAGGGAGAGAGCTGAGGGCAGGATGATTCCAGTGTCCAGAGGCACAGGGAAAGGCAGAGTCAGGGCTCAGGGATCACCTCACCCCACCTCAACCACGGCTGCAGCAGCCAGGGTGAACAGTCACGCTGCATTTCCTCTCCTTAGGCCGGAGGGAGATTGATTTTTCCATAGGAGCTGAATCCATCTCCCCTGGCAGAAAGCTCCATCTCTCCCTGGAGCTGTCTGCATTCCCTGCAGACCATCAGAGAGGGAGAGGTGTTCCCACAGGAGCCCACCTGCACTGGTGGTGGAGCAGAGGGGAGAAATCAGCACAGGATCAGGGTAAGGATGACACTGAGTTTTTGTATTTATGTTTTTAAGTGAATTCCATGAAATGAAGGGAGAGGTGGAAGCCCTCTAACCCAGAGAGCAGAGGGTGAGGGAACCATGTCATAAAATATTGGGAAATGCAATAAATAGATTGATTTTTCCATAGGAACTGGATCCATCCCCACTGGCAGAAAGCTCCATATCTCATTGGAGCTGTCTGCATTCCTGTTGTACCATCAGAGGAGGGAGGGGTGTTCCCAGAGCAGCCCTTCCTCTGGTGATCCCAAAAGTGGGGCTGGAGGATTTTGGGGGCTGTCTGTTCTCTGTAGGGATCAGAGGAGCCTCGGGACCCCACTGAGCCTTCCTACACTGGGGGGCTCCAGCTCTGCATCCGAGGACTCCCACTGTGTTCTGGATTTTGTAATCCAGGACTGAATTCCTCCCCAGGATAAATTTGGTTCATTCAGCTTGGCTGGTGCTGGGAGATGATGGATAAACCCTCTGAGCCAAAATCTGTTCCTCTGGAAAGGGTTCAGGTACAAAAAGTCATTCCACACCTGAGATTTGAGTTGATTTTGGGACCCTGAGGAGCTGGGAACTCTCAGGCTGGAAACTTGGAGCTCCAGGAGATGGAAAGGAAATTCCCAAGGGCTCTGAGTCCCCCAGCAGACACAGCAATGTCACAGTGAGACACCTCCAGTTCTGGGGCTGGCTGGCAGATGGAAAACCCTTCCCAATAAATCCATCTTGATGGATCTGGGTTTTGGGAGTGTGTGCTCCACGTTTCAGTGCCTCCTGAGACATCTCCAAGGCCTCCCTTGGTCAGATTTCCCACCTGACCACCAAAGCAAAGCTGTTCTGTGTCTGTGATCTCCCACCCTTGTCAGACACTTTAACTCCAGACTTTGTGTTAATCCCAAGTATTTTAACAACAATTTTATGTCTAAATCAGTGTTGGGGGAGACAAAGTGCTGAGGAACAGGATCTCAGGAAAAAGCATCTGATTATTACCTGATTATTCCCAGATCATTCCCTGCTGAGCAGTATTTTGTCAATGAAACTGGGGAAGTGCTTTAATGGAAGGGTGCAGTGCTGGATTTAAAGCAGAAGTTTGGCAGGTAAACCCTGAACCTCACAGGAGCTAAAAGAACATCCAGGAAGTGCTCTGGTATTTCCTGGAGCCTTGTTCAAGTGCAGCCTTGATCCACACAGGGAAACCCTCAGCTGACAGGAAAACTCAGCTTTCCCACCATTTCCCTGTGCTCAGGAAGAGCCTGGGTTTTCCCCACCTGGACACAGATGCCCAGGCACAACAGGTTCATTAAAGATTCAGAAACATCCTAGAATGCTTTGGGTGGGAGGGGACCTAAAGCCCCTCCAGTGCCACCCCTGCCATGGCAGGGACACCTCCCACTGTCCCAGGCTGCTCCAAGCCCTGTCCAGCCTGGCCTTGGGCACTGCCAGGGATCCAGGGGCAGCCACAGCTGCTCTGGGCACCCTGTGCCAGGGCCTGTCCACCCTCCCAGGGAACAATTCCTTCCCAATATCCATCCATCCCTGCCTTCTGGCAGTGGGAAGCCATTCCCTCTTCCCCTGTCACTCCACAAATTTATCTGAAGTCCTTCTCCAGCCTCTTGGAGCCCCTTCAGGGGCTCACCACTGTCACAGGGAAGGATTTCTTCCTAATAAGATTTTTTTCCTCATGCCCTCAATTCCCCTTGTGTTTTCTCCCACTGTTTGGCTGCTTCTCTCACTTCCCAGTTTCCAGGTGTGACAGTCCCTGCAATCGGAGACTCCCCAGTCCCTCTTCCCACAGTGCTCAGCTCTCTCATAGGGAATTGTGTCTGTTCCTAAAATCCATCCATGGAACATTGTCTTGGATTCCACCTGGAAGCTGCCAGATCCCAACAGAGCTGCTGTTCATTCCCATTTACGTGAGGAACACCCCGTTCCTGCAGTGCCACTGCCCTGCCCTCCACTCCCTGCTGCTCCAGGTGAGAGCACACCTGGAACAGGTGAGAACACACCTGGAAGTGCAGGGAATGTTTCCCAGTTTCCTGCCCAGTGAACCCCGTGGTGTCCAGCCTGTCCTTGAAGGGAGCTGCCTTTATCCACTCCAACATTCCTGCTCATCCATGTTGTAATTCCATGTGCTCAGGACTCCAGTGGCTCTGGAGCTGCTGACAGATTTTGGGAATTAGAAAGGAAATGCCTGGCAATGCCTTCTCTTCCTCAGGCATCCTGACAGCCTGGATCAGCTGGATCCATGCTCTGGGCTCTTCCCTGGATTTATTCAGTCCCTGCCTGCACTGAAGGGTTTCATCCTTCCCACAGGCAGCTCCGCATCCATACTGTTCCCAGCTCTCCCTTCCTCCTGTCCTACTTTCAGGAGAACAAATATTTGTTCTTTCTACCTTTTGTATTTATTTCTCTCCACACAAAACTGACAGAATCCCACATTCCCTGATCCATCTGTGCCTTTGCTCCCTGCATTCCGAGCCTCTGGCATGGCTCAGCTCCCATGGGGGCACAGAGGGGCCCAGGCTCTCCTTGCTGCTAATCCCGAGCAAGGGCAGCTCGTCTGTCCTTGGTGTTTGGAGAGATTTCCTTAGGGAAAATCTGCTCCTCCAAAAAAATCTCCCTTGTAATTAGGAGTCCCATGGCCTCATTCATGCCAGTCCTGTCTCCTCTTCCCCACAGGGAAATGCCAAAAAAAGGCTGCATTTTCTGGATCAGTGTTCCCAGGCACTTAGAGCTGTCCATGGGCCCTGCTCCTGCTTTTTGTAGGGGCTCCTTTGTTTCCTCCCCTGCTGTGGGGTTCATTAGGCTGAGCAGCTGCCTCCATGTGTGTTCCTTAATGTGCTGGAAACAGAAAAAAACCCCAATGTTCCTAAAATTAAACTGGCTCTTCAGCAAGGAAATGATCCATAAACTCTGAAATTGTGATTTAGGAGCTGCCAGGAGGAGCTGGGCACAAGCACAGCACCCAGGTCACAGGACCATGGGACACCAGAGCAGTTTGGGATGGGAGGAATTTTACAGGACATCCAGTGCCATCCCTGCCATGGCAGGGACACCTCCCACTGTCCCAGACTGCTCCAAGCCCTGTCCAGCCTGGCCTTGGACACTGCCAGGGATCCAGGGGCAGCCACAGCTGCTCTGGGCACCCTGTGCCAGGGCCTGCCCACCCTCCCAGGGAGCAATTCCTGCCCAATATCCCATCCATCCCTGCCCTCTGGCACTGGGAAGCCATTCCCTGTCCCTCCATCCCTTGCCCCAGTCCCTCTCCATCTCTCCTGGAGCCCCTTTAGGCCCTGGCAGGGGCTCTAAGCTCTCCCTGGAGCCTTCTCCTCTCCAAGTGAACAATCCTAATGATCTGAGCCTTTGAAAGCTCCTCCAGCTGCTTCCCACATCCAGCTGGATCTGCAGCTGGAATGACATTTCCATGGCTCACACCCAGGCATGGGGCTGAGGGGACACCTCTGGCAAAGGACCCTTGCTGGCCTCTGCCAACCCAGGGGAGAGGAGGGGAGGGGAGAGGAGGGGAGGGGAGGGGAGGGGAGGGGAGGGGAGGGGAGGGGAGGGGAGGGGAGGGAAGGGAAGGGAAGGGAAGGGAAGGGAAGGGAAGGGAAGGGAAGGGAAGGGAAGGGAAGGGAAGGGAAGGGAAGGGAAGGGAAGGGAAGGGAAGGGAAGGGAAGGGAAGGGAAGGGAAGGGAAGGGAAGGGAAGGGAAGGGAAGGGAAGGGAAGGGAAGGGAAGGGAAGGGAAGGGAAGGGAAGGGAAGGGAAGGGAAGGGAAGGGAAGGGAAGGGAAGGGAAGGGAAGGCTGAAATGAATTTTCCATTTTCTTAGTCATTAAATTGACTTTCTCTTCCATGAGACATTTGAGGGTAATTCTTGGTGACAGCTACACTTGAAGTGAATTTGCAGCTCAGCTCAAAGTGAGGAGTCCATCACTGCTTCCTGATAACCCTCATATTTCCCTCAGCTAAAAAGAGAGGATTTTTTCCACTTGTTCTCTTTTCCCATCATCATCCCAGTGGTTTATTTGCTGTAGTTACTCCTGGATTACTACAGATTGTTGTCACTACTGGGAAGTCGGAATTCTCTCATCTTGGGAATGATTTGAAGCCTCCAGGTGCTGACACATCCAGGCAGAGCTCTGCAGGAGCTCAGGAGTTTCCTCAAGACACATCTGGCAACAGAGAGAGGGAAATGCCCTTCCAGAACACAAGGAACCGTCACACATCCCTAAAAATATCTCAGAATACTTGAATCCCCTCTATACATCATCCATGTGAGCACTTAGCCCGGAAGAACGCTCTGCCCAAAGGAAACAGCAGAAATTATATTAAATTTTAGACACATCAGGACTGATTAGAGCCTTCTGTGCTCCCAGGTTTCTGTGTTCCTTGTGTAGGACATCAACCCAACCCTTGTCATTTCCCACCCCACAGACTCCCCTGTGCTCCCCCACATTCTCTCCATCCCACTCCAGCTCTGCCCAAGCCTCTCCACTCTTGGGGAAGCTCTAGAATATTCCTGTGGTCAGAAAATTCAAGCCACTCCTGCCCTTGACAACTGAGAGGAATAATTGATGAGGGGCAGGGCTGAGATGTCCCAGCCCCTGCTCATTCCTGGCACTAGAAAAGGGCACTTCCCACCCTTTCTTTCCTCCATCCTTCCCAACCAAGGCTTTGAGAGAATTTCTCTAGGAAAATATCATTCCCTGGCTGGATGAGCTTTTTCCTGCCCAAACAAGCTGCCAAACCAGGGTACCCTGACTGCAGAGCCAGGAGAGTAAAATCTGACAAAGAAAGGATTTATCGGGTGGGAATTCCCAAAATTCCTTCTTTCCCTCTTCAGAGATGTTCCCTGAGGGTTTTCCCTGCTCCTCTGCTCCCAGCACTGCGTGGCCAGGAGAACAAACCCAGTGTCCCAGGCCCTGAATATCCCTGGGAAAAAGAGGGAAAGAACAGAACCCCGGAGCAGCTCCAACGTTCCTGTGCTCACCCAACCCAGGCTGGGTTCAAATGGGAAAGGAGCAGGTAAAAATAACAATGAGGGGCAGAGGTAGGAAAAAAAGAATCCTGGATTAGGGCTTTGATCCCACTCTCTGTCCTGCCTCCACTCAAGTGATGTCCCACTAATCCCTGCAGGGCAGAGCTCAGAGCTCAGCTCAGTTTAGTTCAGAGGAATCTCCCCAACTGTTAGAAAATCAGATTTTTTTTCCCAATGGTTTTACAATTCCTGGGAAATCAGGTCAACAATCCCACATTAAATATTCCAGCTTGGCCTGGCTGTGTTTGTTTTTGCCATATTTTAGCAGCCAGCTCTTCATGAAATAGAAAAAAAGAAAACCTTTTACTTTCATTTTTCACAGGCTGGATTTAAGAAGTCCAAACCATCTTTGCTTTTCAGCTCTTTAATAAAGTTCTCACAGGACCTCTTTGTAGACAAAGGGAATTTCAAACTGGAGACTTTGCTTTGTTCCACTGAATTTTGATATTTCCTGATGTTTTTGGCCCAGCTGGGAGATCTTCCAGGCAGCAGCCCTGGGTTTATTAATGGCTTAAAACTCTCCATAATTTCCACAGTGGATCTGAAGGGAAATGCAGATTTTGGACATCTTGGGGGTCTCATATCCAGCTTTAAAAATCCGATTCCATGTTTGTTCAACAGTAATAAACTTCCAGGGTTTTATGGAGCCATAAAAACACTTGAACTGCTCCCATTTATGGCCTGGGTGTAATTTACTGGGGGAGGTTTCCTCTCTAATGGGGCAGTGCCAGTGATTGGAGTTCCATTAGCTGGAAACAGCACAGCTCCATTTGCAGAATTCCCATCAATAATTCCTGGGCAGGGAAGGGAGGGGCAGGGGAAGGACAGGAGGGGAGGGATGGCAGGAATAGAAAGAAAAGGCCATGAATGCTTTGCAAATGAGGAATTCAGGGAAGCTCTCCTTGCAAAATCCCATTTTCCTGCTTAATTTGAGCTGGAGCTGCAAGCACAACTCCCTGCAAAGGCACAAAGGCATCCATGGAAAACGCTGTCTCCCAGAGAATTCCCAGGCATTCAGACAGGCACTGGGCTCCCTGGAAGCTTTAGAGCAAGAAATGAAATGTTGGAATGATTTACAGCTCAGGAAATCTTTGGGAGCAAGGGCAGGGAGAGGAGAGCCGTGCCCAGGTTCAGGATCCCTGACCAGGCTGGGAAGAGGGCAGGAAGGGGCTGGGATGGGTTGGAATGGACCAGGATGGGGCTGGAACAGGGCTAGAAAGGGATGGGATGGGGCTGGGAAGGGCTGGCAAGGGCAGGGATGGGGCTGGGATGGAGTTGGGAAGGGGCTGGGAAGGGGCTGGGATGCACTAGGATAGGGCTGGGATGGACTAGGATGGGGCTGGAACAGGGCTGGGAAGGGACTGGGAGGGGCTGGGAAGGGGCTGGGAAGGGGCTGGGGTGCCCTAGCAGTAAAAAAGGGGATGTAACACCCTGCAAACCCCCAAACCAGAGGGAACAGCACCTTTTCCATCCCTCCTGCATCCAGAGGTGAAATGCCTGGGAGCTGAGTGTCCCTGGGGCTCTGCTGTCCATCACTGTGGATTTTCAGGAGAAAACAAGACAATCAATTAATTAATTAAATAACATCAAGTCCCTTTTTGACAGAATTATCAAATAAAGGCTGGGCTATTAATAAAGGATGCTCCAGGATAATGGAGAGCTGGGATAGATTTGTTATTATTTCTATTATTGGCTGTGTGGTTGATGCCAGTTCAGAGCTCAAGTGCCACTTCACCCAGAGGAGAAAATCCCAGTTCTGAGGGAGCAGCTCTCAGGCTGCAAAGACTCCAGAAACACCCAGGAAAATAAAGTCTTGGAGTCAGCACAGTGGCTCTTTAAAGCTCACTGGGTGAGTAAGTAACAACAACAAAAAGAATATTTAATTTAGAGGATAATGCTCCAATAATGTCAAAGTGGCCATGAATAAATTTACACTGGAAGGCAGAAAAAACCCCCAAACCCCAAACCACTATGGAATTATATCCTGGAATGATTTTCCAAACAGTAGAGTAGGGGCAAGACACTGAAATTATTTGGAGGTGAAAAAAAAGGAGGAAAGCTTGTAAAGCAGGCTGTGGATCAGCCTGGGGGAATAAATGGAATTGGAGCTCTCTGTGACCCACCTTGGGCTGGAATAGGGCAGAGGGAGGGGAAGGAGCCAGCCTTGTTCCTCACTGATTGTGTTTATTTGTTCCCTGGATATTCTGGATTGTACACACGGCAAACGGAGCTGTCCTGACAAACGCTCCTGTAGCCCTGCCTGCTCTGCTTGTAGCAGCACAGCTCCTGTAATGGAAAGAGGATTTATTTCCAAAGGCTTGATGTCCAAACTGGAATTAGACAAGGGCTCGTGGATTGTACCCACTTTGTTCAGCACTGCTGGTTCAGCTTTCCTGGCTCAGGGAGAAGAGGGATGTGTTTGCTATTCCCACACATTCCAGGCCTTAATTCTTTCCCAGCACAATCCTGTCTTGCTGTGAGAAGCACAAGGTCATTTCCTTGGTGTTCCCAGGCAGCTTTACAGGGAATGGAATTAGAGAAACCAATAAACTGATATCTAGGGGTAACATTCCCTCCCTGCTTTATTTCCTGGAGCGGATGGCAGGAAATTCCCATTACACACGGAATGGGGAAATCAGTCAGAGCAACAGCAAGAGAAAACAAATTCTCAACCTGGCTGCACCCAGGGCACACCTGAGTGAAATGTTCCTGGAAAAGCTGTTCCAAGTCAGCAGGAGGTGTTGTTATTCAGGGGGGATTAGGAAAAATTATGAAAAATAGGTTTAAATTCAAAAATGGGTGCTAAATTACTAAGTGGAAATTATTTATTATTATGTCTCTTGTTTTGAAATAGAGAATAAAATAAAAGGAATGGAAATAAGAGAGTAAAATGAAAGAACAGTCACAAAATCCTTGTCTGTGGTGTAGAAAGCAGAGGTCATACTGGGATTTTGAGCAAATAAATTTTACCACCAGGACTTTGGGAAGACCAAGAAGCCAGCAGGACTATCTAGAAGTAAAATGGGTACTGGAAATGCCAAAGGATCACCCAAATTTAGGGAAGTAAGTGCCCAACAAAAATGAATGCCATGTTTGCAGCTGCTTTTACCGCGGAGGGGTCAGGGAGGCTCCTGCTCCTTTTGTTAGAAGGGGACACATCATTCCCAAAATGAAGGAGATCTTGGAGCAGATCCAAAGGTATTCACAAATCCTCCAGAGGAGGGATATTCTTCCCAGACACCTGAGGAATTCCACTGGGGAATTGCTGCCTTAATAACTGGTGGGAAAGCTGGAATGCAAAAATGCCTCAAGGCCAGGGTGAAATCACCAAGGTGGTTCCCACCCCCAAAGAGGATCCGGTGTAAATCTGGCAAATCCGGAGTGGCAGCACATCCCTGCCAGATAATTGTGATCTAAAAGAGGATCCCTGGATAAATCATGATAATGGGAGAGTGCAGGGAGTTCTGGAAAGGGAAAAGTTGCTTCAGTGCCTTTGGAGGAGCCCATGGATACAGGAATAAGGCAGGCCAAGATGATAAGGGACTTGCATTTCCAAAGGCATTCTACAAAGTCATTCACCAAAAATAAAAATAAAAAGTATCTTAAAGAAGTGAAGCTGCAATGGAATGAGGGGAAAGGTCCTCACATGGATAAAAAAATGTTGAAAACAGAGAAAACACAGGCTGGGAATTAAAATATCAATGCTCACAGAGGGGAAATGACTGGAATTCACTAAGGGAATGAAATTAGGGAAAAATGTTGGAAATCCTAGTGAAACAAAAGGCAGCAAACTCATCCAGGGTGCAGGTTCCTGCTCACACTGTCAGGTTCTGCTCCTCTCTTATCCTTTTTTTCTGCCAAAAAGGTGGGGCAGAACTTGAACCAAACAGAGAGAAAAGGGCAGCAGATGGGATTAAATTGATTCACAGATATGTGAGCTTTTATTCCAGAAACAGCAACAAACACCAGGATTCTGCATCCTGAAAGTGTCTGGATTAGGGGAGGGAGAGGTGGGATGGATCTCTACAAACCACGGCATGAAGGGAATGGCCAGCTCAGAAATAATTGGGATAATTGTTCATTTTCTCTTGCATTGTGAGGTTCACTCAGAGAGGGAGGGAGGGAGGGAGGGAGGGAAGGAGGGAAGGCGCGGAAGGCGCGGAAGGCGCGGAAGGAAGGAAGGAAGGCGCGGAAGGAAGGAAGGAAGGCGCGGAAGGAAGGCGCGGAAGGAAGGAAGGAAGGAAGGAAGGCGCGGAAGGAAGGAAGGAAGGAAGGCGCGGAAGGAAGGCGCGGAAGGAAGGCGCGGAAGGAAGGCGCGGAAGGAAGGAAGGAAGGAAGGAAGGCGCGGAAGGAAGGAAGGAAGGCGCGGAAGGAAGGCGCGGAAGGAAGGCGCGGAAGGAAGGAAGGAAGGAAGGAAGGAAGGAAGGAAGGAAGGAAGGAAGGAAGGAAGGAAGGAAGGAAGGAAGGAAGGAAGGAAGGAAGGAAGGAAGGAAGGAAGGAAGGAAGGAAGGAAGGAAGGAAGGAAGGAAGGAAGGAAGGAAGGAAGGAAGGAAGGAAGGAAGGAAGGAAATTCTCTGGGTAATGGAGAAATTGCCCAACAGACTGGGCAGGTTGTGCTGTGAAATTCCACCTTCACCTCAGCAGAGCTTGAGCTGCAGGGACAGTGCCAATGTCTCACCTGTTCCTGTCATCCATGGAATTCCTTCTAGGGGAGACAACCCCTCCTGCCAGCCCCTCCTGACACACTCAGGTCCTCACAGGAGGGGATTATTGACAGCAGATGCTGCTCCTCAGAGCAGGTTTTCTGTCACCAGTGGCAAAATCAAGTCTAGAATCACCCTAGAACTGGTACCATTGTGACCTCTCTGCTGTCTTTTGAAGGAAATGCCTCTGATCCAACAAGCTGAATTTAGTTAAACCAGAGCTGTGCAGAGCAGGGGAGGGCAGTGTCTGCACAGAAACCAAAACTGGTAATATCCTCCCTTCCTGGTCCCACTTGAATAGTTACAGCAAAGGTCTGAGATCTCCAGCAGATCCTTCACACACAGATCCCTGCATGGAAAAATCTGCTTGGAGATGATCCCTCCAATGGACACAACCCCTGTAAAGTGTCTTTAATGATTCCTACAATGCGGAGTTGGAAAGGGATCAGATCAAGGCATTGCAGTCAAATCCATTTCATCCCCTTTAAGGAAGAGCTGCCCAAACCAGCCAGGAGTCTCCAGGGAATAACAGGATACTGCAGTGCCCACAATGGGTTAGCAAACCCCTGCATGCTCTCAATGTCTTGGGTTCAGTGCCAGATTAACCAAAGTATGTGTTCTATTGCCATCTGTTGAAACTGGCTGGGGAGGTGTTTTCTTTATCTCTCCCATGACCTATCCTGGCTCCAGGGGATATCTTCTGTTCATGGGCCATCGAGGCTCACTGCATGACTGATACAATTACATCATCCATTGGGAGATGCTCCACCCAGAGGGAGGATCCAAGCATTCCTACCTGGATAAAACCTGAGAGCCAGAACACCAAGGCAGCCTGTTTGCCTTGAGGAAGGCTCTTTCCCAGAGGAAGAGCAGACCCATCTCACCCCTACTGGATCTTCAGAGAAAACTACACTGTTCCACAGGATCATCTCTGCTCCAACAGAACCACATCAATCACTCCAGGAAGACTTAATTGAACTGCTACTAACACCCTGACCAACAGGGTGCCAGGTTGTATTCTGACTCTGTCACTGGTTTTTTTTCTTGTTTTTTTTTTCTTTTTTTTGTACTACTACATTTTTAGTTTAATGTTCCTAGTAAAGAACTGTTACTCCCATTCCCACATCTTTGCCTGAGATCCCCTTAATTTCAAAATTATAATAATTTGTAGGAAGGGGGTTCACATTCCCCATTCCAAGGGAGGCTCTGGCTTTCCCTGGCAGACACCTGTCTTTCCAAACCAAGACACTCAGTTTCTGGAAGGGGTGAAGCTGGCTGAGCAGCATTCCAAAGGAAATGTTCCTTTGATACACAGGCTCATCCCAGGCCTCCAGTGATGGTAAAGAACCCAGGAACAAGGCCCTTATTTTGTCAGGCTTTACCTGTATGCAACAGGACACATCCCCCCAGGGAAATGACCTCCACCAGCTGGGATGGGCTGAGCTTTATTGACTGAATCCTCTGCTCCAAATTTCCTGTCACATTCTTGTCTTGATTCCCTGCCTGAGTCCTAACCAAGTTCCTGTCCCCTTCCTGGGATGCACTGGAGGTTGGGTTTGGCATTGAACATCTTCTAAAACTGCACTTAAAGCACAAATAACAGCTTGGAAAGTTGAGCACTCGTTGCTCCCAAGGTCTTTGCTTTGTTGAGATCTTTCCTGAAATTTTAACTCTGGGCACTCTCAGGTCCTGCTCTGTAGGGTGCGGTTCTCTCCTAAGGATTGTAAGGATGCTTCCAAGTTTTCCAGCTGCAGAGGGGTCCCAGAACATCACCCACTGCCTCTCCCTGCACTCATCTCTTCCTGGAGCCCAAGCTGGCAGGAGCTGCTTTTTCCCTTGTTTTGGAGTATTGGACAACATTCCATGGAGTGTGAAGGGTCTGGGATAGGAACACACCAAGGACCCTTCTCATGGTTACCTGAGACAGGAGGAATTGGCCCCTTGACCCCTCTGCTTTCAGCCCTGCCAGAACCCCAGAGCAGAGCAGTGGAAGCTCCTGTTGTAAATCCTGGGATCATTAAAGACGGATCAGTGCCTGCTGATCATCTCATTCCTGTAACTGCTCCAGGAGTTCCTAATGAGGGAGGATCTCTAAACCAAGACATAAATATCTCACAGAAATTGTCCATTAAAGCCCAGGGGCAGATACTGGTGATCATGGCTGGGATTCTCCTGGTGATTTTTTTCCCTTCTTTTGGAGTCCTGGACAATATTCCATGGTGTGTTGAGGATGTGGGACCCTTCCCAAGCAATACTGGGTTATCTGAGACAGGAGGAATTGGCCCCTTGACCCCCTCTGCTTTCAGCCCTGCCAGAACCCCAGAGCAGATCAATGCAAGCTCCTGTTGCAAATGCTGGGATCAATAAAGATGGATCAGTGTCTGCTTTTACCCCAAGAATTCCTAATGAGGGAGAGTTTCCAAACCAAGACATAAATATGCCATAGAGTTTGTCCATTAAAGCCCTGGAAAAGATCCTGGAGATCGTTGCTGGGGTTCTCTGGGGAGGCTGGGAGTCTTCTGGCAGTTGCTGCCTCCAACCTGGCCCTGGAGTCTCCCAGAGGCAGATCTGGTTTTATTTCATCATTAAGTATGGCCAGCTACAGAAAGAGACATCAAAACTTTTGGCAAACATGACGAGAACCTGTGCCAACCCCCACACCTCCAGGACAAAGCACCCAGTGTCCCATTGCTGTCACAATTTCTACGTCAGCAGTGAGGTTTGTGAGCAGCCTTTGCCAAAGGGGCCGACCCTCCTGCTGTCTGCATACAAACCCCACCTCCTTCCCCCCCAAAATCCAAGATTTTCATGGAATCTCCCCAGCCCAGGGATAAAAAGACTGGGGGGTGATCCACAAATAGATAAACCTAGGATTAGCTGGTTATTTTACATCTCAAGGGGCAATGATGGGATTAATCTTAGAAAAGTGCATTTAGTCAAGTGAAAAATTGAAGCTAGAAGAGTGAGCAGCAATACGATTATTTGGAAGCTTGGGAAATGAGTTTTTATGAAACACAGAAGGAATTCAATACATTCTGGCTATCAAAAAAAATAGACAAGGCTGAAAAACGATTTGTTATGTGATGTATAAACAGGCTCGGAGGGAAGGACGTGGGAATGCTCTGTGAAGCACCAACAAAGTGACCAGCAGCGGGTGGTGGAGCAGCACAAATTCAAATTAAAAGTATAAAAAGTGGGAAGGGTCACCAAGTGCAGACCCCACCTCATCCAATAAAATCCAGATGTTGTTTGCAGGATGTTTGATTAAACATAAATTATCAGGCTCATTCCACACGTAACAGGGAAAAAACATCTCTGTCCATAAAATCAGTTTAAATATCACAGTTTTCCTTTCAGGCCCGAAGTTGTGTGTTTGGTATCAGAGTGTTGTGCTCAAGGAATGCTGGCACAGCTCGTTCCAGCAGGCAGCACTTGGAAAATGCCACAGCTGGGGAACGGTCCTCGGTGACATTGGCTCTGTCCTTCTGGGAGTGTGGGTTTCAACAGGACCATGGAATCAGAGTCATGGAATGCTTTGGGTGGGAAGGAACCTTCAGGACCATCTCAACTCACCCCTGCCATGGCAGGGACACCTTCCACTGTCCCAGGCTGCTCCAAGCCCTGTCCAGCCTGGCCCTGGGCACTGCCAGGGATCCAGGGGCAGCCACAGCTGCTCTGGGCACCCTGTGCCAGGGCCTGCCCACCCTGCCAGGGAACAATTCCTGCCCAATCTCCCATCCATCCCTGCCCTCTGGCAGTGGGAAGCCATTCCCTGTGTCCTGTCCCTCCATCCCTGTTCCCAGCCCCTCTCCAGCTCTCCTGGAGCCCCTTTAGGCCCTGGCAGGGGCTCTGAGCTCTCCCTGGAGCCTTCTGTTCTCCAGGTGAGCACCCCCAGCTCTCCCAGAGATGAAGATCCTGTTGTTGAGGACATAAAAAATGAGAGGTTGGTCTTTTTTTGAGCCTTTGGAGACCTCATGTGCCCAGAGGTTTCCTGCCTTCCTCCCTCCTGCTGCTCTGCCACCTCCCCCTCTGTCCCTTTGAAGCCATCCCCTGTGTCCTGTCCCTCCATCCCATGTCCCCAGTCCCTCTTCACCTTTCCTGTAGGTTCCCACAAAGCCACACTCCTCTGCCTTAACCCTAAGCCTAAGCTGATCTCTCTGCTTTCCTTTCCCCATTGGAGCTTTTTCCCTGGATCTGGTTTCTCTTCTCCAAGGGCAGTGCCAACTTTGGTGTTCCTGGAGTGAACCAAGACCACTCCACCTAAAATCTGCCACTGGATTTTCTCCTGGCAGCACCTCCAGGTTCTGCCCAGTGGGAAATTTGACTTTTTCACCTTTGGTTTGGTCTCAGTTGGGATTTGAGTGTTAAAAGGGAGTTTATTTTGAATTAAATACTGAAGAATCCCATGAACCCAGAAACAAATTGGGCGTGGCTGCTGACAATAAAATTCCCAGCATTCTTGCTGCAGAAGATTTCTTTCAGTTTGGTTGAAGCATCCAAAAATATTTCTCAGGGTTCAGTTCAACCTGAATTTTCATTCCCTCCACCTCTATCTTGCAAGGGCTGAAGAATCTCCTCCCCTGAGCAGCACAGCTTGGAGGGGAGACTGAGAACCCCCACTCCACCACCACAAGTGGTGAATAAACCACGTTCACCCCATGGAAATATTGCACTATAAAGAGAAATGTAGCTTTATAATAAGTCAGTCTTATAAACCAAGTCCTTGGGAAGGAAATATTTCTTCCAGCTGAAAATATTTCCTTCTGCCAGAGCCTTTGACTTTGTGGGAAGAGCCCTTGAGCTGAGCTTTAGCCTCCCTCACTCCCTGGATCAGTTAAATAATGCTGAGGGACTCAGCCTTTGATTCCTCATTCCAAAACAGCCATTTTTTTCCAAAACAGCCAATTTTTCCAAAACAGCCATTTTTTCCCCAAACAGCCACTCTGGGAAGTCCCAGAAGCCATCCTGTGAAGGGATTTCCCATTCTCTGTGTACTGGAGCTTGTTTCATCACCAAAATGGGACAAACTCCCTCATGGAGCAAAGGCAGGTTGTCTCCAGAGGCAGAATTCCAGGAGAATCGGATAAACCCACGTGTGCCTGGATGTGAGACACTGAAGAGATCAAGTGAGTGGCAGATGTTTGGAGCAGGAGGGGACTTTCACAGAAGGTGGGCACTGGAAAAGCTTCCTGAGAGCGTTTGGCACTTCTGGTGGGACAGTTGGGGTGTCCTGAGCAGAGCCAGCACCCACTGATCCTTGTGGAAAGGATCCTCCCAGCTCAGAGGATGCCACGATTCCGTGGGAATCTGGAAAAGGCTGAGCATCCCCTGGATTCCTGCCGCAGGGGCAGGAGCTGAGGGAGCTGAGCCCTTCCCAGCACCAATTCCCACCACGACCCCACCGTTCCCATCCTCCCTCTGCCCACTCACCCAGCTCGGCACAAACGAGTCCCTTGGGCTTTCTCCTCATTAATGCCATGGAAAGGATTCACCTGGCACTACCCAAATGAGCTGCCTGGCTCCTTATTTGCTCCATTCTGCACGGGAAGCAGCAGCCTGATAAGGGGCAGGATAATCCGCTCTGGGTTTGAGATCTCGTTTCAGGGAATCCTGCCTTGAATCCCCTGGGGATCTCACCTTCCTCTGCAAGGCAGAAGCCACCCAGCCCAACATGCTCTGGAAACAGAGATCCCTAAAAACCTGCCAGTGCCAGAGAAAGCCAGGCCGGAGAGCAAAAATGCAACCCCAAAAATCAGATTGTCTTGACTTTAATCTGTTCGGCATGCATCACTTCCCCCCACCCATAAACCAAAAGCTTTTCATTGATCCCCTCTCAGATGCATTGTTCAGATAAATTCATTAAATTCGGGGAAGAAGAAAGGTTGGGTGGGGAAGCACAAAAGAAAAAGCTGGTAAGAAATTAATAATTCTGTATTCCGTGCTGTCTGCAGTAAATAATGCATGGAGCCACACACTGAACGATGAGACCCAATGAAATATTGAAAAGCTGCTCTTCCAGGAGCAAGTCTATTCCGAGCCTGGAGCAAGCAGGATCTGCCTCAGGAGCAGGAATGAGCCCATATTTAAGGCTGGATTAGAATGCACACACACAGCAGGGCTAAATGAAGATTTTCCAGGCAGCTTAAATCTGACACCTCTTAATTTCTGACTGCTTGACTTTGTGACCTTGGGAATGGTTTTGGGAAATGTTACTGGGCTTTTGTACTTTTTTCTGGCTGTTATTTCTGTGGTTTGTTTCAGTATTTTGGAGGAGGCGTCAGACTCCTGATTTACAGGTGGGAGCAGAGACAGGAAATCCCTGGCTGGGAGCTGAGGGGCAGCTCAAAAACTTGAGGAAAATATAAAAAATTGGACAAGGCATTGATGTGGAAAAGGGATGTTATTCTTTGTTTTTATAGACAACTTCTCTGTCCACCCTTGACAAATAGAGGCTTAAAAGCCATCAGAACCGTGGTACAGAACCTCCTTAAATTCTTAATCACATCTATGCTTCTTTTCTGTGTTAAATAAATATATATCCCTGTTTCCACTAGCACACAAAGCCTGACAGGCCAGGAGATGGAATTATTTTCCCTGCAGTTCTGTAGGGCTTTGGGATGTGCTCATTTTTAAAACCAGAGAAAGCTCCTGCTTGTTTGGGGTTGTAGAACTCCCACAGTGCTTGGGCTCAGTAATAATCTGAATATAATTTGTCTGAATAACCAGCCCCTTCTCCTGCCTGCACCTTCCCAGGTGACAAATGCTCATACATGGCTCAGAGATTGCTCTTCATTTTTTTAGATAAATAAAGGTTTATGAAGAAACATCAGTTTTACATGAAAAACTGTGTTTTCCCTGGAATTTGTGTCATTATTGTGTTTGCAGCTCAGCTCTGCATTCAGGCCCTGCTTCCCCACACCAGGGCCCATCACTCATCCTCCCACACACAAAACAAAATTCCTCTGTCTTCTCCAGGTCTGCTCCACCCTCCCTCCTGCATTTTCCCTCCTCCTTCTCCGTGTCCCTGCCCATCTCCCAATTTTTACTCCATTCTCCAGCGCTTCCCTGCTTCCCACTGTGCTGTGTGCAAGCCCACGATGCTGAGCCTTGGACACGCGTCCATCACCCCTTGGCTGTCCCCTCATCCCACCTGGAAACCTCTGGGATGGAGCAGCGCTGCTGTGGGGACCTTTGGCTGCACCCAAGACGTGTCAGAGCCATGGAATGGTTTGGGTGGGAAGGTACCTGAAAGCTCATCCAGTCCCACCCCTGCCATGGCAGGGACACCTTCCACTGTCCCAGGCTGCTCCCAGCCCTGTCCAGCCTGGCCTTGGGCACGGCCAGGGATCCAGGGACCTGGGCTGAGGCCGTTCCCTCTCCTCCTGTCCCTGTTCCCTGGGAGCACAGCCCGACCCCCCGGCTGTCCCCTCCTGTCAGGAGCTGTGCAGAGCCACAAGGTTCCCCCTGAGCCTCCTTTTCTTCAGGCTGAGCCCCTTTCCCAGCTCCCTCAGCCTCTCCTGGGGCTCCAGCCCCTTCCCAGCCCCGTTCCCTGCCCTGGACACGCTCCAGCCCCTGCAGGTGTCTCCTGCCAGGAGGGTCCCAGAGCTGTCCCAGCCCTGGAGGTGCCCCAGCAGTGGCAGCACAGGGGACAGGCACTGCCCTGCTCCTGCTGCCACCCCAGGGCTGGCACAGCCCAGGTGCTCTTGGACCCTTGCCCACCTGGGCACCCCTGGGTTTGTGTTCAGACACGGCCAGCAGCACCCCCAGGGCTCTTCCCGCTGGGCACTTCCCAGCCCCTCTGCCCCAGCCTGGAGCATCCACTGGGTTGTTGTGACCCCAGGACAGGACCTGGCACGTGGCCTTGCTGACCCTCAGTCCATGGATCCAGCCTGTCCAGATCCCTCTGCAGACCCCTCCCTGCAGAGATCCCCACTCCCCCCAGCTTGATGTCAGCTGTGAAGTGGCTGAGGAAACACCCAATTCCCTCACCCAGGTCATCAATAAAGGTATTAAACAGACCTGGCCTCCATCCTGAGCCTTGGGACACCCCTGGGCCTTGTCACCAACTCCATTCACCACAAATACACAACCCTGGGCCCTTCCATGTCTCAGTTTCCCATTCCATGGGAACAGCTTCTGTAGCTCTGCTGGGATGGGGCAGTGGAAGTTCAGCTGGAAGGATCCTGCTCCTGCACTGGCCACACTGAGATGGATGAGCCACACAGAAATACACAACTATTAATTTAAAAAGAGAATTATCCCATATCCATTCCTTTTCCTATCATGTTTCTCTCCCACTCCACATTCATAAATAGAAATGAAGGATCTAATGTGCCTTTAGTTACTGGGTTTGTCTGTTTGCCCAACATAATTCATGAGCTGCTTCAGCAAACAGGAGAACAAACAGATTTGTTCTGATAAATGAAAATGCTTTGGTGCATTTCTTTATCACATCCCTTCCTTTCTCTTTACTCCCCTCTTCTCTGTACTCTTCACTGTTTTCCTTGCAGGGATTCTGTTTCCATGTTTCCATGGCCCCATGGGATCAGGCTGATCCCAGTGTTTGTGACACCACGGGATTGTCAAGTTACTCCCTGCAGTGCATTCACACTGGGCTTTAACAGCTGAAAATGAGCAACACTTTATAAGGTTTTTATAAATTAAAACCTTTCACTGGTGGAACAATGGGGTTTTGCAATGAACCAAGGGGGGAAGGGGAATTCTTCTCCTGGGATATTCAGCCTGGCTGGACAGACCCCAGCCAGCGACTCCAGAGCATCCGTAAAATCAGAGAATCCATGGAATTATTGAGCTTGGAAAGACCCCCAAGATCTTGGAGTCCAACCACTAAAATTGGCATTGCCACATCCTGCAGCTGAACAGCCCAAAAAAGCCTTGGGGCAAAGGACCTGAACTTGTCAAGAAAACAAGTTGGGACAGGGGGTGTGACAGGGACAGGGGGTGACAGGGACAGAGGGGTGTGACAGGGACACGGGTGTGACAGGGACAGGGAGGTGACAGGGACAGGGGGTGTGACAGGGACACAGGTGTAACAGGGACAGGGAGGTGACAGGGACATGGGTGTGATAGGGACATGGGTGTGACAGGGACACGTGGTGTGACAGGGCACAAGGGGTTTTAACAGGGACAGAGGGATGACAGGGACAAGGGAGTGACACCCCTCCGGTGATCCTGACTATCAGGACGTGTCCCAGGTGAGGAGCTGGGTCTTCTGTTCCCAGAGGCTTCAGGTGTGAGAGGTGGAAGGGCCTGGGTTGATCAATATTCAACACAGAAAGGGCGTTTATTGAGAATTTTCCCTTGGATAGTGACAGAGGAATTCATTTTCATTTGGGGTGCTCAGAATGGGATTGATTTCTCCTAATTTAACCCAAGGAAGGACATCCACATCTAGGCCAGCCTGTGGATTGCCTGGAGACCCAGGAGGGAAACAGGCATTTTTGGGATCAGCTGGTTCAGATCCCTCCTTTAGGATGGCTCCAAACCCCACAGCCCCCACTGTGTCTCCCCTGGGCAGAGTGATCCCCCTGGGCACCCCTGAACCCCACCCTTGGGTCCTGGCAGCTCACAGGAGCCAGGAGGATTTCCAATCAAGTTATAGAGATGAGATCTGGGTTCAGATTACTTGCCCCGCATTAATTGCCTCACATAAATTACCCCACATTAATTTCTCCAGTGATCTGGAGCAATGTTGCAAGGAAACTCCACAGCTCCAGAAGTGTCAGAGAGGTCACTGGACGCCTTTCCTTGCCAAAAATTCCCGTGTCAGACTGCTCTACTTGCATCAGGCAGGTATTTTTTATTAAGCAGGTGTAATTCCAGAAGCTTTTTTTCACTAAGATGAATTTCACAGAGCAAGGAGTAAATAGAGTCTCCTCCTGCAGCTGGAATTTGCATTGGCTGGAGCTGATCAGTGGTGACAGGAATGAAGTGAATCATTCCAGGGGAGTACGGAAGCACGGGAAGAAGAGTTATTACAGTGATTATTTTCTATCTGCTAAGGCCACAGTCCTGAGCCTGGCTTGTCACAATCCAGCTCTCAAAAGTGATTCTGAGAGGAGTCATTGTAGGGGTAGGACTGAAAGATCCCACCCAGAACTACGATCCAAGGTGGAGCAACTCCTGGAGTGGTGTCTGGACCTGAGCATGAGGCTGGGTGTGGCTGTAGGGACACCCAATCCCCCTTAGAAATTAAGAGCTGTTGCCAAATTCCTAAAACAAAGGATCCCACCAAACCTGTGGGGTCAGGATTCTCCACAGGATCTCCTGATGTTTGGGTGCAGTTTTGGGATTTACAGCACTGAGGCAGGCTCTGATGTCCCTGGGACCCAGGGAAGGGCTGGAGCTGGGCCAGGGCAGGCTCAGGCTGCAGAGCAGGAAAGGTTCTTCCCCCAGAGGTGCTGGCACTGCCCAGGCTCCCCAGGGAATGGGCACAGCCCCAAGGCTGCCACAGCTCCAGGAGCCTTTGGACAGCGCTGCCAGGGATGAACAGGGTGGGGTTGCTGGGGGGTCTGGGCAGGGACAGGGGCTGGATCCATGATCCCTGTGGGTCTCTCCCACCCTGGGCCATTCTGTATCTCTGTAAGGAGATGTTTAAGGGCCTCTGGAGGGCTCCTCCCTGCCAGGAACACAGATTTGTTCCTGATGCTCTCCTCACTCCTGAGCACCACGAGCATGTGTGAGTGAAGGGAATGAGGACATGGATGGGACATCCCTGAGTGCCAGATCCTAGGTCACCCCAGCGGGCTGAGGATCACCTGTCACTGTGACAAAATCCTACAACTGCAGTTGGATATGGGACAATACAATTAAGCACCCTAATTTTAATAAATTAATGTTCACACTGTCTGTCAGGTGCCATTTTCAAATGCAGAACTAAATTGGGATGAGGATTTTTCTTCCATGATTAGGTGGGATTTGGTGAAATGACACAAAAGAGGAACTTTCCTCCTTCAGGCTTCAGTTCTTTCCCTGGAAGTGGCTGTGAAGGGTTTTCCCTGGGTCCTGTGTTTCCCCTGGAGTGGGCTCCCTGTGCTCTGCCTTCCCTCAGGGGCTCCAAAGGCTGAGGGAGCCAGGCCAGGGCAGCTGCTGCTCCCTGCCCCAAAGACACATTTGAGTTAACTGGTGGTTAAAGGAATTGTTCCCATTTTAGCCCTGGAATTTATTTTGGGTGAGAACTCTGGAATAAGTGGACAGAGAAGAATCTGCCTGGTCTGAACAAGACTCTGAAGAGAGGAACCAATTCCTTCCATTATTGATAACAAAATCATCTTCCCCAGAATTGCAGATGAGGCAAGATTGACATTTTGAGATAAGGCTCTGATTATTGTCTGTGGATTCCATTACATCCCATTATTTCTCCCAGATGAAACTTTAAATCATCTTTCCTAACTGCAGACAGTTGGGAGTTATTCCTTCCACAGACCAACCATAAGTTATTCCATTAACTTTTCCATTCTTGTTTATTTTTCTATTTCGTTTTAATTAATACAGTGCCAAACGTTCAGGAATTCCAAACTAAATTCCTTAGGTAAGCACTGGTCTCCAAAAAACTGCTGAAAGAATTAAAAATCATGAATAAATTATTTGATAGCATTAAGCCAATTCATAATTCATCATTATTGATACCAGTGGCTGCTGGTGAGGAAGGAGGGGAAGAGGATGGCAGAGGTCAGCCAGGGAGGAAGGCAAAGCTGTGTCCAGCAGGATGGAGGAGGAGGGAGTGGATCCAGCAGGAGAACTTTGGGATGACATCAGCTGCTCTACTCCTGAAAGATTCAGAGGAAGTTCCACCTCTTTGGGAGAGAAAAATGCAGGGTAGGTAAAGGTACAGCTGCTGGAAACAGAAATCAGTGGGAGTCAAAGTTTATGAGAAGGAACTGGAACCAAGGGAAAATCCAGGGGAAGCTGTAGGGCTGAGGAGAGGTAAAATGGACAAAGAGAAGACACCCTGAGAAGGTTTGACAACTCCAGCTTGCCGCAGGAGAGAACGTTGGGAAATAGAGTGGTGAGAGCTGACCCGTGCACGTGAGGACCTGAGTGAGAAGGGGTTGGGAACTGAGGCAGGATTGGGGGGAACGTGTAGAAGGGATGGGCCAAATCCAGCTCCTGGTGCTGTGTGAACCACAAATCCTCTGGAACCTGAGTGGTGGAGCCAGCAGGGCCCTGGAGCCAGGAGGGACATCCCTGTCCTGGGGACACCAGGAACAGCCTAGGCCAGGGGGACTGTCCTGCTCTGCTCCAGGCTGGGACAGCTTCACCTCGAGAGGAAGATCTAACGCTGTTGGAGAGAGACCAAAGGAGGGGCACAGGGATGGGGAGGGGTCTGGAGAGGCTGAGGGCATTTGGAATGTTCAGCTGGAGCAGAGGAGACTGAGGGGAGACACCGCAGGGGTGCAGCTCCTCCCAAGGGGCAGGCACCGATCTCTGCTCTGGGACAGGGACAGCACCCAGGGCACGGCTGGAGCTGGGCCAGGGCAGGCTCAGGCTGCAGAGCAGGAAAGGTTCTTCCCCCAGAGGTGCTGGCACTGCCCAGGCTCCCCAGGGAATGGGCACAGCCCCGAGGCTGCCACAGCTCCAGGAGCCTTTGGACAGCGCTGCCAGGGATGAACAGGGTGGGGCTGTTGGGGCTCTGGGCAGGGAAAACTGGATTTTGATGGTCCCTGTGGGTCTCTTCCCATGCAGGATATTCCATAATTCCATGATTCCATGAGTGACAGCAGTGCATCCCCCCAAGTCCCTGCTCCTTCTGATGTCCCAGCAGAAAGGTTTCCTGCTTTGGGGGGACCTCAGAGGTGACCTGGGTTGGAATGTGCCACATGAACCCCCCAGGCTGCCCAGGTGTCTCCTCCCTGGTTTGCAAATCCCACGTGGATGTGGCTGCCCCGGTGGATGCCTCCCACATGGAGTTTTCCACCACATTAGTGCCAATATCCCAATATTTCTGTCCCTCTCACTGGTGGAACAGAGTCCTGGGGCCCCTGTGTCCTTTCTCTCCCTCAGATCCTTCCCTGACCATCCCTGCTGCAGGAGGACACTTCCCACATGGTGCTGCTCCTCACGTCCTGCCAGGAGTTCCAAGGGACTCGGTTAATGGTGGTCTATATAAAAATATAAAAAATCTTTATATTAAGATCTCTCCTCAGCAAGTTTGGGTTCAATTAACTGTTTATTAATAAAGTTTTTCTCAATGACAAATCCCCTTTTTGCTTAACCCATGAAATTCCATGCCCCCTTTAGCCCCAAGTGCACTTCTAGCACTTCCTTCACATAATTAATCCAATTTGGATTAATGGGATTGTGGATGGTCTGATCCTCCCTTGATAACGCTTCATTCTTGCTCAGCACTTCCAGTTTTGCCTGGAATTATGAGATCTGGGAGGCAAATCAGGAAAGGCTCCTGGTAATGCTTGCAGATCATGATTTAGGAGGAGAATTGCTGCTCTTGATGAAAAATTAGGGACAGAGAGAAATTCTTGTGTGAATAGGATGACATTTATTACAAAAAATTGGGCACAGCAAAGGAGCAAATGGTTGGATTTTATGTTCAGAGGCCAAGGAAAAAAAGAAGATTTAAGGAAAAAGAAGAGAGATGTGAACTTTAAGGAAAGCTTTATGGTCCACATTAGCAAAAGTTATATTTTGGAACAGCTGAACGAATGTTCCCAAGCCCTGATCCCAAATTTGCACTTCAACTCAGAACGCCAGCTCCTCTTAAATCCTAACCCATTTAATAACATTTGTGGAACTTCCCTCTCCCACCTCCCAGGGCCTCGGGAACTTGGGCAGACATCCAGAAAAGGATGAATGGAGTCAGGGGAGGTTCTGCTGCTGGTGCTGTGCTTTCTCTCTGCCTGCCTCAGGGGTTAAGTGCTCCCAGTATTCCCAGTGATGCCCACTGGGCTCACTGGTCTGTCTGGCAGCAACAGGGAGAGCAGAATTCCATGGGGATTCCAGCAGGAAGAAGCAGAGTAGATGGGACTGGACTCACTGGGACTCACTGAGCTCCCCAGCTGGGCCCATTCTGGCTGAGAAACCTGGAGATATTCCATGATAACTTCCCAAAATCTGCACAAGCACTGGAGAAGTAGCAAACAGGTTAGGGAACAAAATTGTCCTCCTTCCTTCCCTCCCTCCTTCCCTCCCTCCCTCCCTCCCTTCCTTCCTTCCTTCCTTCCTTCCTTCCTTCCTTCCTTCCTTCCTTCCTTCCTTCCTTCCTTCCTTCCTTCCTTCCTTCCTTCCTTCCTTCCTTCCTTCCTTCCTTCCTTCCTTCCTTCCTTCCTTCCTTCCTTCCTTCCTTCCTTCCTTCCTTCCTTCCTTCCTTCCTTCCTTCCTTCCTTCCTTCCCTCCTTCCCTCCTTCCCTCCTTCCCTCCTTCCCTCCTTCCCTCCTTCCCTCCTTCCCTCCTTCCTTCCCGCCCTCCCTCCATTTCCCAGGGAATTTCCCATGACAGGAACTTTGGACTGCCAAGAGGCCTCAGAGCCCCCAAACCCCAAATTCCAAATGGACTTCCAGCACTCCTAAACAACACAAAGTCCAAAAAATATTCCTTCCGAAATTTGGGAAAGTCCTGCAGTGCTCCAAGGAGTGCTTTGATCTGGGAGCCAGAGGTGGTCAAGCCCTGGAACAGCTCCCAGGGCAGTGGTAGAGCCCCTATTCCTGGAAAACGCCAAAAAAGCTTTGGCTGTGGCACTTGGGGACATGGATTAGTGGGGAACACACTGATGGTTGGACTTGGTGATCACAGAGGACTTTTTCAACCTGAAGAATTCCATGGTTCTAAGGGATAACTTATAAAAATTCCTATTTTTCTAAAGCCTCACCCTGGAGTGTGATGTGTCCCTGCACACCTCTGAGGCATCATTCCAGCAATCTGCTCCTGCTCCAAACCCAGAGTGTCAGAAAACTGTCCAAGGAAATCAAACCCTAAACCTCCTGAAAACAGAATTGATGCACTGGAGTTAAACCTGGAAATTTGATTTAATTTTTCCCTCCTGGAGAATGGAGCTCAGCTCGGAATCAATTAGAGCAATCCCCAGGCACATCCCGAGGTTGATTAATGAGGGACCAGCTCCATCTGTTTGGTTCACTGGTGTGGATTGGGAGTGGCTGGGAAGTTTTTCTAAAGCAGGGGCACTGCAAATGCCCCACCTGGGTTCATCATTGTTTTTTCCTGGCAAATAAAAGGGATCCATCCTGGATTGGTTTCTATTCCAGTGGTGAAGCTCCAAAGGTTTGCAAAGGGGAGATTCTTGCTGTACCAAAAATCCATGTATTGCTCCAGAAACCTGGGAAAAATCCCTCACTCCTATGGCTGTTTGTCCATTCACACCTGGAGGGGGTGCTGAGATCAGACACCTCCCACCTCTGGGGACATGGGCAGAAAAAACATGGAAAACCTGGATGATCCCGTCCAAACCTTTCCGTTGTCCCCTCTTGGTGTTGTTATTGATTGCTTGGGATCAATCAATTATTGATCAGTTATCAGTGTTGATCAGTTATTGGGAATGTTCCATATTGATAAGGCAGGTTTGGACCAGCCCAGTGCCAGGTGGGGTCTGTGAGTGGATCCAGGGCAGGGCTGAGCCCAATGGCACTGCCAGGATGGTGGGAAGGAGGCCTGGCAGCTGCCAGATGGATCCTTGTGGGCAGATCCTGAGGGAAATCTGGGAGGAAAACTGAAATTATGGATGTGGAGGAGCCTCTAAAGCCCCATGGGCTGATTTGTCCCTTCATGAGGCAGCACATTTTATTCCCACTTTTCCTCTGAGCTCCATAAATCATGCAGGATTTTTGGAGCACCACATTCCAGGAGCCCAGGGTGAGTTAATTTGTGCTGGCACCAAGACTACGCTCCAAACTCGATTAATCTCCACTTCAGCAAAGTTTGGGATGGCAGGAGATCCAAGAGCTGCTAAATCTGAGCAAGAATGTCCTCATGGCAGGGTCAAATTCACTCCTGGGAATTTAAACATTCCAAGGTTTTAGGGACGGAGTTCCTCAATCAACAAAACCCCAGTGCCTGGTTGGTGACAGATAATCCCAGCATCACTCACACCACGTTACTCCAAGGCTTTCCCAGATGAGCAATTCCCATTGAACGTTCCCTGGTTGCTTGCTGCCATCCACAGAGAGCTTTTTTCCTATCCCAAGTTGTGGATCTGTCCCTGGATTCTGCTGGAGAGCAGTGTCACCTTTGCACATGACTGGTTTGGGCTGAAAATCAGAAGGGGGGTGCAAATGTTCCAGGGAAAGATGGGATTTTGCCTTTTAACCAGGAAAAAGTCAAATGCTCATCGTGAGCAAAGCCTCAATGCCATTTTTACGTTAGAAAAAACAGGAAAATGCAAGGAATAATAAAATAATGTTTTAGAAAACTACTTCAGCACCTTAACCCATGCCTATGTCTGGAATCCCAGCTGTTTTCCTTCCAGTAAAATGTTTCTTTTCCACGTTTTTCCAGTGGAAATGGTTTTGAAACCATTCGTAAAGCAGAAATAGGGTTCATTTTTTCCATTTGCTTTTACTTTTTTTGTCCTTTAAGAAGTTTCTTCTCTTTTTTTTATAAGGGGGTGGGGAACAGACTAAAACTCCCTCTGTTTTCAAGGAGCTGTCCCAATATTTTAAATAACATGCACAGAAAACATACTTCTGATAAAATTTCATGTTAATTAATTCAGCCAAACAGAGTAAATTTGGGCTGATTTCAGTCATCCTAGTGCTTTGTCCTTTTTCTTTTCCAGCTTCCAGGTTTTTGCCGGGACCTGGCTGCCAGGAACAGTTTTGGGGTTGTGGTGGCAGGGGACAAATTTTTTTCCAGCTCCTTTTTCCTCTCATTCTCATTCATTTTGTCTATGCTTTAAAATGTTTTTCCATTTTCTGTTTCCTTGGAATCTCCCTTTATTTCCAAGCTCCCTCTCTCATTTTAGGGGGAGCCTTGGATAGGAAAATAGGAATAAAACCTGTGCCAAAAGGGAAACCAGCATGATCTGGATGTGTGCCAGGGCTTTACTTCACCTCCTGCACTCCAGGAAAATTAGGGAATCCTTCTCCAGTGACATTTCTGGAAGGTGCTCCACCCCGCTGTCCACTCCCACACCACTGGAAATGTGGAAATTTTGCTTTTGATGGATCAAATCTGAAATGTTCAGACCACTGGATCTGATTTTCCACCTCTCAAAAGGGGAATGGCTCCTGAATTTTGTCCAGGAGCCACAAGTGGTTCCTTGGGGTTGGATAACCTGGATGGGCCATGCCTTATCCCAGTGGGAATGCTCCCACCAAGCTCCCTTTGCATTCCCTGTCAGCTCCTGACTGCAGGGCCCTTCCCTTTTCCTCAGACATCCCATCCTTATTCCCAGCCCTGCCAATCTCCCGTGGCTGCCCCTGGAGGTCCGAGCCAAGAGGTTGGATGGGAATTCCTGGTGGAATCTGTGTCAGGCATCAGCCACAGCTGGATATGGCAATGCCTGACAGGCTGCAGCTCCCCTGTCCCAGTTTTTTTGCCACTTTGAAAAGAAGGAAGAGTTGGGGAGGGACTCGAGGGTTGTTCCTGGCTGGAGGGAAAATTGCTTTTTCTGTGCCTTTCTTTAATGGAAAAGTAGAAGAAGGAACCCGGGGAGCCATTTAGTGCCCCTTCTCCCGGTCCCTCTGAGCTCCCGCAGCCTTTACACCCCAATCCCTGCAGCCATGTCCTTCCCTGGCACTCCCCAGATCCATGGAATGCTGCCATGGCCATTTCCTTACTCCTGCACATCTCAGGGAAGTGTCGGAATCCCCAGCACTCCTGGAAGTGTCCAAGACCACACAGGTGTGGCACCTGGGGACACGGGTGAGTTGTGGCCTTGGCGGTGCTGGGGAGGGTTGGACTGCAGGATCTCAGAGGATGTTTCCAACCTTGATTCCATGATTCCATGATTCCATGGCTCTGTGACTGCCAGCATCCCTCTGCCACCACTCACAACCCTGGCTCTGCTCCGTGTCCTTGCCCTGCTCTGTCCCAAATTTAACCCAACCTGAGCAGCCCTTGAGCTCCACCCATGAGTGATGGCTCCCGAGGGTGTGTGACCATGGCATGGAGAATTCTGGAATCCTGGAATGGCTTGGGCTGGCTTGGGAGGGACCCTAAAGCTCTTCTCAGGGACACCTCCCACTGTCCCAGGCTGCTCCAAGCCTGTCCTACCTTCCTTGGACCCTTCCAGGGATCCAGGGGCAGCCACAGCTGCTCTGGGCACCCTGTGCCAGGGCCTGCCCACCCTCCCAGGGAACAATTCCTCCCCAGTATCCAAACTAAATTTACCCTTCTTCAGCTCCAAACCCTCCCCCTTTTCCACTGGTGTGGAAATGTCACTGTGCCTCTGCACCAGTGACATTTGCACAATGCCGTTTCCATCTCCCAGTTTGACACTTTATTGATCAAAGCAAGAAACCAGAAGATAAAGACTTTCCAGCAACAGCCTGGGATTCTTGGATTCTTCCGAGGTTACCTCTGGAGCAAGTTTTCCCTCTCTCCCTCCTCGCGACAACCAGTCAATATTTGAGTTGATAATAAAAATCTATTTTCTTTTCAGCTTCCCTGCCTCAAGAACAACATGTGCCTTGTCTTCCTTTCGCTTTGCTTATCAGATTCCAGCCAAAATGAATGGGCAGAACTCTTACAAACAGAGAAATTAAATGAAAACAACACCAGTGCCAAGTTCTCTGCAAACACAGGAATGAAATGAAAAATGCCACTCGCTGGAGATTCACCCAGCACGTTGAATTATTATCTGTCATGGCCTGTTCCTACATTTGTCCTTTCCCCGGGGTTGATAAATAAGACTTCCCACAAGTTCCAAAGCTGTAGCAGGAGTTGGGGAGCACATTCTGTTCATAAATCTCAGGACTCTCTCCCTGACTCTCCTGGCAGCCTCATTGCTCAAAAGTCCTGCATTTCCCTGTCCTGCCTCTTTAATGGATAACTTGGAAATCTTTCTTTCCCTGATCCAGTGGCCAGGTTGATCCAGCTGTGCCCACAAGTCCTGGTTTCCCAGAGAGAACTGCAGCACAGTTCTGTGAGCAGATTTGGGGCCTTCACGGGGTTGGGTTCTGGGGCTGTTTTAGGGCTGAGCAGCCCCAGGGGCTGGAGCAGCAAGGAAAAAGGGAAAAGGGAAATCCTCTGTCCTCAGGTGGGCTCAGTCCTGCCAAAAACTCCCCAAATCCCATCTCTCATGAAGGCCAGGCCTTGGTGGCTCCTTTTTTGAGCAAAGGGCAATCCTGTATCCCCAAATGTGCTCACTGCTGCCAAAAAACCCCAAATCCCATCTCTCAGGAGGGTCAGGCCTTTGAGGCACCACCTGTGTCCTGCCCTTTGTGCAGGGAGCAGGGAAAACCTCCTGCAGCCAGAGGGGAGGGATGGGGCACAGGGGTCACCCTCTGGAAGGGGATTCAGGTGAGCAAATCAGACTTGGGCCACTCATTTATGGACACTTGAGGTGAAATGAAATCACTGGGACAGAAAAAAACCCAGAAAAAATCCCAAAGAAAACCCAATCTAAATCAGATTTATCAAGATTCATCCTAGGAAATTTTTGTCTGGGAGCAGAGCCCTGCAGGACAGGGCTCAGGGCCCAGGGCTGGAGGTGAGGAACAGCTTTGCTCAGGAGTTTTCAGCCCACCAGCTCCTCCCTTCCCCTGATTTTCTCCCTGCTGCTCCCTCTGCCCCTTTCCCACAGGAATATGAGGATTCCAGCTGAAGTCTCCTCAGTTCCTTCTCATGGAGCAGCTGTTCCAGGTGTCTCATGGGATGAACTGGGACCTATTCCTGCCCTTTCCTTGTCTGCTGGGCCCCACCTGCAGAATGCTGCCCTGCCTTTGGTTTGGAATGTGCCAGATCCCTTCTCCCTTATTTTTGGGAGCACAGGCCTCACTTCCCATGTTCAGGGATCTCTTGGGTGACAGCACCTCAGGATTTGTGGCTTCCTTGTGGAAAAATTGCTTTGTGGGGAAGTTCAGTTTTTAAAATTGTGCTTGAAATAATTCCTATTTCTCTCACATGCTGGTGTTGTGGGAAATATCACAGAATCATGGAATGGTTTGTGTTGGTAGGGAGGTTAAAAATCATCCAGTCCCACCCCTTCTCCTTCCCACACCTCCCACTGTCCCAGGCTGCTCCAAGCCCTGTCCAAGCTGGCCTTGGACACTGCCAGGGATCACCACAGATGCTCTGGGAAACCTTTTCCAGTGAGATCCCAGCTGGTTCTGCATCCCAGTACAGGCTGGACTGGTCACTGGTGCCACAGCAAAGCTGAGCAATGCTTGGGGTTGGCAGATCCTTCAGAAAACTGCCCAGGGATGTGCTGGACTCGCTGGAATCTCTTCCCAGGGAAACCCAGATGCCTGAGCTGTTCCCTCTGTGGCTGTGCCATCTGGAAAATCAGTGGTGTGGAACAGAATGGGCACTAGAATTCCTCCTGGAGTGTCTGGTGGCCTCAGGTGTCGGTGGCCGTGCCCAGTGCTGTGGCAGCTGTGCCTTGGTCACTGCTCTGTGTGGAGGACACTGAGGACAACCCGGAGAAAATTCCAGTCTTGCCATGGCAGGATCTGCTTCCCAGGGCAGCTGAACTCTCTGTGCAATCAGGGATATTTGTCTGGAGTTAAATTTGCTTCTCCAAGCCATTTTTACCTCAGAGGTGAAAATACATACCCAACAATTTCCTTAAAGGAAAGGGGATCTTTTCCACTTCCAACGCTCTATGTGGCTGCTGGAGTTTTGACCTCCAATGTAACTATTCATTCCCCTACTCGTGCTTTTTTGTTTTGAATTGAAAATAGTCTCCATCTCCTGTCTGCTCCTGGCTGGAGCTGCATTGTTCATCAGACATTTATTAGCTTGTCTGGTGCCTTGGCTATTATTCCTCCCTGAGATTTCTCACTTCCTCGAGTTTTTGTTCCTTGACAAAATAACAAAAGCCTCCCTTTCCCTGGCTCATTTTTATCCCTTCTCAGCTCCCCCTTATCACACTCCTTTCTTGTTTCTATTACCAACACGCTCGGGCAGGGCCTCCTGTCTGCACACCCCGAGTCTGGCTGGCAGCACAGCAGGGCTGGGCTCCTGCCAGCTGCAATCTCACTTTCTTCTCATTTCTCCAGGCTGCTCTTGCCGGACTCTGGTGCTCAGATCCATGAGCTGCTGCTCACCATGTGTAGGAACAGATTCCATATTTCAATAATCTGTGCATTAAATACTTCTGGGAAGAGTGAACAGCCCAGCTCTGGGCAAACTTGAGCCTTAGAGGGATCCCCATTTCCTTCAGATACATTGTTTTAGAATCATGGAATATCCTGAGCTGGAAGAATCCCACCAGGATCATCCAGTCCAGCCCCTGTCCCTGCCCAGAGCCCCCAACAACCCCACCCTGTTCATCCCTGGCAGCGCTGTCCAAAGGCTCCTGGAGCTGTGGCAGCCTCGGGGCCGTGCCCATTCCCTGGGGAGCCTGGGCAGTGTCAGCACCCTCTGGGGGAAGAACCTTTCCTGCTCTGCAGCCTGAGCCTGCCCTGGCCCAGCTCCAGCCCTTCCCTGGGTGCTGTCCCTGTCCCAGGGCAGAGATTGGAGCTGCCCCTGAGGTGTCTCCCCTCAGTTTCCTCTTCTGCAGCTGAACATTCCATGTGATCTCAATCCCTGCTTCCCCTGGAGACCCTTCCCCATCCTGCTGCCCCTCCTTTGAACATGCTCCAATAGCTTTAAATCTTTCTCTGCGGCACCCAAACTTCATCCCACTGCATTTGGATTGCTGCCAGCAGGGCCAGGACCTGAGCTCCACCTTGCAGGTCACCAACCCTGCAGGGACTGCAGGAGCAGGACAGGCTGGGCCCTCGGGATGCCTTTCCCAGTGCCAGGCAGGCCCTGGACTGAGGACTGAACGTCTTTGGGCTGAAATGGCCCCAGTTGCCTCCTCGTGTCTGGCTCGATATAGCAAGACACACATGTCACATCCACATTTATCTGCAAAATGTTCATGTTCCAGGCCCTTTGGGTGGTATTTTGCCTCATTCTAAAATAAAGGAGACAATCACGTCTTGCTCTATTTCTTTTTTACGGGAAGCATTGCACAGTTTGGCTCCCAAAATAGTGTGTTCTGTATTCCCACATGCATCACCTGATGGAGAAATCTGGAAGAGTTGGAGATCCCTGTTCTTTAATTAAATGGTCAAATTGATGGGAACTTGGGAATACTTTGAGTACTGGCAGGTGACTGAGCTCCCCTCGTGCTGTTCCCGCTCTCCTGATCTGTGGCAGCTGATCCTGAACCCCCAAGAGCAGTGTGAGGGTGACACATCCAGCCAGGCATGTGGCTAACCATTTCTAACACGGGAAAAATCCATCCTCAGTCCCCTTTCCAAGGGCTGAGAGGGTTGGGAAAGCCAGGACCTCCCAGGGGGCTCAGGGAGAGTGGCCAAGGCTCTCAGTGGCTCATGGAGGGAATGGGTTTGCCCCCATTTGGACACTGCAGTCACAGCCCTGTCCACACAAACTCCCTTGGATTCCTGCACATTAAAACAAAGGAGATTTATCCCACTCTCAGGGGGCCCTGCCTGCAGCAGCCTGTTTTTTTCCAGGGATTTTAAACTGAGCCTCAGGAAACTGCTGCAAACTCTGCCCTGCCCCTTCAGACTTCATCTTGTGCTGGGGTGGGCAGGGTCCAGGCAGGACCTTCAGGAATTTCACAGCACAGCAAAGGTTCCTTTGCCTCCTGCCTGGAACGTCAGGGACAATCCCTGAGCATCTCCCAGCCCCCTCTGCCCCGGTCCCTGTCCAGCTGAGGGTGGCAGGAGCCTGGAGACCCCCCCTGTGTGGGGATCCCAAAGGGATCACGGACACATCCCAGCTCCCAGCTCAGCCCTGGAGCAGGAGCCTCTCACTGGCACCAGGGGCTCAGCACCCTGAACCAGCCCTGTAAACTCTGACTGACAAAGCTCTGCAGTCACCTCCTGCTCCCAGAGTCACTGCTGGGCTCTCATCCCTTCAGCTCCTCTGGGGAGGGACCCAAACTCCCGGCAGGAAAGCGGAGCAGGGAGGAATTGAGCTCCCAACTCTTTTGCTGTGGGGGTCACACTGTAGGCCCTGCTGTGGGAAAAGGGAGCAGGCAGCACACATGGAGCTCCAAATGCCCTGGGACTGTAATTAATGCTTTGCCAGCCCGATAGTGCAAATGATCTGATAATTACAGACCAACCTCATTAATAGAATGGTCAAAATCATTGTCTATAACCATCCCTCTGTGCTGGAGCTGGGATGTCTGTCAGGGTCTCTGTGTGCTCCTTGTGCCAGGGATGGCAGAGCTCAAATCCCATCTCTGCTCCTCCTCCTGGGGGTGAAGATGGAATGGACATTCCCCAGGGATAGCAGACAGCCTGGGAGTGATTTTTAAATCCAACTGAGCAGCACAGAATGAAAAGTTTATTACCTTTCCTTTGGTACCACAGGCACTGAACTGGGTTAATCACAGCTCCAGATGTGTGCCTTGATACCACAACAGGGCAGGATTAAGGTCATTGAAGGGTCTTGTAAACAGATTCATTTCAGCTGGTAGAAATTGGACATTTCTTTGGGAAAAAATGATTGAAACAGAATCACCGAGTGATTTGGGTGGAAGGGACATGAAAAATCATCCACTCCACCCCTGCCATGGGCAGGGACACCTTCCACTGTCCCAGGCTGCTCCAAGCCCTGTCCAGCCTGGCCTTGGGCACTGCCAGGGATCCAGGGGCAGCCACAGCTGCTCTGGGCACCCTGTGCCAGGGCCTGCCCACCCTCCCAGGGAGGAATTTCACCTAAATTCCCCCACTTTCAGTTTGAATGGGGACAGGCACCCACAGAGGAGAGCTCAGTTCACTTAGGGAAATGGTGGGAGATGGGTACAGTTACCTGTGGGGTAATGAAGGGCAGGAGGCAGCCCCATGGCAGCTCCACGTACTCCAGGTTTTCCTGCAGCCACCTCTCCCTGCTGGAGATGCATTTGCCTTCCATCAGCCACGGCAGATCCTTGCAGAGCTCCTGTGCAAGGCTTAACCCGTGATGGATGGAGGATATAAAGGTGATGGATTAAGTTGTTAATTATACAATTACAGGGAAGGTGGAACAGGGTGCTGGGTAAAAGGAAAATTACTTTGCAAGATGATACCCGCTCCTGGAGCAGAGGTGGAAAATGCAAAATAGGGCGAGACAGGACTCTGTCTGAAGTAGGATCCCTTGAAAACTTAATCCAGAGTAATTCCAGTGGGGCTGAAGATAGCAGAGGATGGAAATCGGGATATTTTAATTTTATGGCCAGAGCTACACTGTCATTTTTATCCATGGGATCCCTGGGTTAATCCTGCTGAGGATGGAAGCTCAGACAAGGCAGCTGCTCCAAGCTCCTTCTGTGGGGGCAGAACTGGAGCTGTGGTTTAAACATGGATTTATCAGGAATATCCTGAGCTGGAAGGGACCCAGCAGGATCATCCAGCCCAGCCCCTGTGCCTGCCCAGACCCCCCAACAACCCCACCCTGTTCATCCCTGGCAGTGCTGTCCAAAGGCTCCTGGAGCTCTGGCAGCCTTGGGGCCGTGCCCATTCCCTGGGGAGCCTGGGCAGTGCCAGCACCTCTGGGGGAAGAACCTTTCCTGCTCTGCAGCCTGAGCCTGCCCTGGCCCAGCTCCAGCCCTTCCCTGGGTGCTGTCCCTGTCCCAGAGCAGAGATGCTGCCCCTCTGCCCAGCAGATTTTTTCCTCAACAATAACCTTCAGAAGATTGAGAGCCTGGAAATGATGGAAATGAGCCCCCCTGGGATGAGGAGTCCCCTCAGGATCCCATCCCGGTGTCCATTACATTCAGCTCATGCCTGGAATTCCTGTCAGGGTTGGGAGTGCCCCAGTTTGTGCAATCAAAGCCTTCCCGAGATTTGCATCCTGGAATGCAGATGCTGGGAAAGAGCAGATTACATAACACACAGCTTTGTTTGTTTGTTTGTTTCAATTTCAGCTTGTGTTTGGGAGCAAACAGAAAATTGTCCCTTTTTTCCCTAAAATTGTCTGAGGCAGCACGGAACAGAGGGAGACCTTCCCATTATTCTTTCCTTCCTTGTTCCAGGTGGTGCTGGGGCAGGTGAGCAGAGCTGGGAGCATCCCGGCCCAGGGAAGCTCTCCCAGTCTGTCAGAGATTACCTGGGAATTGCTTGGGAATTACTGGGAATTACCTGGGAATTACCATCACCAGAAAGCCCCAGCTCAGGGCTCTGCCAGCCAAATGCCATTAAAAATTCTCAGCTAATCCAAGGGCTCATCCAAGGAATACATTTACATTTCTCCACTACCTTTATCCCGCAGGATCCCCTCAGAGTGCGGTGTTGTGTTTCCATGTACAAAACCTGGATTTCCCGCCTGGATTTTGCTATACAGAGCAGGGGAAACACCAAAAGATTTCTCTCAGGAACACGAAGATTTCTGGGAGAAAGCGCAGCATGGATGCAGTAGAGCCCAAATTTTTGTGGATCTGTGATAAATGACCTGAAATAATTCGTGTTTATTGTGTATATAAAATCTAATTTAAGAAATGTTCTGTAAAATAAAATGAGAAAGCTGGTCAGGCTTGGGACAGATGGATTTTAGGTTGAACAACTGCGGCTGCCAGGAATTTGGGATGAACAATACCCCTGTCGAAACCGGGAAATACAAAATTAACAACAGAAAAGAAGGTGGCTCCGGAGACAGACGGGCCCTCTTGGGCGGTGGAACTGTGAAGGATCCAGCTATCAGGAATGATATGGATCTCTCTGCATCATTGGGAAACGCCTCTCCATTCACGACTCCACCTCTCCATTCATGAATCTGAGAAACTGAATTAATATTCATTTTCCCTCGAAGACCCATTCAGCAGATTGGAGGGCAGAAAGAGACCCCTATGAATATGAAGGGAAAGACGGAGGACAATGAAATGTGGAGAAATACTCTGCCCCGGCTAAATAATCTGTATATAAGGAGACCTCTAACAGGGCTGAATTTGTGAACAGGGGGAGTTACAGTGTGCTAGAGGCCTTAGCTGAGGTTCACCCAGGGCCGATCCCGGGATTCAACACTGAACTTCCGATTGCTGGCTTATCCTAAATTTTGTTTTGTTAATTCTTGATAATTAATGAAAGTATTTATTAATTTGGAATTGGCTGAACATTTATAACAGATCCCTCTGGAACTGTGGTCTATTCCCTTGGGTGAGGGAAGCTGAACCCCATCTCTGAGCAATTGCCCTCCTGTTGATCCCTCTGCCAGGGGAAAAGCAGGAAAAGCTCCCTCTGCACTGAGGGACAGCGGGAGTAGGGTGATGGGGACACCTCCTTTGCTGAGCAATTCCCTTTGGAAGCTGGATGAATCCAGGATGTGACTTCTGGTGAAGCTTTAGGGTTAAACCCTCCAGGAATGAGCACTGCAGGGAATTCAGGAGAAAGAGCGTGACTTATCACAGTCCTGGCAGGACAAGGCACAGAGGACTTTTGTCACCCTTGTCCCCCAGAGAAGCACATTCTCCTCACTCCCAGGCCATGCGGTTGGAGATGGAAGAGAAAATCCCTGGATTTTCCATGGCTGTTTCCTGGAAGTTCTGGAAGAGCAGGCAGGGATCCACACAACTCGAGATAAGATGGGGGAGCACAGCAAGTACTCTCTGCTCCCCAAATCCTCTGGATCAAAGAAGGCACACCCTGGAATGTGACCTTTATCCCAGCTCCGTGGCTCAAATCAATGTGTGTCAAGTGCTCGAAGGGAAAAGGTTGGGAGATTGGCTGGGATTGATGGGAGGTGAGTCCTTTCCCCAGCAGAGAGTTGTGCCCAGGCAGGGCTGGAGCACCAGGAATTCCCACAGCCTGCACAGGTTTAGCCTTTGCCACATGTTGTTCATTCAGGATTTACTGAACTGAGGGAATGGAAGGGGTTCAGGGTGGGGGGATTGTTTCACCAGCAGGGATCTGAGCCAGAATGGGGAGCTCAATCCAGAGCAAATGGAGAGGATGATGCTTGCACAGGGGAAATCAATCCCAGAATCATGGAATCAGGGACCTTAAAGCCCATCAGCTCCACCCCTGCCATGGCAGGAACACCTCCCACTGTCCCAGGCTGCTCCAAGCCCTGTCCAGCCTGGCCTTGGGCACTGCCAGGGATCCAGGGGCAGCCACAGCTGCTCTGGGCACCCTGTGCCAGGGCCTGCCCACCCTCCCAGGGAACAATTCCTTCCCAATCTCCCATCCATCCCTGTCCTCTGGCAGTGGGAAGCCATTCCCTGTGTCCTGTCCCTCCATCCCTTGTCCCCAGTCCCTCTCCAGCTCTCCTGGAGCCCCTTTAGGCCCTGGCAGGGGCTCTGAGCTCTCCCTTGACCCTTCTCCAGGTGAGCACCCCCAGCTCTCCCAGCCTGGCTCCAGAGCAGAAGGGCTCCAGACCTGGGAGCACAGGGAATTTGTGCCCACAAACACATTTTATCACTGCAGTTTTCCACTGGCTCTGGGCTCTGCCCCCTCCCTCTGCCCCATCCATGTCTCTCCACAAATGTACCTTGGAATTCTCTTTTCAATAAGGAATTTTCATTTTTATTTTTTAATGTCTGCAAAGATCTTCAGCTGAGTGGCCACAGGAAAACCAGGAGTTTAGTCAGGAAAGCAGGGACGTGGTGCCATCAGAGGCCTCAGGGCTGGGCTGTGTGGGTTGGGAGGTGTTTTTGAGCTGTGATAGCTCTGTGTTAATCCCTGTTAACCTGGGACTGTCTCTCCCCGACCCTCCCTGACCATTTTCCTGCAAGATCCCTACAAAAGGCTTTCCTGGGACTCTCTGCACATGCTCAGTCCCAGCAGCAGCTCCAGTCCCAGCTCGGATCTCCTGGTTTTATTGATAACAGCACTTGGCAGAGATAAAAGGGGATGGTATTTTTCCCAAAGAGACTCCTCAAGTGTCGGCACCATCTCAGATTCTGAGAGAAGAGTCCCAGATTCATTTCAAGATTTATTTTTTTTAATAATACTTTAAAGTTTCCTTTTCCTTGCTTGTGTTTTCTGTACCTTTAAGATATAAAAGGGCCACAATTTCACATGTTTTCCCAATGAACTACCTCCAAACTCCTTCTCCCAGGGATTCCTCCCTGCTCCTTTCTTTTCTGCCTTGCTGGAAGTTACAACATGAAACCAGGACCTTGTGGGAAGAGAAAACAAAACAAAAAAATCCCATGAATTATGGGAAGAGTATGGAAAATGAACCCATCAGGAAGCTATAGCAATAGCAGGGATGACAAGCAAGCAAATAAGCAGCACAAGCATCCCAAATTAATTTCTTGTTCACTGTCAGCCCCACTGTGCTGCTCCAGGAGGGGGACTGGGCTTCATTTTCCCTGCCACAATTCCCTGGGAGCACCACTCCAGGATTTGATGAGGTTATCTTGGCTCAGGGACTGAAGGAAACAGATCTGTGATTTACAAACAAAAGGAAGCAAAAAGAATCTTCTGTTAGAGAAGACTCCTCAGTCATGCCCAGCACAACCTTGAGTTATTCTCGTCCCCTTCCTGTCTGGAGGTGGTGCTGGTGCCAGATCCTTTTTCCTCAGGTCTGTCTCCTGTTCCCAAGCCATGAGCATTCCCTGGTTGAATTCCCTGCCCTTGGCAGTGCCACCTCCTCAGCAGCAGCACATGGACAGCACCTCCCTGAGGGGTGGGATTCCAAAATGCAGAGGTGGACACAGGGTAGGAGTAACTTCAGATGTCTGGAGTTCATCTGAGTCATCATTTAGGAGTCAGGGGGAGAAAGGATAATCATGGAATCACAGAATCCTGGTTTGGATTAGAAGGGGCCTCAAAACCCATCCAGTGCCTCCCTTGCCATGGGCAGGGACACCTCCTGCTATCCCAGGCTGCTCCAAGCCCTGTCCAGCCTGGCCTTGGACAATTCTGTGGTATTCAAGACCCATCCTCAGTTCTTCTAGAGATTTAATCCCTGCTTACTTCTCTCTCAGCACTTGAGAATCTGATATTTATTTCCTTCTCCTCCTTCCAGCAGCAGCAGGGGGGACTGGGCTCACCTGAGTGAGCACGTGATCCACACCTGAGCTGTGGGCACTGATAAGGACGGAAAATAATCCTGTAGGATTATAATTCTGTAGGAAAATAGGCCTGTAGGAAATCAATGAGATCCAAATTAAATCAAGGAAATCCATAAGGATCCTGTTCCCCAATGCAACAACTCCCAGAAAAAACAGTGATTATTGTCCTGGTGTTGAGGATGATCCCAGTGTGGAAATCAGGGAGAAAGCAGCTTAAGAGGTGCCGGAGGGGAAAACCTGAGTATGGCCAAGCAAGGGAGCACACTGCCTGGATTTTTGGATTTGAGCATCCACATGGAAGGGATGCTGGACCTGGCTGGAGAAGGAATTCTGGAGCCCACTCTCTTGGAGAAACAGGTGCCTACACTGGTGTTGGAATAATCATTCCTACATTGGATGTGTCCAGTGGGAGCTGCTTTAGAGGCAAGGGCAAAAAACTGCCTGCTGTAAAATCTGCAGAGGCAGAGCTACCCCTCCATCCATCCATCCATCCATCCATCCATCCATCCATCCATCCATCCATCCATCCATCCATCCATCCATCCATCCATCCATCCATCCATCCATCCATCTATCTCCAGGGAAGAACTCTCATTCCCAGAAACTCACCTCCCTTCCTTTTGGAAAAATAATTAAAAAAGCAATCTGTGTTTAACCTAGGGAGGCAATTGCTCCTGCAAGGAAAACTCCTTAGGGAAAGGCTGCTCTGATGTCCCATGGATCCTCCCTTTGGAATTTGCATGACCTGACTCTGGCCTTAGACTTTCCCTGGAAGGCACAAAGGCAGTTCCCAAGTGATGGGAAGTGCAGGGAGATGTGGAGTGGCTGCTGTGCACCTGGAGGTCGGGACAAGGTGTGGGTGGTCCCCAGGTGCAGCTTTGCCCCCGTGTCCCAGTTTGGAGCGACTGGGTGCCACCAGAACACTCCAAGAGCAGTTTTAGGGTCAGATCAATTATTGCAGTGCACTCCTGAGCCCGTCTGGCCACAACCTTTCAACGGGATGTTCTGACAGCTCCATTTCAGCCCGGAGCCCTTGGAACCTCAGCCAGGACCTGGTTAAACTGCTCTGACCCCTGAAGGCAGAAATTCCCCTCTCTGTGCTTCATGACCCTGGTAATGGTCATGAATATCCCTCCTGCAGATCCCTGCCCTGCAGAATGGAGGGAAGCCTTCTCCATGCTGAGGGACTGCTCCAAGGTACAGATCCTGCATTATTCCCCAGCCCCAGGGAGCTCTTTAGCCAGCTGTTTTTCCAGCTGTGCAGATTCCCAAGAGCAGGGACTGAGGCAGAACTCAGCTGTTTCTGGACCATCTCCTCACCAAAAATCATTCCTCATCTGGTGTTGTCCCAGGGAGCTCCAATGTGGAGATTCCTGGAGATTCCTGGAGGTTCCAGGCATTGGATCCGCCCCATCCAGCAGCACAGCAGGAGAACTGGGCTGTGTTTTCAACCACCCCAGGCAAATAGAGTGATCCCAGCATCCTGTCTGGCTTTAATCCAGTGCTCCAACTCCTCCCCCTCTCTCATCCCCATGGGTAAATGTGGATGCAGGCATTCACATCACTGCTCCCACTCGGATCATGGAAATACTTCAGTGGCTCTTATTCACAGCCAAGGAATTTCTACCCCTTTCCCCATCCTGAAGAGCCCAGTTTGGCTCCTGTCTCCTTCCCCCACCACGGAATCATGGAATTGTTTAAGCTGGGAAAGACCTTTAAGAGCCTGACTACTCCCCAGCACTGCCAAGGCCACCACAATGTCCCCAGGTGCCACATCCACACATTTAACCTCTCCAGGTATGGGAACTCATCCAGATTGCACCAGTGTGAGAGCCTGGAGCAGCAGATCAAACTGGGATTCTGCGTTTTCCTCCCTAAATCCCACACCTGACACTTCCAGCAGTCATTGCCCCATTTCAGTCCTTCCTTGTAACCTGGACTCGTCTTGAAACCCTTCTCATGGGACTTGTGATTCCCAGAAAACTGCTTCCTTCCAGAGCACTGGGGCCGAATTCCCAGCTCTCACAGGGTCACAAGAAATCACATATTCTGATTTCTGTTGGGATCATGCAAATCCTTCAGTGGGTCCCATGGAGTTTCTACCCCTTTCCCCATCCTGAAGAGCCCAGTTTGGCTCCTGCCTCCTCCCCTCACCATGGATCATGGCATTGTTTAAGTTGGCAAAGACCTTTAAGAGTCCAACGTTTTCCCAGCACTGCCAGGGCCACCACAATGTCCCTAAGTGCCACATGAGGGCCAATAAACCCCCCCAGGGATGGTGATTCAGCAAACTGCATTACCTGGAGAGCCTGGATCAAACTGGAATTCAGCATTCTCCTCCCTAAATCCCACACCTGACTCTTCCAGCAGTCACTGCCCCATTTCACCCCTCCTGCCAACCTGGATTTAAACCCTTCACCCGGGACTCATGATTCCCAGAAAACTGCTTCCTTCCAGAGCACTGGGGCTGATTTCCCAGCTTCTAAAGGTCCCAATAAAATACAAATTCCCCACTCCTTCTTCTCTCCCAGAAATGGAGCCAGGCCCACTCCCTCTGTCCCTTAAATCTGTCCCTTTTTATGGGAAGAACATTGATCCTGGCCCTGTTCCATGCTGTAAATGGGACAGACTGGATGTAAGTTTTCAGCAGTGGGCTGGGATTTGCTTATGGAATTGCTTGTAGCTATTTAATCAGAGCCTGGGAATAGAGGAGCTCCAAGGAACTGGTTTTAAATCTTCCCAGGGATCTAGGAGCCAAAGGTGTGGAGGCAGGGAGAGGCAGTGTCCTCACTGGCAATGGATGCACTCCCACCTGAGCCACCAGGGCAGGCCCAGTGACAGTGACCAGGATCACCCAAAAGCCCAAAATGGCCAAAAACCTGTGCAGTGATACATCCATGAATCCTCCACTTGGAATGTGCCAGGCCAAGATCCTGGCTCTGCCTCAGGCTTCCCCTGAGAGGCACAAATCCATGGTCAGGGCAGGAATTCAGCAGGACAAGGTCAGGGCAGGGAGCACAGGAGGGCTGGAGCAGCATTACTGAAGGCAGCCCCTCAAGGGCTCCTGCAAGGTCTCAGCCCACCCTGACAGGGACAGCCCAGCCCCAGGGAGGGCTGGAGCCTCCTGGTGCCCCTCAGGACCTGCTCAGGTGAAAGGAGCTCCCAGCTCAGCTCTCAGCCAGGAGAGCTCCAATCCTCACAGCTCCACCCTGGGCCTGTTCAGAGAGGTTATTTTATAAAATCGATTTCTTGCCAACAGCAATCCTTGAAGTGTGAGGTGCTCCAGAGCACAAACTTTACCTGGCAGGTGACCCCACACCCTCTGGGCTGCCCAGGCTGTGGAACCCTCACTATACTATATAGATATATATAAAATTCAGGTGAATTTTTATCTTCTCATTTGATGACATTTATCATTTTTAAGCATTTGATCCTCCCATCCCCTCAGGTGTCCCCCGTGTTTGGTCACAGAGCTCTGACCGAGCAGGTTGGCAGTAAAACCCTCATTAAAAAAAAAAAAAAAAAAAAAAAAAAAAAAAAAAAAAAAAAAAAAAAAAAAAAAAAAAAAAAATCAACACCTCCTCCAAGGTGCCTGGCACACCAATCACATTTTTTCCAGGACATTCAGCCTTAATTTTTCACCTTGATCTCTCCTGTCTCTTTAAAAGTTTGTCAGGCTTCACAGAATAAAGGAGAAGACCCAAATTTGCTCCAAACCAGGGGAGTTGTCAAAGAAACTTGCCTTGGATATAGAAAAGGGACTTTTCCAGCACTAATTCCAGGTGTAAGGAGTGTTCAAGGTTCACCTGATGAGCTGAAAATGCCCCTGCAAACTCTTAATGAGCTCCTAAGGTCCCGGTGCTTTGCTGGGGATTCATTTTCCTAAATGTTCATTCTGTGTCTGTACTTGTGCTCTTCCTAAAGTCCTAAAAAGAGCTGAAGTATTTGGATGTGGCAACAGGGAAGATCCCAGGGATTTCTGGATGCAGGAGGGTTTAGTTGTAGCTGTGCTAACAGTTGTTGAGGGATCAAAGGGAGCTTTGCAGAACTCCTGGGAATGTCACATCCCATGGAACTCAACCCCAATCCAGGTGTTTGGGCATAAGGGAGTCCTTAATGCTGAGCTGCAGCTTGGGAATTTCAGCTGGGATGGAAAGATGAGGAAACAGAAGAGGTGTACTAAAATACCAAATATTGGATATCAGAGTAATTCCAAGGAAGGCTCCCAGACACTGCTGCTGTCACAGCATTTGGCGCTGGAAGCTCACACAGAGGGTTGCTTATATACATCAATGTACAGTGTTGTAAATATATATCAAAATCAATGATTTTGACCATTCTATTAATGAGGCTGGTCTGTAATTATCAGATCATTTGCACTATCAGGCTGGCAAAGCATTAATTACAGTCCCAGGGCATTTGGAGCTCCATGTGTGCTGCCTGCTCCCTTTTCCCACAGCAGGGCCTACAGTGTGACCCCCACAGCAAAAGAGTTGGGAGCTCAATTCCTCCCTGCTCCGCTTTCCTGCCGGGAGTTTGGGTCCCTCCCCAGAGGAGCTGAAGGGATGAGAGCCCAGCAGTGACTCTGGGAGCAGGAGGTGACTGCAGAGCTTTGTCAGTCAGAGTTTACAGGGCTGGTTCAGGGTGCTGAGCCCCTGGTGCCAGTGAGAGGCTCCTGCTCCAGGGCTGAGCTGGGAGCTGGGATGTGTCCGTGATCCCTTTGGGATCCCCACACAGGGGGGGTCTCCAGGCTCCTGCCACCCTCAGCTGGACAGGGACCGGGGCAGAGGGGGCTGGGAGATGCTCAGGGATTGTCCCTGACGTTCCAGGCAGGAGGCAAAGGAACCTTTGCTGTGCTGTGAAATTCCTGAAGGTCCTGCCTGGACCCTGCCCACCCCAGCACAAGATGAAGTCTGAAGGGGCAGGGCAGAGTTTGCAGCAGTTTCCTGAGGCTCAGTTTAAAATCCCTGGAAAAAAACAGGCTGCTGCAGGCAGGGCCCCCTGAGAGTGGGATAAATCTCCTTTGTTTTAATGTGCAGGAATCCAAGGGAGTTTGTGTGGACAGGGCTGTGACTGCAGTGTCCAAATGGGGGCAAACCCATTCCCTCCATGAGCCACTGAGAGCCTTGGCCACTCTCCCTGAGCCCCCTGGGAGGTCCTGGCTTGTGAAATTCCTGACCAAACCTGGGGCTGTTTCTTGTCTGTTTTCCCCCAGACTTGGACTGTGCCATGTTGTGTGGGCAGTGAGAACTGTAAGACAATACTGGCATTGAGAATTTGAATTCTGGCTTTCCAGAGCCTGGTGCTGTGCTCCCAGCCTGGAATGAGGGCCCAGACAGCCCCTGGCCCAAACCTCACTCATCCCATGCCAGGACAGATCCTACAGCAACTCCTCCCTCCCAGGAGTGCTTTTCTAGCACGTCCTTATTCCAAAGTGATGGATGAAAATGGGATCTTGCAAAAAAGTCCATTTACATGCTTCATCAAACTCCCAGCCCTGCCAAAAGTCCCCAGAGCAGTGATGTACAGCCAGGCCTGCAGACTCCACCACATCTGCTCCAAGAAGAATTAGCAAGACCTCCCCAAGCTGGGGATGATTTTCAGTGCATCAGACACTCTCCCAGGAAATCCATCACGTTTATGGACAAGTTCTTGAGACACTTCAGAGAAACTTATTACAATAAAAAGGAAGTTCCCAGCCCTCCAACTGCACATCTCCCTCTCACAATCCATGATGAAAAATGATGGGATGAGGTGGATGTGCATGGCTGGAAGCACTTACAGCCTATTCCAAGGGAAGATTATGCCACAGAATTATTTTTTCCCATACTTTCCTCCTGTGTTTCAAACTAAATCCTCCCCTCTGCCTGGGAGCAAACTTGCTGTGGACCAACAAATATTGAGTGGCACTGAGTTGGTTGATGCAGTAAATGTAAAACACAGGAAATCTGTCAAAGGTCAAATCCCGAGGGTCCTGCACATTCCAGTGCCAAAAGTGATGGGCTTTACCTTCGGGAGCTGCTCTCCCAAAAGCTCTCAGGCTGAGGTCACCCAGTGCCCACCACAATGAGCTCACAGCATCTCCAAGTCCAGGTTAAAGCAGTTATTACTGAGAGAACATTTCTCACAAAATGCCTCCTCCACCCTTCACCTCTCTGTCCCAGTCTTGGGAGGAGACCGAAACCTTCACAAGGAGAATGTAGGAGCTGGGATTTTACAGCTCTGCTGGAGATTGGAAATCAGGGATGCTGCGGAGAGCCTGCATTTACAGCTGGTTCCTGTTGACCTCTCCTGAAATAAAAATGCCAAGGACCCCTCTCTCCTCTCTCCTCTCTCCTCTCTCCTCTCTCCTCTCTCCTCTCTCCTCTCTCCTCTCTCCTCTCTCCTCTCTCCTCTCTCCTCTCTCCTCTCTCCTCTCTCCTCTCTCCTCTCTCCTCTCTCCTCTCTCCTCTCTCCTCTCTCCTCTCTCCTCTCTCCTCTCTCCTCTCTCCTCTCTCCTCTCTCCTCTCTCCTCTCCCCTCTCCCCTCTCCTGTGTCCCCTCCCTGCTCTGCAGACACAAATAAGCTGTGACATTTTCCCCTGCACACTCTTCAGGGGTCACCTCCCCTTTCATCTCAGCACTTTCCAAACCTCCCCCTGTCACAACTCCCTGTGCTCTCCTCATTCCCCACCCGTGTCTGAGTGCTCTCTCCACCCTCACCTCCAGTCCTTGGGGGCAGGTTGGGGCAGGGGAAGGATGTAAAGGTATTAGGGAGCACCTAAGAGGGACACGAAGGTGGGAGGGCACTTGGAATGCTCAGCTGGAGCAGAGGAGGCTGAGCTCAGACCTCACCAGGGACTGCAGCTCCTCCCAAGGGCAGCTCCGATCTCTGCTCTGGGACAGGGACAGCACCCAGGGAAGGGCTGGAGCTGGGCCAGGGCAGGCTCAGGCTGCAGAGCAGGAAAGGTTCTTCCCCCAGAGGTGCTGGCACTGCCCAGGCTCCCCAGGGAATGGGCACAGCCCCGAGGCTGCCACAGCTCCAGGAACCTTTGGACAGCACTGCCAGGGATGAACAGGGTGGGGTTGTTGGGGGGTCTGGGAAGGGACAGGGGCTGAGCTGATCCCTGTGGGTCCCTTCCAGCTCAGAATATTCCCTCTGCACACCCAGCCTTGCTCAGCAGTTCTGTTCCAAATTCAATATTGAATCCCTGTTTCTCTTCTCCCCTCTCCAGCCCTGTCCATGGCACTCCTGGGCCCAGCAGTGGCTCTGCTGTCCCCTGCAATCCAGGTGGTGCCTTTTACACAAATTCATCAGAATCCCACCAGAGGGATTTTTTCCTTCCTCTTTGCACCCCAATTTTGTGACCAAGTTGTTCACTCCCTCCCCATTCTTATATAAACCCTATATAAACAACAGGAAAAATGTTGTTGTGTCTTTACATTTTACTGGCCAAGCACAACTAAATGAACTTGAAAAAATATTTACATCCAGTTAATGTGGAACTATTTTTAGGGAGGCTGGTTGGGTTGGCACCGTTTTGTTTGTTCTTCCACAAAATAAACGCTTTTCTTCTATTGTTGGTGCCATTCTTCAGGCCAACCATGAAATTTCTTCTTGAACAGAAAGGAAAAAAGGTCGACTTTGAGCTCTTCAGGGTCTCCACTGGACCTCTGGGGATTCTGCTTCCATTTTTCCCAGTTCCTGTCAGACAGGGAGGAATTTTAGCTGCATTTCTTCCACTCCAGGTCTGTGCTGCAATATCCTCCCTCAGCCACTCTCCCAGGTCTGGGTAATGATATTTATTCCAGCTGAGCAGTTCCAGGAGGAGACAATGATGGACTCAAATCGAGGTCATATTTTGCCGATCTCTGTGTCCTAAATTCTCCGTAATGACAGGAATCCATTTGAGCTGGGAGATCATGGGATCATCATTAACAAAACTGGGTGGAAAGGCTGAGTTAGTCCTGAGGAAAATGGCCAGGGATGAGAGCCAGGATCCCTGTCAGGATGCTGTGAGGAATGAGAGGTTGGTTTGGGATGAGGCCACACAATTTCCTGGGCTCTTCTGCAGCAGAAGGACCCCAGTGTCTCCATCCCTGGCTGGAACATTGGGCTCCTTTCAGTGGAAAACTGGTGTCTGATGGAATTCTTGTTAAGAATTGTTGTTCCATGTCTGGGAAGAGCCAACCTGAGGCTGTCCCAGATCCATGAGTGCCTGGCAGAGGGGAGATGGTGACAGGACCCTGATGGAACTTTCAGCTCAGGTAGGAGCAGCCACCTGAGAGGACTTTTAGCAACTTCTGGGGCTGGGAAGGGACTGGCAGAGTCAACTTCAACTCCCAGAGTTGGTGAGTTGATTCAAAACCTGGCAGGACTGTGATAAAATGGGATTTTCCATCAATCCTTTTGAATCTGGCAGTGCTGGGAGCAGGAGGCCCAGCCTGTCCCCTCAGCCTGAGAAGGCAGAGGTTGCTAAACCATCTCCTGGCCCATAGAATGAGTGAAGCACATTCCTGGAGCAGCTCATTTCAGGTGAGTTTTGTCTTCTGCTCACACCTTATGCCTGATTTGGGAATGGGAGCTCCGCTCTGCCACAGCCACACCTGGAGAGCCCTTCAGGGACACTGGAATTTGCTCCTTGGCCTTCCCCAGGACCATTTCCAGTTTGATTAAAGTTCTTCTTTTATTCATGGACAGCCCAGTGACTGTGAGCTGTTCCTGTGGCACTTCTAATGCCCCTGTCCTTTAGGGGTTGGGATATTTTGGATTTGGACCTGCCCTAAATCTCACATTATTTAAACAAAGGGGCAACGACCTGAGCTGGGCTCCCAGCAGAGCCTCTGCCCTGCCCTGCAGCTCTCCCAGCCCAAACCCAACCTCGGAGCTGCTGTGGGAGAGCTCTGCCTTTTCCAACAAATCTCCAGCCCTCCTGAACCTTAAAAAGCATCTTGGGAATGATCCCTGAATCATTCCCACCCCCAGCCACGCTGGAGATTGGTTTGGGTAGTGCAAAACATCCAGACCTTCCCAGGGAGCACAGCACATGTGCACAAACCCCCAAAGTCATTCATGGGTGTTATTATTATTAAGGGGGTTATTATTTGTCCCTAAATTTGAGACTGATCCTTATTTTTAGCAGGCAGAATGGCTCTTGGGGCTCTCAAACCCAATGCAGAGCCAAAACCCACTCAAAGCCTTCAAAAATAAGAAAGGTCTTGTGTGTTCCTACAGGTGGAGAAGACTGTGGAAATATCCATGAAAAATGGACAACTCTAAGCAACTTCTCCCTGGAACTCATCCTGGACTTCTGTTTTCTTAGGGAGAGCAGATTCCCAGTAGAAAACCGGATTCAATGGATGATAGGAATAAACCTCTTTTGGAGAGGAAGAGCCATTCCATGTCACACCTGACATCAGGTCATGGTTGTGATTCCAAACATTGAAGCATGGCAGGAATTTGCATAAATGTGAGATGTTAATATTTAAATACATCAAGGGGGAGAACCAGTCCCAGCTTTTCAGCTCACTCCAGCCCAGCAGGGCAGGTCTGTGGGCACAGTTCTCCCAATCCCACATCCAACATCTCTAATTATCCCAATCCCACATCCAACATCCCTAATTATCCATTTGCAAGGACTGGGACTCCATTTGCATGGCTATGAATATTAATCAGCCACTTTGCACCTGGGTTTGCACATTTGGGGCCGTATTTTTAGCCCTCAACCACCAAGCTGGAGTCTCCCGTTTCACTGCCCATTTTTGTTGGGAAAATGGGTCCTTTTGGGTAAACTCCTGGAGAGTGAGGTCTCCTCTCCTGTTTTTTCCCGCTACACTGCAGGAGAAGCTGTGGCAGATGTCACCAGGTGGCACTCTTACATTGATTCTCCCCATCCCTTATTTTGTTGTTGTTGTTGTTTATTTGGGTTTTATGGATGAGCAAATGTTCAGGATGAGGCACGCTCCGGAGTGGAATTCAGTCAGCAGCGTTGGTTCACAGGGATTTGTTCCGGGTGGTGTAAAATGTGGGAAATTCGGATGTTCCATGGGAGCTGGCCATGGTTTTGGGGTGGAATTCCTGGGAGAAGTGGCCCTATAGGCCCCAGAATTTCAGAGCTGGTTTCTCTGCTCACTGCTGGCACTCAGAATATAAAAATAAAATTCCATTTCTGATGTCTCCCTGAAATTCATTGTCACTTTGGGGACATGACAAGGGTGCTAAAACAGGCCAATTGTGTTAGAAGGGTGTGTAAAATTGTGCCTAAACCTCACCCAGTGTTAAAAAAAAAAAAAAAAAAGACTGAAAGTGCAATTTTCCATCCAACTGTATAAAAATATGAATTTTGGGTCTTAAAGGTTTTCTCCTTAGTGGGACAATGAGTAAATTCTAAATATCAAATTCTCATGATGGTATTTCACCCAAGAGAGTTGGGTGTGATTTTTTCTTGTCTCAGAGGAGAAGAGTTGGACAGGGATGTGATTCATCTCAGGCATATCCCAGGAGAACCTCCAAAACATCAAAAAAACATTGTTCTGAGATAAAAGGTGAAACAATAGATCAAAAAATATTAGTGATAACATTCAACAGAACATTCCCAACATGGTGCAAGGAGTTAAAAATGAATCCCCACAGGAGAAGGTAAATCCCACTGTTTGTTTTCTCTTATTGCTCCATGCAAGCAAAATCCATACCCTGGGATATTGATTCCATAAAATATGGGACCCCCTCACCTTGGAGGAACACCTGAAATTTAGAAAAAGCAACAATAACTTTGTTTTACTAAGACATCCTTTATGTGGTTTCCATGGGAGGAGCAGCTTTGGGCCTTCTCAGACTGTAGGGAAGAAACCCTCTTGGCATGGAAAAATTAATTTATTTTCCTTTCCAGATCTTTTACTATTGTTGTTTATTCCTCACTGTAGTGCTGGAGTCACATCTGGCTCTGAGCACCAAACACTGGGACCTGTTTATTCCTGAATATCAAAATATTCCTGGGCGGACATCCTTGTTTAGTTTCACATTTTCTGCTGAAATCCAGGAGCTCAAAATGCCCCGAAATTCCAATTATGCAGCTCGTTAGTGCCATTGTTATTAATTTTTTATGTTCTTGTTGTTGCCCAAGTATCCCAACATCTCCTGTGCATCTCCCCATCCGCAGTGAGAGCCGGGGCTGACAGATCCAGCCCTGACCTTCCAAAAGGCTGGAAAAAGCCAGGGAAGGTTGGAGGAAAGGCAGTGATCCAAAGCCTAAGGAAAATGCCTTGCCCAGAGTGATTTTGGAGCTCAGGCTGGCTCCTTAGGAGCAGGACAGGAGCTGATGTGATTGCAGCAGACAGATGACCTTGGGTGCTTTTTCCCATCTCCTAAGGAAAGACTTTGCCCGGAGAGTGGTTCAGGAGCAGCCCAGGATTTAGCAGGGGCTGTAAAAGAGCAGCTGCTGCAATAAAGCTGCAGTTTTACAGCTCCAGGCAGGCCGGGAACATCACTTGGATCTGCTCACGAGGGCAGGAGGGCTCCAGAGGCAAGGGGAGATTTGGTGATCCCGGTGGGAGGCAGGTCCCACAGTAAGGAATGCCCCAGGGATCAGGGAAATGGTGCCATGCCCACAGCCCCTCTGGGGTTTGGATTCAGCTCCTCAGGAGCAGAATTCCTGTGTCCATCCCCATCCGGGTCTCCTGAGCCCTGCCAGGAGCACAGGCGCAGAGGTGTGAGCTGGGGACATCCCAGTGTGGTAAGAGGGAGAGATCTTGGGATCAAACCAGGATCAAACCATCCCTCCGCCTCCTCCTCCTTGTCCTCCTCCTCCTCCTCTGAGCCTGGTGCAGTCCAGTGACCTTCCCGGAGTGTGGGAGCTGCAGGAGGCCCCTGGCTGCTCCTGGAACCCCCAAACCATCCAGGCTGGAAAAGCCCTCCAGAATCACCAAACCTGGAAGTGCCAAGGCCACCACTGCCCCACGCCCCAAGTGCCACATCCATGTGGCTTTGGTGACCCCACAGTGCCCTGGGCAGCTGTGCCAGTGCCTGACTACCCCTGTCATGGATCCATCCTAAAGACCTGGTATCCAAAGTCCACTTTTCCCTCTTTTTGGCCACATTTGGTGCATTTTCCTTGACTTAAAGCACCCTAAACCCTGAGCTCTTGCTCTGCTGTCAGGCTGGAGGACTGCTTGGAAGAAAAACCTTCCCAGCTTATTATGGATTCAGACATCTCTTCATCTGGAGTTGCCTGAGGTCCTGGAAATAATCGTGTCTTTCAGGAGGAACATCATTCTGAGGTGAATAAAAATCACTCAGCACTTTAATGAGACCATTACATTCCACTGAGAGTGTCTTTCCCTCTTCCACAAGGTCTTCCAGGAGGAGAAACAGCTCAGATCCACCTGCTTATGGAAATATGTGCACGAGTCAGGGATTTATCTCACTGGGAATTCTTCCCCACCTCCCCAAATTCTGCACCTTCACTCCCACCCTGCCCCTGGTTCCCCTCAGTGATCTTTGAGCCTCTGTTTTCCTGGACCCCATCCTGGGACAGCCCTTTCTGAGGCAGGTTTGGGTCCGAAAGATTGTGGAGCAGGAAGCCCATCAAAACCTTGCTGTCCCTTAGAAAATGAAATAATTAGAGTTCTGGAAAAAATAAATTCCTAAAAAAGAGGTTAAGTTAAATTACACTTCCAAAGAGGGAGCCTGGAACAGCTCTTCCCAGGGGGATGCCCCATAGAAGGACCTGCTGGAAGTGCCCCAGCCAGGAATGTGCCTGGAGGGAGGAGGAGGATGGAGCCTGGAAGCTCCAGTTAACCCTTTGCAGTTCATTTCCAAGGGATTCTTGATAATCAGATTGTTTTCCATGCAGAAATTTAATCCTATTACTTCTAATTAAGCCCCAATGTGCAAAACTAAACAAATCCCATTTTTTGTTCTCCGTGCCCTCCAAGAAAGTGATTATATTCCATCTCAAGTCGTTATCCATAAGTATCTCTTTTAATCATTTCTGCATTCAGCCCCTCTAGACCTCAATTATTTCTGCTCCCTCTTCATGTCTTACAATGATTTTGCTGCTACAAACTCCCACAACTCCTTCTCTGGGTCTTACAGACCCTAAAGAGATACCCAGGGGTCATGAAATATTTTTCAGGTGCAGTTTACAAGCAATATTTTAATTTTTTCATGTGTCCAAACAGCAATTTCTTTGGAAAAGTGGAAGATTTTAATAAGAAGCAGCAAATCTCAATGTGATAATTACTGGCAGAATTATTTTTGTTGTTCTTATCAGCATTTTGTCCCCGCAATTTGCATAATTGCTGGGTCTTGATTAGAAAAGTCCCATTTTTCTGCTCAAGGCTTTGGCAGGAGCCAATCATTTCAAGGTTCCTTACAGAACAGAGCTCCATAGGGAATTGAGAAGGGAAGGAGCAGTCCCCAGCCATTTTCCTTGGGAGGATGAAGGAAATGATTCCCTGGTGAAAGGAGCTGCCCTTCAGCTGGAGATTTCAGCTCTGCTCTTACAGAGAGGGGGAAATTCTGCTGAGCTGGGAGGTGCTAAATCCTGGAGTCATAAAATCCCAGGCTGGTTTGGGCTGGAAAGGACCTTCAATCCCATCTATTCCACGGGCAGGGACACTTCTACTGTCCCAGGCTGCTCCAAGCCCTGTCCAGCCTGGCCTTGGCCGTTCCCAGGGACGGAGAGCCCCTGCCCACGGCCCTGGAAACGCAGTGCTGCCCTGTGCCCAGCCCCTCAAGGGGACAATTCCGGGACAGAGCAGTGACAGAAATGCTCCCAAAGCTGGGAGTGAGTGAGGAGCAGGGTGTGAGTACACAGAACACACCCACGAGGCCGCAGGGGAGAGATGTTTGCCCAATTTTTGGTGAGAATTCCCAGGATTTCACATTTCAGAACAGAGAATTCTTTTTGTTTTTGTTTTTTCTCTCCAGAAGCTCTTTGAGTCTCTGCACACCAGTGTTTGTGGCACCCCGTAAAGGACACGCATTGTGAAATGGCCCTGCCACCTTTGTCACCTGCCAGGTGACGGTGGCATCATTGCCAGGATGCCAGCAGGAGCAGCTGGAGGTCATTTTTCATTGCATTCCCTAGGGATGTGACACATCAGGGGCAGGGCACAGCCTGAGGAACTCAACTGTCTCAGGCATGCTCAGCAGACAAAACTATGGAAAAACGTCTGGGAGTCTCCAGGAAAGCCCAGCAGCTTTCCTCTCTTGTCCAGAGACAATTCCCTGGTGTCAGGGAGTCATCCCAGCAAAGCAGGAGGGGAAAATCCCTTCAAATTGGATCTCTGTGCTTGGATCTACCCACTCCAGGGGGAATTGAGTCTATCACAGGGGAAGGCTGAGAGCCACAGCAACTTCTGCCCTCATGAGCTCCACAGCCTCTGGAATTCTCCTGAGCTCTTCCCAGTGCCAGGAACCCTTTGACATCACAGCTAGAGCTTTCTGGGATTCTCCTGGGCTCCACCTCTCAGTGCCAGGAACCCTTGGGCTTCACCTCCACAGCCCAAATGTGGGATTTATGGGTGGAATTTCCAAGGAATTCACGTGCTCAGGGTTGGAGCAGTTTGCACCCTGGAGCTGTATTTGCTGCCCAACAGAAGCACCTGAATTCCAGGATGTTTTTTTCCCTTGAACACATGGCATTGGTGTATATCCTTAGCAATGGCCTTTCCCTAGCCAAGAACCAAAATTCCTCTTGGATTGGCCTCCTGAGCTCCCCATGGATCCACTTGGGTCTCCTGGAATTCCTACACAGAATATTTTCTCCCTGATTTTATCTCTTCCAGGCTGTCCCTGTCCATGATGGGACAGATATGGAAGCATGGAAAAGTTGCTTGGGAAGGACCATTGGTGCCTCCATTCCAGCTTCTCAGCCTAAAGATCCTCCTTTCCCAAATCCCAGATCATCCCTACCCTATTTCCAACCAGCAGATAGAGCTGAGGTGCTTCCACCCACTGGAACATTCACCCAGGTGAAGGTTTTCCTAAAATCCAAACTAAAATTCCCAATATGGGGGTGTCAATTCACCACTGCTGGGTTTAGAGCCATGGGATCATTGAAGTTGGAAAAGACCTTCAAGGACATCAGGTCCAACCACCAGCCACGGGTTTCATGTATTTTCAGTGACAACAATGAAATGTAAACCAGAAATATTTTGCATTTCTCCCCAGGATTGCTAGAATGGGAAGTGGAGAGAGAAATTCCTGTTCTCCATCATTCAGAGGCATTTTGGGTAAAAAAAAAATAGTAATTCCTGAATCAGAACATGTCATTCAGATATTTCCACAGAGCACAGACTTAAGCCATGGATTGTCACATCCCCAAGGTCTCGTCCTCCCAACATGGTCCAATGCACTGCCAAAATTATTCCTTTCCCCAGGAATCCCTTGGTGCTCCAAGACTTCTCTTGATGCTGCATTTCTTCAGAAAAAAACCAAAACCAAAACCAAAACCAAAACCAAAACCAAAACCAAAACCAAAACCAAAACCAAAACCAAAACCAAAACCAAAACCAAAACCAAACAAAAAACCAAAACAACAACAACAAAACCCCAAAACAACAACAACAACAACAAAACAAAAAAACCAAAACAAACAAACAAAAAACCCCCCCCCAAAAAACCCCAAAAAACCACAAGGCTTCGAAGTCTTATTTTGATTGTTGGAATTGAAATTAGGCCTGATTCATTTTGAGCTGGGCTCAGTGGAAGAGTCCATTATAAAATTAGAAGCAAAAGGAAACATCAGGAGTGCAATTCCAGCATGAAAGAAGTTGTTGATGGAAAGGACAATGCTGAGCTCCATTGTCACAGGCAGAGGACTGAGAACAGGATTGAACTGTGTCCCTACAGAACTGCAGAGTGAGAGAAACTTCAGAACAGGGGCGATTTTTGAGCAAAATATTGTCATTGTTGGAAAAATGGCTTGAACAGGAATTTGATCTTCCATAAGAAATATGAAAAGCTTTGGAATGCCATCCAAACCCTCTCCACAAAGGGAGGTTTCAGACAATTCCTTTCTCTGGAGTTTGTTTTGGTTGGTTGGTGGGTTTTTTTGTTTTGTTGTTGTTTGTTGGGGTTTTTTTGTTGTTTGTTTGGGTGGTTTGGTTTTTTTCGGTGGTTTTTTTGGGTTTTTTTTACATTTCTCACTGAGTAGAGAGGCAGAATTTGGATTTATTAGGAAATATCTGTGTATTTAATGAAAAAAAAAATCCAATCATACTTGTTGGTACTGCTACAGCAACAGAGTGGTTGATGAAATGTTTCTCTGGACTAAATCTGCCATTGTTCCATGGCTCAATTTTATTCATATGCCTGGAAAGAATTTTAACAATTCCAGGTAATATTGAGGTAATGGCTACCAAAAGCCCAGCTGTGGTGGCCACCCCTGACAGCACAGAGAGTCAATCATTCATTCCCAAATCATCTCCACCCAAACCACACCTGCCCAAATCGGCCCTTCCCAAATTATCTCCACCCAAATCACCTCTTCCCAAACCTTTTTCCAAAACCTCCCTATCCAAGCCATCCCTTTCCATATATTTCATACCCAAATCATTCCCTCCCAAACCCTCCCTACCCAAACATTCCCTTCCCAAACCTTCCTTCCCCAAATAATTTCTTCCCAGATCATTCCCACCCAAACCACATCTGCCCAAATCAGCCCTTCCCAAATTATCCCCTCCAAAATCAGCTCTACCCAAATCAATCATTCCTAAATTGTCCCCTCCCAAATCTCCCCTACCCAAATCTTCCCTACAAAAATCATCCCTTCCTAGATCTTCCCCACCCACATCATCCCCACTCAAGTCATCCCTATTCAGATCATCCCCACTCAAACCTTCCCTTCCCAAACCATCCCCTCCCAAAACTTCTTCTCATAAACCTTCCTTCCCCAAATCCTTCCTTCCCATAACATTTCTTCCCAGATTATTATCCCCTCCCAAACTATCCCTTCCCGGATCCTCCCTCCCGTGCCGGTCTGTTGTGGTGCACCCCCACACCCAAGCAAATGTTTCACTATTAAGAAAAGAGTTTGAGTTTCACCCCTGGACTTTCAAGGGAGAAGAACCAGAACTGTGCTTCTCTCATTGTAACTGGCCCAGTGCCAGCACAGAGGAACCCGTTGGATCTTTGGAATGTACCTCAAGACCTGTGGCTGTTTCTATTGGGCAGCATGCCAAAAAACCCTCCTTAGTAGTTTAATGCTTAAGAAAGAGCACAAAGTCTCTCAGCACTTCTTGGGGTGTCTTAGCAGGTGCAAGGGACCTCCCTGCACTGTGCATGGCAAAAAAGTGTATTGTATTTAATCGGATGAAACCAGTTGGGGAGATGATTTTTTTTTCCTTTATCTCTTGTAACTCCAGGGGAGGAGGGCAGATGCCTTCTGATAACAGCCCAGCTGTTAAACCAGGTGGGGCAGTGTTTCTTATCTCTGTCACCACTGCCCACCCTCGGGGATATCTTCTGTTCATGGGCCATTGAGGCTCACAGTGACTGACACATTCCATCATCCCATTGGGAGATGCTCCACCCAGTGCAGGGGGAGCCAACTGATAAAACCTGAGATGTAGGAACACCAAGCAGCCTGTTCTCCCAGAGGAAGATTCCCAGAGGAAGACCAGACCCATCTCACCAGCACTGGACCCTTTTTTCTACAGGATCATCTCTACTCCACAGAACAACATCTGTCACTCCAGGAGGATTTATTTGGGCTGCTCCCAACACCCTGAACAGGGTGTCAGGTCGTATCTCTGACTCCATCAGGGTTTTCTAGGACTATTGTTTGTTTGCTTGTTTGTTTTTTTTGCATTACCCCATTTGCATTTTTAATATTACTAGTAAAGAACTGTTATTCCTATTCCCATATTTTTTGCCTGAAAGCTCCTAATTGCAAAACTGTAATAATTTGGAGGGAGGGGCTTTTACATTCTCCATTCCATGGGAAAATCCAGTTTTCCCTGACAGATACCTGTCTTTCCAAACCAAGAGAGTTCTGTATGGTTTGTTATTTTCTCTTTCATTCAAACCTTTTTGCTTTTTCAAAATACCTCCAATCAGCCATCTTGGTAGTTATTCTTAAGCCATTTCTGAGAGGCTGCTGGCAATCCTTAGAGCTTGATACACCTTTGTGGGGCTGACAACACGCCGGCCTCGTGCAGAATGGATCACCTGTGTCCTAGGAGGCAGCAGAGCCTGTGCTGGTCCCTTCTCCCAGCCCACAGCTGGGAGGTTTCCATGGGCATTATTTGCTCCTTTTTTCTGAGCTGCCCTTGAGGATGGGAGAAATTGGGATGTTTCAATCATGGAATCATGGGATGGTTTTTGTGGGAAAGGACATTAAAGTTCATCCTGTTCCACCCCCTGCCATGGGCAGGGACACCTCCCACTGTCCCAGGCTGGTCCAAGCCCCGTCCAGCCTGGCCTTGGACACCTCCTTGAACATCTTCATGTCCATCCAAGCTGTCTTGAGTCTCCATGGACTACAAAGGGAGCTGGGATTAGTGGATTAAATTCCATGTTTCCCCCTAGAATGCCTTCCCTGGCTGCAGCTGCAGCCTCTTTGCTTCTGTGCCTGTGGGAACCCAGCTGGAAACCCAGTGCTTCTCATCCTCCTTCATGGTTTGGAGCCTTCTCAAAGAATAACTGGGAGAAAGGGTTACAAACCTCTCAAAAATTTCCCAAACCCTGAATTTTTTAAAATTGATGCATGAGTTTCAGGAGAAAAAATGAAAATAAATTAAAACTTGATCCTTCTCATTGTTTGAAAAGTTATTTTGATATTGTTAGTAATTGCTAATATGTTTATTACTAATTTTGCTTATTAGTATTTAGTAGGACTTGCAAAGCCCTTCCCAGGTGGAAAACTGCTTTCCAGAGAAGTTCAAGAGCAGGAACAGTAATAACAGACCACGGAAAATGATCATTTTTAGAGCAGGAACTCTGCTCGTGGAGAGGCTTTCAGTGAATTGACCCAGGTTTGTGAAGGCTCAGCTGTCAAAATCCTGGGATTTAAAGTGCCGGTCAGAAGATCTGGAAGTGGATGGTTCCCTCTGCTCTGAATGGCAATTTTTAACTGGAGATGAGCAGTGGGAAATGCAGGAGCTTCCCGCAACTGACATCATCTCCCAGGTCTCACCCTCTTCTACCCTTTTCCAGAGGGAAGTTTCCAGCTGCCTCTGTGGAAATGCTGTTCATATTCCTTACAAATGTTGAGTTCTTTCTTCTGTGCAGAACAAGCCTTCCCAGCATGTTTGGCACCATTTCATCCTCTTATCTCTGGGAGATTCCCTGCCTGGGAATCCAGTAATCACTGAAATCTCTTGTTTCACATAAGAGTCACCCAGACATTCATCCAAATCTGCAAACAAGTCTGTGGCACCAGGAAGCTGTGCTGACTCCAGTGGTTTGGAACCAAGGCCCAGGGTTGGTTTAAGCACCCAGCATCAGATTGTGGAGAGAGGAACAAGGCAGAGCAAAACCCAAGGAAAACATTGAGAAGAAGGACCTCAACAGGGTCATGAGCTGAGAAGAACTGTCTGGAAGTGGAGAACAGGGAAATGCAGGTCCTGCCCCTGGGGAGGAACCAGCAGCACAGGCTGGGGGGGACCTGCTGGAGCAGCTCTGTGGGGAAGGACCTGGGGACAACGAGGTGTCCCTGAGCCAGGAGAGTGACCTGGGGCCCAGTGGGATCCTGGGGGCATCAGAAAGAGCATTCCCAGCAGGTCAGGGGTGATCCTGCCCCTGTGCCCAGCCCTGCAGGCACCTCTGGGCTGCTGTGTCCAGCCCTGGCTCCTCAGCACAGCAGGGACAGGAGCTCCTGGAGTTGAGGAAGGGCCTGGAGCATCTCCGTGCCCAGGAAAGGCTGAGGGAGCTGGGGCTGCTCAGCCTGGGAGGAGCCCCAGTGAGAGGGGCCTCAGCCCTGGGTGTCCCTGTCTGTCCCTGTGTCTGTCCCTGTGTCTGTCCCTGTCTGTCCCTGTCTGTCCCTGTCTGTCCCTGTCTGTCCCTGTGTCTGTCCCTGTCTGTCCCTGTGTCTGTCCCTGTCTGTCCCTGTCTGTCCCTGTGTCTGTCCCTGTGTCTGTCCCTGTCTGTCCCTGTGTCTGTCCCTGTGTCTGTCCCTGTGTCTGTCCCTGTCTGTCCCTGTGTGCAGGGAGGGCAGAGCAGCCCCAGGCTCTGCTCCAGGCCCAGCAGTGGCCCCAGAGCCACGGGCAGGGGCTGAGCCCAGGAATTGCCCTGCACAGGAGGCAGAACTTGTGCCCTGGGCAGTGCCAGCCCTGAGCAGAGCCCAGAGAGGCTGTGGGGTCTCCTCCGTGGGGCTGTGGCAGAGCTGTGTGCACACCCTGCTGTGCCCCGTGCTCTGGGGTGGCACCAGGGACCCTCTGTGCTCCATTCCAGGCTGGCCCATCGGGGGGACCCCTCCTCCCTTGCAGGACGCAGCAGAGCCTGTGCTGACCCCGGGGCCATGGGGGCTGTGCTGCATTCCCTCACCTCCTGCAAGGAGAGAACAGCTGTGTTTTCCTGCCATCTCTTGGGGCTCTTCCATACCTCACCAAATATCATTGCAGAGACACATTACTGTGTTTACAGCTCTCTGTTTACAGAAGATGCTCTCGATTTAGGGGTTTTATTATGATATTTTATTTTTATGGCTCTCCGCATGATCTGTTTGCTTGCATTAACTTGAGTCGAAGGTTTCATAATCTGATTATGGGGAGCAGGGCTGAGGCAGAAGTTGTAAAACACTCAGAGTGCAGCGGTGCACCTGCATTCCTGAGCTCCTGCTGGGTTTGCTCCTTGATCCTCAACTTCTTCCTTTCCCAGGGCTTTTTCTGGAGATGAAGGATTCTGATGGATCTGTGGCCAGGAAAAGGAACAGAAAGTTAATACAGGAAGAACTTTGAGGACTTGTTCCTTAACTTCCAAGGTGCCCAGTGACCAAGGGCCTGCCTGTCTGTGAGTTTAACAGGTCCGTGGGTTTGTCCAGCCCAGACCAGGACAGCCATGGATAACAGGGCCATGGGTTTGATGGGAGTGGGACCTGGCCCTGCCTGACTGTGAGGGACAAAGGTGTCCCCATGTGTTTCTGACTCCTGTCCCATGGTCTGTCTGTGTTGGATGCAACATTAGGGTGACAAGTTTCTTTCTTTTCAGTGGATCCACGGAATGGATTCATGTTATATATTTTTCTTGAAAGAGGAGAATTTAATGTCTACAGCAGCTCCTGGTCCATAAAGCTCCTGGTTCAGTTTTGGGTTCCACAATATGGAACAGATCCAAAGCCATTAGAGAGCACCCAATGAGGGCACTTGGAATGTTCAGCTGGAGCAGAGGAGACTGAGGGGAGACACCTCAGGGACTGCAGCTCCTCCCCAGGGCAGCTCCGATCTCTGCTCTGGGACAGGGACAGCACCCAGGGAAGGGCTGGAGCTGTGCCAGGCCAGGCTCAGGCTGCAGAGCAGGAAAGGTTCTTCCCCCAGAGGTGCTGGCACTGCCCAGGCTCCCCAGGGAATGGGCACAGCCCCGAGGCTGCCACAGCTCCAGGAGCCTTTGGACAGCGCTGCCAGGGATGAACAGGGTGGGGTTGTTGGGGGTCTGGGGAGGGACAGGGCTTGGCTGGAGCCCTTTTGTCTCCCGGCTCAGGAGAGTCCATCATTCTATGACTCCATGCCACCCCCAGCTGCTGGCAGAGGTATCCCAGGTGAGTATGATCCCTTCTTATCCTTCTTTTGTCCTCCCAAATGTTTGTGTGGGGAAAGAAAGTTCTGGAGTGGGTGACCTCAGGACAGGTTGTGTCCCATCACCTCAGTGCCACCCCCTGCCCTGAGCTGTGCAGGAAGGACCTGGCAGAGAGCAAACATTTATATCTTTCCTGACTGTATCGCATCTACGTCCAGCAACTTTTCTTTGACTAATTGGATCTAAGCAGAGAAAGAGCTCAATAATTTTCTTTTCCCCTCATGCCAGCAACTGGCAAATTGCAGGAAAGATGAGTCTGGGGCCAGATGTTGGCCAGGAAATAAATTTGCCCTTGAGCAAAGGGACTTCCAGCCATTATGTTCTACTCTGAGCATGCATCAGATGCAGGAATTAAAGTCGGGAGGGCTTTTTCTGGCAATTTGTTCCAAAAAAATCAAGGGAGGGGTTGACCGAGATCTCAGATATCCCAAGGCTTTTTGTTACAAATCACAAGACTTGCAATTTTCCACATGAACCTTGGGAATGAGCTGTCCTGGGGCCAACTGATTTAAGGCTTCAGCCTCCATCTGCTGGGGAATTTCAAAGGAATGGAGATGCCTAAAAAAGCAGCTCTAGGATGGGGTTTCCATGAGCTCAGAAGCCTCTGTAACCCAGAAAAGCGCCTGGCAGAGTTTGAACAGAACTTCCTGAGGGATGGAAGAGGAGGATTTTTTACCATTTTCAGAGCTGCAGGAGCTTGTGGTAGAGCAGCTGTTCTGCACCCCAGGAAATATTTGTCTCCCAGACATCACACTTTTCTCTCCAAGAAGACCCAAAGTGGAAGCTGTGATTCTTTTGGGTAAATAGAGCTCTCCAAAGGCATCTGGTTCTGTTGGTCAAGGGAGGGGATTGTCCTGCTCTGCTCTGGGCTGGGGCTGCCTCACCTCCAGTCCTGGGGGCAGTTTTGAGTGCCCCAATCTCAGGAACATCTAAAGGTTGGGAAGCATCCAAAGGAGGGACACAGGGATGGGAAAGAGATTGGAGGAGCAGCTGAGGGCACTTGGAATGTTCAGCTGGAGCAGAGGACACTGAGCTTAGACCCCACCAGGGGCTGCAGCTCCAATCTCTGCTCTGGGACAGGGACAGCACCCAGGGAAGGGCTGGAGCTGGGCCAGGGCAGGCTCAGGCTGCAGAGCAGGAAAGGTTCTTCCCCCAGAGGTGCTGGCACTGCCCAGGCTCCCCAGGGAACGGGCACGGCCCCGAGGCTGCCACAGCTCCAGGAGCCTTTGGACAGCGCTGCCAGGGATGAACAGGGTGGGGCTGTTGGGGGGTCTGGGCAGGGACAGGGGCTGGACTGGATGATCCTGCGGGTCTCTTCCAGCTCAGGATATTCCACAATTCCATGATTCCAAGATAAAGGGCTACAGCTCTGTGATCTGGCCAGGACATCCCCTCCCTGCTTTCCTGCAGCTGACACCCAGCCTGGATTTGGGACAGTGCAGGGAATCTGCTGAACACAGGAACATCATGGATTGTCCCAATGCAGTCTGCCCCTTGTCCTCAGACTTGCTGATGTGGTTGTGCCATGAGGGAATCTGCATCTCCTGCAAAATGGAGGGAAACTGGGGATGGAGAGGTTAAACAGCACAGAACAGAGAAACTCTGGGAATCTCCATCCTTGGACTGTGACAGCATTGACTGGGCAAGACCCTGAGCAGCCCCAGGTGACTTTGAAAATGACCCTGCCCTAAGTGAGGGTCAGACCAGGACACCTCCAGAGGTCCCTTCCCATGGCAAGGAATTATCCTTTTTTATGGAAAGCACCAAGCAGAATCCAGCCAGGTGTCCTGCTCCAGCAGCTGAGGCAGAAATCTTGCTGCAATTTTCATAGGAATATCAACCTGCTCATGAGGAATTGGGAAAAAGATCCTCAAAAGCACCAGGAAAAGGGAGCAGCCAGCACAGAAGTGCTGCCAGAGCACGAAGGAGCTGATCAAGGCAGCCAGCTCAGAAAATCAGCCCTTCCCTGTTCTCCACAGGGCAGATGGAACATCCCTGTACTTAACCCTGCACATCCCTCTGAACCTCCGTGCTGGAAGTGCTGCCTCCATCCTCATTTTCCTGCTAATTGTTTCAATCCCTGCTAATTGCAGGGACAGCTGCTTCCAGCAGAGGATGAACAGACAGGTTCCAAAGGCAGCCTGCTTGGTGCCAGCAGCAGCTGCTGGACAAACAACAGATCCCAGCCTCATCCCCTGGCTGCTTCCACTGGGGAAATGTCATTCCCTGCTCACCAAGTGCTGGAGGCTGTTGCCAAATCAGTTGTTTGATCCTGGGTCAGGTTGAAATATGAATTTCTCCAACACCTCAAAAAGCCTTTCCCACCTGAATTATCACATCCCTTTCTGCCTTAGAACAGGGGAACTCAGTTAAGGCTTGAGCATCCTGTCCAAATCTATGAACAGAGGCAGGGCCAACCCCCAAAGTTTCCTTTCTTCATTATCAGAGACTACTAAAGCATGAAAAAAGCTTTTAGTTAAAAAAAACCAAAACCAAAACCAAAACAAAACAAAAAAAAAACTGGAAAATATTTTTGAGGGAAAACACACTCCAAATTGTGTATTTTTAAAATGTCTTTTTTAATCCTACCTTGCTGTCCCATAACAAAACTGCAATTTTTGCCTACACACGTCTTATTTTACTCAGAAAAAGGATTTTTGCTCATTTTGTGCAGAACTCGTGGTGAGATTGATGTAGAATTCCAGTGGCAGATGTGATGAACACAGCAATGAGCTCTGGTTTGAGTGCTGCAGAATGGAAACAGAGTCAGCATTCCACATTCCTTGGCTGGAAGGTTTCCTTGCATTTATCAGGACGTGAGAGCAGGTGGATCCACAGCAGCCTGTGCATCCCATGGAATGCTGAGGATGGAATAATCCTGCTGATTTGGGGGTTCCTCTCCTTGGAATGTGCATCATTATGAACTGTGGGTGCTTCTGGGGGTGTTGGGGTGGGTTCAGGGACCAGCCCTGGGGATTTGGGGCATCTTCAGGGCAGAACCAGTAGCAGGGAAGTATCAATAAGAACATTCCCAGTAAAATCAGGAATTTTTAAACAAATACTTGCAGGAAGCCACCTGAAACTCCAGAGGGTCTGATGGAATGGCTTCAAGTGACCCTCAGGTTGCTGCCAGTCTCATTTCAGTCCCTTTTACACATCCAGGGATGGGGACCCCAACCCTGCCCTGTGTCAGGGCCTGACAACCCTCTCCATGCAGAAATGTTCCCAATATCCACCCTCCCTCCCCTGGCCCAGCCTGAGGCCGTTCCCTCTCCTCCTGTCCCTGTTCCCTGGGAGCACAGCCCGACCCCCCCGGCTGTCCCCTCCTGTCAGGAGCTGTGCAGAGCCACAAGGTTTCCCCTGAGCCTCCTTTTCTCCAGGCTGAGCCCCTTTCCCAGCTCCCTCAGCCTCTCCTGGGGCTCCAGCCCCTTCCCAGCTCTGTTCCCTGCCCTGGACACGCTCCAGCCCCTCCATGTGGCACCCAGGGACTTGGACCTGGCAGTGCTGGACTGGATGATCTTAAAGGTGTTTCCAAACCTTAAGGACTCTGTGGTTCCCTGATCCAGAGCTCCAGCAGTGGCTCTGGACAGGAGCTGTCACCATATCACCACACCAATGGTCCTAGGTGGTTACTGGGCCTCAAAAATTACCACAATCTTCATAATCCCTTTCCAGTCCCCTCGAGGATCCTGATTTTCCTGGGTTTCCTCATCTGAAACACCCTCCTGCTCCTCCCTGGCCCTGCTATGGGTAGGGTCTCTGCTATGGGTGGGCAGTTGTAGAAGGAGCTCTGTCCTGCTTTTCCTGAGGATTTGGCCCAGAATTGGCACTCCCTGGGCTCTGGTTGTGCTTTGGGATGACAGGATCACGTCCCATGGGCGTGCAGCTGGAAATGCCCTCCTGCTGCTCCTGGAACCCTTCAGACAGCCAGGACCGGGTGTTTGCAGCCCTCCTGCTCCTGCCTGCTCTGGGATTGTGCTGAGCCTCCCTCATGTCTGGGAAATGAGGGACAGGTCAAAGACCCCCGAGTGCTCAGGATGGGATTTAACAAAGCCTTGGCATCCAAATGTGGCTTCTTGTGCAGTTGTGCTATTTGGAACCACTTTTTCCTTGTTTTTTGTGGCCTTTTCAAAGAGGATTACTGGAAACAGCCACAACTGGTGCCAGTCCTTGGCCCTGATGAGACAGTTCCTGCCAGTTCCTCAGGGCAGGAGTGCCCTTCACCAGCTCTGCATCTTGTCACACCCAAATCATACATTTCTAGAGTTAAATGTGAAGATTTCTGGCATTATCTCCAGCAGTTCTCTTGAATATTGCTTAAAACCCTCCCCTAACTTAAAAAACCACAACCCCCCCCCAAAAAATAAACAAACAAAAAACAAAACCAAAACCCCACAAAAACAAAACCAAAAAAAACCCAAAACAAACAAACAAACAAAACACCCAGAACAAATCCAATTACAATTAAAGGGTTTATTAACTTCCCTTCTTAAACAACAGGGGAGATCCTTTGGGATGGTCTCAGTCTGTTATGGTGCCTCATTTACTTTAACAGGTTTAAGGTAGAACCGTCTTCATTCACTTAAACCTGTCCTAAGACAGAGCTTTGCAAACCCCTAAGATATAAACACTCCTGGCTCTGCACAGTCAGGGATTATCAGGCTGATTTTAATTTAAGAATCTAAATATTCCAGTAAAAAGGAAAGCCCCCACTCCTCTCCTGGAGGTCCTCCCAGTTCTGAGTATCCAGAAATAAACCACACCCAGCAGGGATTATAATTAGAAAGGAGCTTTACAAGAAAAAGAGGGAAAATTTCTCTGTCAGCCTCAGGTCTGTTTTGGCTGAGTGTGTTTCCTCCAGAATGTGCTTTGTCAGGAATGCTGCACTGGGGTGCTGATGGCTGTGGAGACCAGTTCTGGATTACCTTCCCCGGGATCCTGCTGAAATGAGGGATTTCAGTGTTATCTGTGAGAGGAAGATGAGCTTCCATTGCCTGGGAGTTGTCCTGCAGTGGGGAAACCTGGAGACAATGGATTGGATTTTCTGGCTGAGGCAGGAATATTCCTCCTCTGGGGGCTCATCAAACAGGAACTTTCCCAAAGTTCCAGATGCACACAGGAAAATCCCCACTCTCCATCTCCTCTGACAGGAGAATGAAGAACCTTGCTTGCTTTCTGGCTGGCCTGGAGCACTTCCCGAGGAAACTCTGGATGCCTGAGCCACTGGGATGTGCCTAAAGAGGCATCAGATGGGACAGAGGTGGATATTCCATGCTGCAGGTGGCATTTCCATGGATGTTATTCCAGCACAGGCCTGGAATCCCTGATGGACACCAAGCACTACAGACATTCTCTGGCCAGATTTTTTCCCACTTTGCAGATGCTTTGTGGCTGGAAATTTCCTTTTAAATTTCTCAGGTGTCTGGGAGAATTCCCAGCAGAAGCTGCAGTGGCCGCTGAACCCTGGCAGCAATGCTTTAAGCACTTGTCTGGACACTTCACTGAGTTATCCCTGGATGTTTTAACCAAAATATCTCTCTGCTGCTGCTGCCATGGCTCTCTGTGTTTACAATGTTTTGTTCCCTGCGTTCATTAATATTTCACTTAATGAAGACAATCCCTGTCTTTACACCTGGTTGTAACTCCGGGGTTGTGTTGGGAGGCTGTGATTGCTTTTCTGACCCACTGGGAGCATCTGTGTTGGTTTATGGATTAAATATCCGGGCGTATCTCTCCATATTTTCATCCCTGTGCCTATTCCGTTCCTGGAGCTCGGCTCCTTCCTCCAGCTCTCCAAGAACATCTTTAATTCCCAAGGGTGGTGCTTAATGAAAGACTTCACAGCTTAATTTAGTGACAACAGTATTTGTCTTAAGGTTTGGGAGGGAGTGAGATCAAATCCAGGAGGGGTTCCCTTTTTATTAAAAAATAACTCTGGATTCTTATTCTCTGCATGTCAAAGGGATCCCAACAGGAGCACTTCATTATCTTTATCTACTCCTCCACTATTCTTAGCATTATTTAAACAGCTCCTGTTTGAGAGGCAAAACTTCAACTGCAGCAGGTGCTTGAGCTCCAGCCTTGATTTTTAGATGTTGAAAGCTGCATCCCTGGAATCAGCATCCCTGGAACTTTTCTGCCAGTGGGTTTCACTTTCTCTGCGTGCAATCAGCTCCCCATGGGTGCAGTGGGAGCTGTGGGGTTTTTCACCCCCTGCTCTTCACTGAGGATACACAGAGAAGTATCCCAGGAGGAAAATATTCAGCTACCAAAAGCTTTGGATTTCTCTGGAAGGGAATAGAGGAGTGCTGGGAGAGGATCCTTTTTGTCCCACCAGTCCTGGACTGGACATTCCCAAGCCCAAGCAGGGAAGTTTTCACCTCATGCTGCTGTGGGAGAGGGATTTTCCAGCCAATCCTATGTTTTGTCTCCTTCCCAGGTTTTCCTTGTGTAATTCCGGGCTTGTAAACCTTCCAGAGGAGGATAACACAAACCACATGGGCTCATTGATGGGCACTACTGAGTTACAAACACATTTGGCTGTGCTGGGAATGAATTATGGATGAGGAATGTGGTGTCATTGTCACCGAAACAATGGAAAAACAGAAACTCCCCAACAAAATCTCCTTAAGTATTCAGAGAATCAGGCATTACTTTATTCTGGCCAGGATGTGCAACAGAAATTATTCCATCCCCACGTGCCTGGGCTGTGCAGTGAATATCATCCCATCACTCCTGGTACTTGAGCAGATTTTTCACAGATTGATACAGACAAAACCCAAAGAAATGGTCGTTCATTGGTCCTAAACTGCACAATTTTTAATATTCGATCTCCTATTGTTTATTGATCCCTCTTCCTTTGGTGCTAATTTGGTGCTCATTCTGTGGGTCTCTTATCAACCTTCTCCCAGCCCAGGTGTCTCGGACTGCCCCGGGGGTGATGTTTGTTAAGGTTTTTTTATCTCCTCTGCATCTTCTGGCTCTGGGAATTTTCTTTTGTTGACTGAAGCCCATCAGGCCTCACCCAGCAAAACTCAACCCTCGGTGAGAGAGTATTTTAGGAAGAAAAGACTTCAATTCCCTTCCCCCTGGGCAGAGGTGAACAAAGCCCTGACTAAGGTTAGTTTAAAAGATTTTAAAAGTTGTATCATTTCCAACTTGATGAGGGAGAGGGGAGATGTCCTTGTGGCTCACACAGCAGCATTCCCATGGCTCCAGCACATCCAAGGGATGCTCCAGGAGCTGCTCTCACTCCCCAGTGCCAGTGGTGCTGATACAGCTGCAGAGCAAGAATGAGAATTAATTAGCAGAGACACAACCCCTGGGTCAGTCAAGGGGGGTGAGTTCAACCTTTGGAGTGCTCTGAGCTGCCCCTGTCAGGGTCCACTGCAAATCCCTGCATTTTTCCAGGGAAAGCAGGAATTTTTGTGACATTTCCATCACCAGCGCTGGTGGTGGGAATGGGGCTTTGCCTCCAAGTGCTCCCCACACAGCAAGGGAGGTTTGAAAGGATTACTGAGCCAGAGGAAGGAGGGGGGAGGTGGGAGGGATCAGGGAAATCAATGAGCTACTAAGGATTTCAGAGCCAGCAGAGGGGTCTGGGCTGGCTCCAACACCCCGGAGTGAGGGGAATTCCTCTTCTGAGCAAGTTCCTGGAGGTTTCCAGAGCCAAACCTGGGGTGAAACAGAGTGGAGAGAGGGGTGAACACATTGATTTATTGGAACTACTTATCCAAGCCCACAAGACGGGGATGGAGAGGGGTTTGAAGTGTTATTTCTTGATGAAATAATTATTTCGTTGCAAGGTGTTGGTCATGAATTTCAGCCCCAACTCAGCTTTTTCTCCTGTCTTGACTTTGAGGTGCATAAATTCCCCAGTTGTTTCTGGGGGTTCAGACTTTATGTGGCTTTGCAGGAATATTTTGTTATCAACCCCTCCCCAGTCCCTTCCCAGCAGAGCTCCTGTAGCTCTTTCCAAGGTAGGGCAGAACCAACTGTTTTGTACCAACTGTTTCCAGCTCGTAGCTCTGTCCAAACGTCAAGAAACAGAAAGATTTTTCTCCTGACACCTACAGAAAGACTTAAAAATTGAAGTGTTCTCACTGCAGCAAGAAGCAGCTTTTGGATCCCTGAAATGCTGTCACTTCATCTTCCCAAACGCAAGAAAGAACAGGAAAAAATTTGCCTTCTAATTAAAATCCAGTCACAATTTTTATAGCTTGTTTCTATAAGAAAGATTCAGTTAAAATTGTCCCCTTCAGTTATTTTTTCCTGTCACCTCCCTTCCACTGATGACAACTTTCTCTGCTCAGATAGCCTTGATGCCTTGGGAAGCTTTTGCAGTGGAGCTGGAGGGTTAATTCCCCCTAAATTTAAATCTGTTCTGATATAAAATGTAATCTCCTGCCATCAGCAGCTCCCAGAAATGCTGCTTTGCTAAACTGCCCCGTTTCCAAGCTGTGCTTTGATTTACAGTTTATCCATTCACCGCTCCTTTCGCATTGCTAGTAAAGGCTTTTATTAAGGATGACAGGAATGTTTTATCCACCATCATAAACAGGGTTTTATTAAAAAGAAAAAAAAAAAAACAACCCAGAAAGAGTTGGAATGAGAAAAATGCAGGTTCCCAGTCCTCTTTTCATAACTTATTGGGGGAGACTTTCCAGCTGAATCAGCTGCTGAGTTGCTGTGTTTTTCTCCGGGAGGATGCAAATTTAAGGGATTGGGGTTTGTAACTGTGATACTTTCAGGCTCTGGGGTACCCACAATTACTGCCTGAGGGCTCAGGATTTTGGGATGGAAAGAGGCAGTTTGTGGCATTCATCTTGCTGGGAATGCAGGAGTCCTGCCTGGCACCCCAGCCTTCTTTGGGACACACCACATTTATCTTTTCCAGATGCTCTCTCTCTCAAAAAAAGGACATTTCATATTTTCAGTTTCCTGTGAATTTGCTCTTTCAGCACTGACATTAATTAAGTGAGGTCTTGCAGCAAAGAGGTCCCAAGATTTTCCAGAAGCTCTTCAAGAAGCCAAAGGACAGAGAATTGTGACACATTTCAGGACCAATCCCTTCACTCCCACATCCCGCTGAGCTTTTTCCAGCATTCCCTGCATCAATCAGAGAATTCCAGGATGGTTTAAGAGGGAAGGAACTTTAGAACTCATCCATTCCCACCCACCCTCCCAGGGTGTTCCAAGTCCCATACAACTTGGCCTTGGGCACTTCCTGGAATGGAGACTGCTCCACCACCTTTATAGCAAAGAATTTCTTCCTAAAATCTAAATCTGCTTTTCTTCAGTTTAAGGCCATGGAGTTCTGGTGCACACATTTTTCAGGACTCTTCTGGATGTGCCACAGGGAACATTTGGATGTGCCTCCAAAGAACTGTGCTCAGACTGGCTCTTCACCAGATGATATTGCTGCTGTTCTTTAAACTTTACATTTTAATGCTTTTACATTTTAATGCTTTTAAACTTCCCTGCTGCCCAGTGCCCCTCAATGTCCTTGGCTGGCTCACTGAAACCTGCTGCAATGCCAAAAACGCTCAGGAGACTCTGAAGAATCTGGGAGCTGCTCACCATGCAGTCTTGGAATCAGCAAGGTGGAGGGAGACCGTGAAGATCACCAAGCTCAGCTGTCCCAATATTCACCACAATGACCCCTGCCCCAAGTGCCACATCCACGAGTTTCTGGGACACTTTCAGGGATGGGGACTCCAGCCCTGCCCTGGTCAGCTGTGCCAGGGCCTGACCACCCTTCCCATGGAGAAATGTTCCCAATATCCAGCCTGCCCCTCCCCTGGCCCAGCCTGAGGCCGTTCCCTCTCCTCCTGTCCCTGTTCCCTGGGAACACAGCCCGACCCTCCCGGCTGTCCCCTCCTGTCAGGAGCTGTGCAGAGCCACAAGGTTCCCCCTGAGCCTCCTTTTCTCCAGGCTGAGCCCCTTTCCCAGCTCCCTCAGCCTCTCCTGGGGCTCCAGCCCCTTCCCAGCCCCGTTCCCTGCTCTGGACACGCTCCAGCCCCTGCAGGTGTCTCTTGCCAGGAGGGTCCCAGAGCTGCCCCAGCACTGGAGGTGCCCCAGCAGTGTCAGCTCGGGGGTTGTTCACTCCTGGTGATGTTCAAACAACATCTCAACACCCAAGAGCCTCCCCAAATCCATCCTCTCAATGCCACCACCCTGCCACCCTCAGGAGAGAGCAATTCCCAAAACAGCTCTTCCCTGGGTCTCTTCCCATTGGAAAGGAGGGGTGGAGCAGTTTATGACTCCGGGTTCTTGGACTGGATCCCACCAGAGGCTTTGGCATGTGCTCTGCCTATCTGCCAAAGCATCACTTTGGGAATCTTCACCTTGTGCTGTCCTTTGCACATGGATCCAGCTCCAGCAAACCCCGTGTCCTGGGTTGAAAAATGTAACCAAAAATGTGTATTCTATTTTCATCTGTTGAAGTCGGTTGGGAGATATTGTTCTTTATCTCTTGTAACTCTAGGGGGGAAGAGGGCGGATGCCTTCTGTTAATGGACACCTGATAACACCAGATAAGGCAGGGCCTCCTTATCTCTTCCTCCACCCATCCTCCTCCGAGGGACATCCCCTGTGAATGGGCCATTGAAGGCCTCTCACAGGACTGATAACATCACCTCATCCCATTGGGAGATGCTCCACCCAGTGGGAGCAGCCAAAGCCTTTCCACTGAGATAAAACCAGCAATCCCAAACACCAAGGGAGCCGTTTCCACTGGATTCCCAGAGGATGAGTGGGCCCTTTCTTGAGGATCATCTCTACTCCAACAGAGCCACAGCTGTCACTGTGGGAGGACTCACTGTGGGCTGCTTCCAACACCCTGACCAACAGCGTGTCAGGTTTGCATTCTGACTCTGTCAGTGGTCCTTTGTACTGCTGCATTTATCTTATTTTATTTTATTTTTATCTTCCTTGTTGTGTGTTCTCTCTCTATTAAATTGTATTTCTGACTTGGAGTCTCACTGGTTTTGCTTTCAAACCAGCACACCCTGGATCTGCTGAGGACATAAATGTGTGGTGGTTCCTGTCCTCCAAGGCCATTCCCAGGCTCCTGGAGTCCTGCAAATCTCCAGTGAAGAGAAAAGAAACAATGGTTGAGAGATGGATTCGTCAGCACGAGAGGACGGTGATGTTTATTGACATCAATGGAATAAATAAACAAGACAATAAATTTGGAATTGCTGCTGGAATGACTCGCTAGTGCTGGATATTGAATTTTACCTGTTTTTATTGTTTGTGGAATGGGCTGCTGGTTTATGCATCATCATCTTTTTGATATACTGATTCTGGATGATTTCATTGTGTATCCTGGGAAAGAAAGAGGGGAAAAAATATCCCTGTAAAGCCTGCAATGTGCAGATGAACCAAACCAAGGTCGCAGAGATAAAAATGGAATTATTCCATCCCAGTGTGACAAAGTGACCTGGCTTATCCTGGGAAATGTTGTAAGAGGAAATGCTCCAGAAGCCTCCAAGGCACAACTTTTCTCCCAGATTTCTGAGCACACAAAGTTAAGAACTGGGAAACGAATTTGTTCTGAATCTCGTGGGCTTCTGCCCTCTGACAGGCCCCTTGTGTGATGGGAGGAGTGGTCCAGGATGGTCCAATCTGAAGATTCCTCCCAACGGTTTTGATTTTGCAGAACCAAGACTTGCTCAAATCCTGCCCAGAGATCTTGGTTTCTCCTGGGAATTTTGAAAGATTCTTTAGTGTTGGAGTCCATGTTTCCGTGGATCCTCCACAAAGAGTGAAATATGAAGGGATTGAATTAAAACCTTTAGAAAAATTAGAATATATAAAGCTATATATGCATAAAGTAGAAAATTAAGCCTCAGTTTTAAGCCTCACATGCCCTAAGTGCCTAGTTGTTATTGTAGAAGTACAGAGCTTCAGGCCTAGTGATAGAGTTTAGACACAACAAAAATAGAGTAGAGTACTGTTTATAATTTTTGGTATGAATTTTGCAAAAATAAGATAATGTTTTTTATGTATGTTAAGATAGTTTTTCACATAACAAGATAGAATTTTTATGCACAGTAAGATAGAACTTTTACACTAGTAAGATAGAGTTTGTGTACTAACAGATATGCTATATGCATAGGTTTTTGATGCTGCTTTTTGTAGTTTTTTGTAGTTTTACAAACTTAGAAGATCGCACCTAGATTGGGTAATGTGTAGATAAAGATATGAATATGCATTTGTAACTTATGGATAAAAAGCCTCTGGGCTGATAGTGAAGGTATCGATTGATCAATCCAATCTATCAATCCAACCTCCACCTTCTGCAGCCTGAGGAAGGAGCCCTGCCAGGGAGCCCAATGGGATTCTAAAGGTACCATCTACTGCAGTCTTTGTCGCTGGGATCAGGGCCCCAGGGTCCCGTCCCTTCCCTTTCCTCCTGCGGCGCTTGCCCGGAACTCTGTTCAGGGCTGCCGGGGACTCTGCGAGGGTTCAGGACCCCGGGACCCCCTTCTGTCCCTGTGATCCCTGTGGCCGGGAACCCTGTGTGGGTTCAGGATCCCGGACCCCCTTTCTGCCACCATGGCCCTGTGTCCGGGAACTCTGTTGGGATCCCTCACTGCCGTGACCCTGTGGCCGGGGACTCTGTGCGGGTTCTGAATCTCGGGACCTTTCCTGTCCCTGCGATCCCCGTGGCCGGGATCCCTGTCTGGGATTTGTGATCTCGTGATCCCTTTCTGTTATTGCGACTCCACGGCCAGAGACCCTGTTTGGGGTCAGGAGATTGGAGGTTGATTTACCTGGAGGCTGTGATGTTAAATTCTATGCTTTGCTTATTGTTTTACTGGGATTTTGCTTGCTAAGACTTATATTTATAACCGATTATGAGATTGTAAGACCGCTCATTTAGAACTCTCATACCTTCAGACTTATGCTTTCATATAATAAACCACTCTGTTTAGACCATAAAATGTTCTTAGACCTTTAAGACCTATAACCCATAAAATGGCCTCGGCACTTTAGTTTTACCCCATTTTGATTTTCCCCCGCCTTAAAATCCCAGGGATTTTGCAGCTGTTTTGCTTGAGCTCTTAGGGAATTCATTTGCTTAGGCTTAGTGTCCATGTTCCCTTGTATCCAAGGAGTTTATGGGAAGAACAGTGACTGTTTGGTCCTGGGTACCTCTTACTCTTCCCAAAATTTTTCACTGAAAGTACCCACCAGGGGCACAGGTCCCTGGGGGACCCAGGCAGCCAATCCTGATTCCCTTAAGATCCATATAAAAGGCTTAAAATTCATGTCGAAGAAGCATGGGAAGGCTTTCTGTGCATCCCTTTTCCTCAGGAACACCCTCTGTTCCACGGCTGGGACTGGCGCTGACTTCCTTGGACCTCCCACCAAAGCTGGCCCTGCTCAGGGCCCCCCCAGGATTCAACCCGCAGGACACGGCAGGGAGGGACAGCAGCCCTGGAGTCCAGGAATGGGGAATTGTGAGATGGGCACTTCTGAACTGCCCCCAAACCTTCAATATTCTCATCTAAAAAGAGGACAAGGAGACATTAGGTCCCAAACCAATCCATGTCAGGCTGGCTGTGACCCCCAGCTGGGCTTCTTGTTCAAGGAGAAGGAATTAACTCTGGGATTGTCCCTCCCCCAGCAAGAACAGACACTCCCCTGTTTTCAGTCAGGCCTGAAAAGTGTAAAAAAAAAATCCAATGTTCAATGGTCAGCCACCAGCTGGACCCTGAGGTTTGTCTTAAATCATCTCCTGGTTCTTCTGGCTTTTCCTAAATATAGTTTTCCCTCAAATCAGCTTCTGGTTCTTCCTGATTTTCCCAAATGCAGGATTCCCAGCACAAGGCTGTGACAGCCCTGGATTCTCCTTGGAGAGCTCCATGGCTCCCGTGCCTCTGTTCCACCCCTTGTGGGGAAATTTCTCCAGGAATTAATTATCATTTGGAAAGCTGATCTCAGGAATGTATTTCTTACCCCATGGCACCACTGCAGTGACATTGGCATTCCTGAGCACAGGAATTCCCTGCCAGGTGCTGTCCCACTGCTCCAACAGACTTGAAACTCTTCAGCTTTACGGTTTCCTTTTTATTTATTTCTCCCTGAATCTCCCCTCCTTCTTCCCTGGCATTTGCAAAGAAGCTGGAGAGCTCCAGTTCCCAGAGGAGCCTCCAGAGCTGGAGCAGCTTCTCCCCTGTCATGAGTGTCAATCAAGAGCTGGATGAGGTCTCTACTTCCCAGCCAGGGGTGGGATCTGATTTCCCAAGTTTTCGGTGTGATTTGTGTTCAAGCCCCTTGACTAAAATCCTGCCTTGCCCAGTGGGTCTGAGTATTCTCTATTCCCAACATGACCTCAGTATGTGTTTCAATAAAAGCAGCATTTAAGGGAGCCTTTTCGGTATTTTTGGCTCCTTCTGGCTTGAAGGAGAATTTAGGGAGTTTCCATTTCAAGGCTTTGGATGAGTAAAAGTCCCAGCAAGCCCAGGTATTATTGACAAAAGCTGAGAAATAACATCCTCCAAAGGCCACAAATCTCCCTGTGAGGAGAGAGAATGATCACAACTATTAATCCTACCTGGATATGGTTGTGCTGATGGTGCTGTAAGAACTCGTTTAGAAGAGAAATGAATTAATGAAGGTAAATTCAGGTGTCCAGGACTATTTAGCAGTGGCTGTTTCTGGTGACCAGGTGAGTGACCCTGTCACCACGGGCTCCCTGTACCTGCACACCCTGGGGTTATTAACCCTCTCTGGCTAATTGGCTGCTGCTGTGTGCTTGAATCCAAGCAGCTGGCACTTTGTCTTTTTAAGAAAGGAGATGTTAATGAGCTTAATTGTCTCCCTGCACCCACAGAGTGATTATCCTGCTCCGAGATAAGGGAGGGGAGGACTCAGCACTTCTGAGAGTTCCCCAACCTCATCAAAAGCCTGAGCCGGGTTTTTAATGAGCTTCTGAGGTTTGCACTGATTCCCCTCCCGTGCGGGGTTTGCAGGCGCTGACAGCAGGACAGAGCAGCGCCAGCCAGACATTCTCTGTGTGTCAGGTTGTTCAATAACAATCACAGGGCTCATCCACTTAAAACCAAATCCCTCCAAATGAAAATGTCCTGCCTGACACGGTGGATACGGCCCCGTGTGCACGGAAAGAAAACACATTCCCAGTCTGAAAAATCTGCTTTATATCAGCCTGATGTTTAAGTCATTTGTCTTAGGCTGTAAAAAGACACAGTTGGAAGAAGCATAATGTGATGTGGAAAATATTGAAGCCTGTAAAGATCAATTTTAGGAGCAATTATTCTCTTTTCAAAATCAAAATTCAGTGCCGCTGGTCTTTGTACAGAGCCAACAAGAAAGATCCTCATCCCCCCTGCATAAAACTCCAAATGCTGTTTCCTCCAGCTGCTCTCCCACATCCCAGTGCTGATCCAGCAGATGTTTGGGCAGGAAAAGTGGTAATGAACAGGAATTGGTGCTAATATTAAAATTAGCTGTTTTCATTTCAGCCTCCTACAAGCCCCAGGAACAAAATCAGTCCCTGTTTGCCAGCTGAAAGGCAAATGTCCAAAGAGAAAGAAGTGCTCAGGGCCTGCCAATTTTCTGGGAAAGCAGAGGAGGAAAGAAATGTAATCCCAGTTCTCGTTACAGACAGCGCCTATTGGGAAGGCTCTGGAATGGTTTTCCATGATAGATGTAAAAGATGTTGCTTTGCAAGAGACACAATGGGTTTATGGTCCCATGTTTGCCATACAAAGATGGAGAAGGATCTGGAGGGGCCATAGGAGGAGCAGCTGAGGGCACTTGGAATGTTCAGCTGGAGCAGAGGAGGCTCAGGGGAGACACCTCAGGGGCTGCAGCTCCTCCCCAGGGCAGCTCCGATCTCTGCTCTGGGACAGGGACAGCACCCAGGGAAGGGCTGGAGCTGTGCCAGGGCAGGCTCAGGCTGCAGAGCAGGAAAGGTTCTTCCCCCAGAGGTGCTGGCACTGCCCAGGCTCCCCAGGGAATGGGCACGGCCCCGAGGCTGCCACAGCTCCAGGAGCCTTTGGACAGCGCTGCCAGGGATGAACAGGGTGGGGCTGTTGGGGCGTCTGGGCAGGGTCAGGATCTGGATCCATGATCCCTGTGGGTCCCTTCAGCTCAGGACATTCCCCGATTCTATGATTTTTTGAAAACCTTTCCTATTGCAGTTCCCAATGGGAAATGACTCCTGGATGAGCTCTAATGAGCTTGGGGAGTAGTGGAGATCTCTTCCTCACAGAGCCTAGCTGGGATCCTCCCCAGTGACCATCCCTGAGTGCTCCAAAGGGCAGAGTTCAGTGTCGGGAATGCAGCAGGTACCAGCTTGGTACCTTGGACACGTTCTGCGTCACCTGTGGAATTGCATTTTATGGAAATGGTATACTCTCGTCCACCCCTGGAAAATGTATGGTTTATCCCAAGTCTGTACCCTCCCTGCAGTATCCTGTATCTGTAACTCTATTGGCTGGAGAATGTTACCGCGCCCACCTTGAACCTCTCTATTAAGGGTGCAGTGGGAGAGGGCTCTTCCTCTTTTGCCCTGGTGGTCTTTGGGGACTGCTCCTTCCCCATCCCTCTCCCCCTCTCCCCCTCCCCCCTTCCCTTCCCCTCTCCCTCAGTGAATAAACCCTCACCTCATCAGCACCTCAGCAGCCGTCTGAAGTCTCTTTGCCTGCCAGCACGGGAACACCTGCGTCCCTAGGACCACGGGAGTCTCCCGGGGGGCACTCCCCGGGGACCCCCCAAAATTTAAACTACAACAGTCACCCTCTGCGGTCACCTCCCTGCTCAGAGACTTTAAAGAGGAGCACAGTGAGGAAAAGGGAAGATAAAATGGGATCCAGGAGATTCAAATGTATTTACTCCAGGATCTGGGTTGTTATTCAGTAGATATGGGGATAAAATAGTGCTGGGCCTAAAGTCCCCTTTGATATCTTTGGGGAGCTCTAGGCTTAGAATTTGTCACAGCCCTGTGCCACTGCTCTGTGTCATTGCTCTGTGTCACTGTTGTGTCACTGCTCTGCCACTGCCCTATGTCACTGCTCTGTCACTGCTCTGTCACTGCTCTGTGTCACTGCACTGTGTCACTGTTGTGTCACTGCCCTGTGTCACTGCCCTATGCCACTGCTCTGTGTCACTGCTCTGTCACTGTCCTGTGTCACTGCTCTGTCATTGCTCTGTCCCTGCTCTGTGTCATTGCACTGTGTCACTGCACTGTGTCACTGCCCTGTGTCACTGCCCTGTGTCACTGCACTGTGTCACTGCCCTGTGTCACTGCTCTGTGCCAATGCCCTGTGTCACTGCCCTGTGTCACTGCCCTGTGTCACTGCCCTGTGTCACTGCACTGTGTCACTGTTGGGTCGCTGCTCTGTCACTGCGCTGTCAGCAGAGGCCACAGGATTAGACACAAGGACAGTCTAAGCCCACACTGCCCTTTGCATCATTCCAATTCCAGCGTTCCTTGTCCACAGAGGAGCAGGAAGGGAAGCCTGGGGAGAAAGCTGCTGGTGGTGGAGGCGGGCAGTGCCCACCTCCGGGTGGAGAGGGTCCAACCCTCTCCCAGCTATGCTGAGGCTCTCTGGTATCAAAGACAGAGCCAAGGAGCAGCGTTTGAGGCATTGCTGGAAGAGCTCCCAACAGGAGCAGCTTTTTATTCCCTGACCTGAAGAGAGCAGCTGGTCCTGCCTGCCTTGTGTTAGCCCAGCAGCAAGGAACCAGCCTGGAGGGGGCCAGTTCCCAGGAAAAATGCCCCAAGCATCAACCTTCAACCTTTTCCCTTTCTCAGCTCTGTGTCTCACTGTTGTCTCGAGGATGCTTTTCTCCATCAGGGATTCCTCACCATTACAGGGCTCTGTGCAGTGAAGAGGTGCAAGGTGGACATTCCAGAGCCTTGCAGGAAGTGAAGGGGTTTCAGTTTCACAGGGCTGAGCAGCAGAATGTGTGTTCTGAGGTGAGATCTGCTGTTTCTTGCTGCTGGGAGATCACTCTGCTTGGCTTGAGCCTGGTGGGTTGGAGATGCCTGGAGGTGGATTGTGGATGCTGGAACAGCTCCAGCCGTGCCCAACAAAGCCCTCAGTGCCAGCACCCCTGGCACCAGGGTGTGTCCCTCAGCCAGAGGTTTTGGAGGTGTGAAGGTGCCTCACAGACTTTGCTTAATCCTGCAGAGTCCTAAGGGAGGGACCCTCTGTGGTTTGGATTTCTTGCCTGCTTAGATCAGACAACATTAGTGCCACAGGAAAACAAAGAACTAGGTAGTCCTAGTCCTAGTCCTAGTCCTAATCCTAATACAGCTAAACCTCAACATATTTTCATGAGCAGGAAAGTGAGAACTCATTTTGAACAAAACCACTACAACCAACATAGATCAATGTCTGGAGCTGAGATTTAGTGGCCCAGGACAAGCTTGGACAACGTTTTAAATCCAGGGAGAAACCTCCTGAGTAGATTTTTATTTTCCTGCCATTGGGAATAGAAGTTTGCAGCCAGTTTTCCAAAGGTGTTGTCCCATCCTTTCCAGAGTGGGATTTGAAGCAGATGAGGAACTTGCACAAGAACAGAAAAATAAGCAACAGGAGCAGGGCCTGACCCTGAGGTTTTGTGTCCTCAGAGAGGAGGTGGCACCAGGGAAGGGCAGGATTTGTGCTGGCAGGAATCTGTGCCCAGCCATGCCACCAGGCAGGACAGGGCTGCTGTGGCTTGGCAGCCACCACTTTGTGTGTGTGACAGTGACACAACTGTGTCACCCAGCCCATCCCCTCTGGTCCCTGACAACCACAAAAACACAGAGGTCATGTCTGCTCCCAAGAGGAAAAGGCAGAAACTTTGAATGGGGCTCTGGGCAACCTGAGGTACCTGTTCATTGCAGGATTTGGGGTTAAATGGCCTTTAAAGCTTCCTTCCAACCCAAATATTCTGTAATTCCATGATTTTGTGCCCTCTCCGCCTGCTCTTGTCCTTTCCTGACACATTTATTGCTTTGGCCATCGCAGCCTCAATTTTTGGAGGTTTCTGATCTTTGTAATCTTCTGATCTTTGGTCTTTTAGACAGCAGCATTTTGTCATCATAGTGTGGGCAATAATCATTCCATAACTGCTTCTGTCTTACAGCAAAGGAAAATAATTCTGACCTGGACTTAAAGGAAATGTCACAGACCTCAGGCCAATGGGGGAAAATTGATCCTTGTGCTGACAATTGAACAGCCATGGAGATGTTCTCTTGCCTCTTGGAAAGGTCATCTTCCCTCTTCCTCATGTCCTCCCAGACACTGTCTGGCATGTGCCATGGACTGCATCTCCTTCTCAGTGATGTCCCCAGATCCATCGTCCAGTTAATTGTCATGGAATATCCACCAGAATCATGGAATATCCTGAGCTGGAGGGACCCACAGGGATCATTGATCCAGCCCCTGTCCCTGCCCAGACCCCCCATCACTCCCACCCTGTTCATCCCTGGCAGCGCTGTCCAAAGGCTCCTGGAGCTGTGGCAGCCTCGGGGCCGTGCCCGTTCCCTGGGGAGCCTGGGCAGTGCCAGCACCTCTGGGGGAAGAACCTTTCCCTAAAATCCAACCCTAGGACCATGTCATCTCCCGCTGGGTGGTACCTCTAAGCCTCATTCAGGAGCTCCTGGGCTCCTGTCTCAGCTTTTCCACGCTGCAACTTTGCAATAGAAAAGCTTGGGATGCTCTTCACCATGTGCCTGATGCACAGCTCTGTGTTCCTCCGGCTGTCCCTTCAGTCACGCTGTTGCCAGGCTGCAGCAGAGCTGCCAGCACAGAAATTCCTTCAGGGAAGCAGCTGTTTTCCCTCTAATCCTGCCCAGGTGTGTCCCAGGCAGAGGCTGTTGGCCCACCTGACAGTGCCCTGCAGAGCAGCCCTGTTCCCACTTCAGCAGTGAAGCATTTTAATTAATTGTCAACAGTTTTTTAATATATAGATTTAGCAGTGCTGCCTGAGTAAATGCTGTTTGAGAGATTAAATTCTGTTTGGATTAATGGCCTCTGACAGCTTTTCCTACTTTGCAAACAAAGTGGGTTTGAAGTGTAATAAAACAGAGCGTGGGATGCATTGAACACGGGGAGCTGCTGGAGCTGGGAGCTGAGGGAAACCTCGGTAGCCTTCATCCAGAGGAGCCCTCAGGGTGGACAAACACAACTTCCAGGCACAAAGGGGTTTGTCTGATGTGGCTTGTGCTCTCCCAATGCCTGGTGTCCTGTTTTTCCACCTCCATCCCCACTCCAGGCACACTCTGGGCTGTTCCTTCTCTTTGGGCCATGGTGGAGACAAGAATAAAGCACATCAGTGGGAGTTCTGCTTCCCAGGAAAGCTCTGAGAAGACAGTTTGCAGATCCCAGGATCTGGTGGGGGTTTCCCCTGGTTTTACAGCCAGTCCCAACTGGATCAGCCTTTTAGATGGAGCATGACAATGATTAGTGAAGACTTTCCAGCAGGGCACGGCTTCTGTTCCATGTGCAGCTCCCATTCCATGTTTCTGAGGCTCAGGTGCAGTTTAGAGACCCAGACCATGGTGAGAGGGGAATGAAGAAACAGAATCACCAGGAAGCTGCAGCCAAGCGCTGCTGCATGGGCTGAGCCAATCCTACAGGAGGGCTGCAGCCAGCTGGGAATCTGTCTCCAAACCTCAGGAAAATGCCCTGATAGCCTCCTCTCCATGACAACACAGATTTCGTCCTTCCCATGATATAGCACAGACATCCTTTGGGTTGCTGGGAAGAGTAGGAAAGACCTTGGATTCGATGTCCATGTGTCCAGGGGCAGGATTAAGGCACCTGCTTCTTTATGCCCCAGGTTTCTAAACTCCCCCAAGATAGAGACAAGGCTCAGGAACCAGGAGCTCTGGAAAGGATGTCTCACCCAAACAACTCTGTCATTTGCATGGAAACCGGGCACATCCTGTCCCCAAGGTGCCTTCACTAACCCTGAGGTGCCTCCACTGCACATTTCACAGAAATACGTCAGTAGCTGATGAAGTTCTGGTTCCCCATTCCCAGGAAACCTGGGTTGAGTTAGTGTAGCTTTGGTTTGGATCTCAACAGGGGCATTGGTTCAGAGCCCACCTACCCTGATCTGTCCTCATCTGTCATATTCAGAGTTTCAGGACACCTTGAGCTTCCTGCTCACAGAATTTGGGAGCTGGGATGCACAAAACCATCAAGACAAAATCCAGGAGAAGGAGGAGCAGCAAACTCCCTTCTGCTGAGCAGGTGCCCAGCTCCTCCTTTGAATGAACTTGTTGAATTTCTGAGTGTTTTAAAGTAGAGGCCAGAGAACTCTTAAATGTGGATATGTTTTATTCATGAAAGTGGAACTTAAAGACATTAAAGCACACAGATTGTATGACAGTTTTATGAACCTGAAATGAATGATCGTAACAAAGGACTCCAAACGTATTAGGAAGTAATTATCAAATAACTTGTTAATGGTATCCAGGAGCTCTATAATGTGACAGAGCACTGCTATGAACTCTAAACCCTCATGTGGTTATTTTGGGGCTGGAAAGGAGCAAACCTCAGCTTCAAAGGCAATGAAAATGTTCATTACAAATAACATTCAATAACTAACAATAATCAGGATTAATGGCACTGTCAATGCTGATTCAGCCAGAAGGAATTTTTTTAGAGTTAAAAGTGTACCCAAAAATCATTTGAAGCAGAAGTTGTTTTCCTGAATCATATTATTTCATAGCAAAATCATTTCCTTGGACACACACTGACCTTCTGAGTGTGGCCGAATATGGTTGGCCTTTCATCCAGGATGGAGGCAGGGGGAATGATTAGAGATAAGGGGTGTTATCAACAGTAATTCACTGGAGCATGTGCTGGATCAATGAGAGTCTTTAAAGTGAAATTGTGGTATCTCCTTCCTAAAGCTCTGCTTTAAATCAGCCCCACGTGGAGGCACAGAACTCACAGTGCAAACTCTACTAGGGAAAACTGGAATTGCCACCTCTCAGGAAACTGACCCCAAAATGATATTTTACCCTATGTTGATTCACAAAGCAGGTTAGAAAAATCCCCTAAATATTTCCTTTTTGGCACAGCAAATATTTCGATTTGGCTGCATTTTTAACACTTTATATCAGTTCTTGTATCCATAGCACATTATCCACGTTATAGAATATCTGTGCCATTAGCATTGGATTGACCTCAGTGCTTCCATGAAGAAATTGATCCCAATATCCAACCTGACCCTCCTCTCCTCCTGTCCCTGTTCCCTGGAAGCACAGCCCGACCCCCCCGGCTGTCCCCTCCTGTCAGGAGCTGTGCAGAGCCACAAGGTTCCCCCTGAGCCTCCTTTTCTCCAGGCTGAGCCCCTTTCCCAACTCCCTCAGCCTCTCCTGGGGCTCCAGCCCCTTCCCAGCTCCCTGCCCTGCCCTGGACACGCTCCAGCCCCTGCAGGTGTCTCTTGCCAGGAGGGTCCCAGAGCTGTCCCAGCCCTGGAGGTGCCCCAGCAGTGGCAGCACAGGGGACGGGCACTGCCCTGCTCCTGCTGCCATCCAGGGCTGGCACAGCCCAGGTGCCCTTGGTCTCTTGGCCACCTGGGCACACCTGGGCCTGTGTCCAGACACAGCCAGCAGCACCCCCAGGGCCTTTTCCAGCTCCCAGCCTGGAGCATCCCATGGAGTTGTTGTGACCCAAGTGCAGGATCTGGCACTTGGCCTTGTTGACCCTCACCCCATTGTCCTTGGCCCATGAATCCAGCCTGTCCAGATCCCTCTGCAGACCATTCCCACCCTCAACACATCCACACTCCTCCAATTTGGTGCCATCATCAATTTGCCAAGTGATGAGATATTAAAGAATAAGATTTTAACCAGGGCTGGCCCCAGCCCTGAGCCCTGGAGATTTCCTTGGAGAGGAGCCTTCCCCGGCCCCAGAGGAAGAAGCAGTGGCTGATGTTTCTGACCCATGTCCCTTATCCCTGGGAAGGGTGACTGGGCCAGGTTTGGAGCACCATAAACCTCCAGATGTAGTGGTTAAGGCAATCAGAGCCCCAGGCTGTGGGGAACGTCCAAATTCACTGATGTGACCCTGCAGGAGGGTCCCATAAATCTGGAAATGCTGCACCAAACCCTCTGTATGCTGCTGTTGTCCTGGCATTGTGATCCAAGGTGTCCTGATTCCCCAGTGCCCTGCGAAAGGAGAGCTGGATGAGTCCAGCAGCTGGTTGTGTACCAGCCAGATAAAAAGTGCCACAAATAAGAAATCAATGACTCAGGCCAGAATAAATAGTCTTTTTTTTCCCTGTGTTCTTGGCAAATGGGCTCAGGAGCACAGCAGAGCCCAGAGGAGATGCCCATGGCTGAGAAGGATTAAGGAATTCAGGAGCCTTTTGTGGATCAGGCAATTATCAGAATAGAAGGACCTGCTTTAATTATTGGTTTGTTTTTCTGGGAGTGCCAAGCAGCCACTCCTGCTTTAATGAAGGAGCTGAACCAAGAGGACTCCTCTGAACCCGAAGGCATTTAATCCCCAAAGCTCCAGCTGGGGCCTTAATCTGCCTTTATTTGGAGCCAGGAGCACAGGAAATGAAAACTCTCTGGAAAGATGGATGTGCCCCACCTGCTTCTGTAGAAGACACTCCACTGCCACTCCCAGAAATATCCCTTCATTCTTTCACCCATGGAAGCAGTTTTGTTATCACAGAACCACATCAGGTTATTCTGGCCCAGTTTACCAGTGGCAGCCTTTGATCTGTGTAATTCCATTTGCCATTCACTGAACTGGCTTTGATATTTTTTGTTCAACCTTTATAGCAGAGCTTTTAACACTCAGGTCCCAATAGCGAGCCAGAGGTACTAATTTGGGGGTTTTAGATAGAGCTGCTGCACTTGGTACTCTGCAGTCACCCCAAACCTGATAAATCTGTTAGATGGATTGGGTGCAAGTGTGGCTTGACTTGCTGTCATTCCAGATTCTGTATGGAGGTTCTGGAATCCCCTTCTCCTGAGTTCATCCTCTCAGCTTCTTTCTACTCCAATTGTGACCTCTTCTCCCAGGCAGGACTTTGCTCCCTTTGGCAATTCCTGCACCATTTGAGCACCAAGAACAGATTTCATTCCAAATGCTGCCTGAGCCTCCCTTAACCTCATCTCTACCCCTCCATTATCACACCTACAGAGCCTTCCTTGCTCTCATTTAAATGAAATGACAGGAAAAACTCCACCTCTGCCCTCACTACCTATTAAAAGTCCAACCCTGAAACTCCACACTTGGGGTTTTTCATTGTATTTCTGCCTTCCCCAATGGCAAGAAATTATTCCCCATTCCTCAAGCCCCACTTCAATGCACTCAACTTTGCTGAACTATTAATTACTTATTAATTGGATATTGCAAACAATAAACATGCCAGAGTGTCTCACGATCTAAGATTTAGCTCTTTAATAAGAACATCCAGGAGCTGAAAATCTGCTGGTATTAAACCTTTGGAGACAGAGCAAATTATACCTTCAGCTTTCTTTCTCAAACATGTTCTTAATGTTGGAAATTTTAAACAGACGGAAAAAAACACACCCACATAAAAGCAATTGTGAACAAACTGGTCCTGAATATGAGCAGTTCAGCAAACAAAAGGTTCTTAACCAGGAGAGCAATGGCAGGTTTCCAAACACTGTGTGTATGGACTGTGAATCCCTTCCTAGCCCTTTAATCGCTAAAAAAACTTGATCTCAGCAGGATGATATAAAGGACTTCACCCAGGAAATATCATCACATTCCCAGGCAGCTGGGAAGGCCTCGGATCAAGGCATGACCTGGTCGAATCACTCAGGTGCTGTTCCTGGGGATGTCAAAATCTCCCTGGTTTGTTTGCCCATGTTCAGCTGGGGGCAAGGCCAAGGGACTGGAGGATTAATGGCTGTGGGATAGCGCAGGGTGTGCTCAGAGGAGCCTGTGAACTCCAAAAGCTCTTAAATCTGTCACATCGGCTTCCCCTCACAACCGCAGTGAGAGCAGCAGGCGGAGCGAGGAGCCCTGAGCCGGTGGAAAACTCTGCACGGCCACTGGTCAGGGATGGATGGAAAATCCTCTGATTCCAGGACAGCTGCAGCCCTGCCTATCCCAGGACAGTGAGTGGGGCAAGATAAAGGAAAATCAGGGTTAGGGTAGTTGGAAATGACACAAAGTTTAAAGTTTTTATACGTAACTTTAGTTAGGGGTTTTGTTTGCCTTTGCCCAGGGGGAAGGGAATTGAAGTTTCTTTTCAAAGGAATGTTCCACCACTCGAGGCCTGATGAGCTGAACATCTCAGCAGACTGCGAGTAGACAGAAGATACCAAAAGACGATGACATTAATGACTATTAACAAACATCTACTCCAAACATCACCCCTGGCACGGTCCAAGACACCTGGGCTGGGGAGAGAGAACAATGAGAACCTTATGAGCATTGGAGGGGAAGGGATCAATAACCAATGGAAAACCAAATACCAAGAACTGTGTAACCTGAGACCAATGAACATTGACCCAGTGAATTTCTCCAGGCTTTGACTGAATAAATATGTGAAAATATGAGTAAAATTCACATGTGATGGATGATTTTCTCTGCACAACCTGGGCAATGTGTGCATGAAGTGACTTCTGTTGCTTCTCCTGTCCAGAATAAAGTAAATGTCTTGATTCAGTAATGTTAGAAGTGAGACGCTTGACACTGCCAATATATCAAGCAGCAATTCAATTTAATAATTAATTAATTAGCACGGTAAAGTGTGAGCAAAGACAGCGCGCTGGGTACAGTGGTAGGGGTTTTCCCTTCCGATTGCACCCCAATTGCTGGACTTGCTGTGATTTTACTGGCTATATTCATACATGTTCATAAGCATACATGTTTTCTCAGCAGTTTCTATTTCCAATTTTTCATTATTCAATACCTATTGTAGTCCATTTTAGATTTCAGTATTCCAGGATGTACTTCCAGGATATGTATTCCAGGTGGTGGGGTCCAGCTTCCAGATGTGGGTTCCAGCTTTTATTTTTCAGGTCTATCAGTCTTTGATAGTGATGTTCAGTTTTCCTTTTTCAGGAACCATAAATCAGCGAGCTGAAATCTTTTCTCCCGTATCCAGGATGTTTTTTTTAGCAGTCTGTGAGAAAGCCTTTTTACATTCTAAAACTACAGTTTAAAATTCTTTAATACAAAACAAGCTTCTAAAGTTATAATTCAAAGACACTTATTACAGAATAGCTTGAGATTTATAATAGGTAATTGCAAGCAAAGTTTGTTCAAAACCCTTCTGCCATGCTTTCCTCAATTGTTTATTAGAACTCATTTTTGTAACTGTCCCATGGCCGTGTTCTACAATTACAATTACAATTACAGATTCTTTTTATTTCCCTGACACGAAACACAACTTTGTATTTCACAGTAACCCTAAAACTGCAGTCGGAGTTGTGTTGCTGCCGCAGTTGCGGTGACGGGCTGGCCGTGGGCAGCCATGGAGGATGGCAGGAGAGGCACCAGGACAGCCCCGCGGGCCGGGCCTGCTGCAGGGCCTGCTGGGCTCCCTTCACAGGACAGAGCGGGGCTGTCACCTTGTCCCTCGTCACCTTGCAGCCCGTGCAGGGGCTGCTGTGTGGCTGCAGAGGGCAGGAGCCCGTCCTGCCGCTGTGGGACAGAGACAGGGCCAGCAGGGCTGGGAGTGTGTGGGAGCAGCAGGAGCCTCCTGCCCTGCTGGGATGGGCTGTGGAGGTGGCAAAATCCCAGGATGGTCCGGGTGGAAGGGATCTCAAAGGTCATCCCATCCCATTCCTTTGAAAAAAAACTTCCTGCCATGGCAGGGACACCTTCCATTATCCCAGGCTGCTCCAAACCCCAGTGTCCAGCCTGGCCTTGGACACTGCCAGGGATCCAGGGGCAGCCACAGCTGCTCTGGGCACCCTGTGCCAGGGCCTGCCCACCCTCCCAGGGGACAATTCCTTCCCAATCTCCCATCCAGCCCTGCCCTCTTTCAGCTTTAGGCCAGCACTGACCCACACATGTGTCCAGGACATCTCCCAGCACCTTCCCAGGAGGAACAGCTCCAACACCTCCTCATTCTCCAGCAAGGAAAGCCCCAAGCCCCAGGATTCTGCTCTCCCCAGACAGATCCGGGTGGGATTTCCCCCTCCCCAGCCGTTCTGGGGTGACCCTAAACCAGGACACCAGCACAACCCAAACCCATTTCTCGAGGTGCTCAAGTGCTCTCAGGCTGAGAGACCCAAATTGCTGTTACCTGGTAGTGCATGACTGCTTCCCTCAGATAATGGGGTGTATCTGCAGCAGATTTGATGGGTTGTTATAAAATAATGTTAAGCACAACAAAATAATCAGCTGCCACCATGATTTCTTGTTAAAAAAAAGCACCATTAAAGTTGTAAACATCACAACAGCTATTGAAAGGAATGGGTAATAAAGCAGTGATTTTTTTCCAATAAGTATTTTGGAGGTGATGTATTTGGGATGTATCAATTATTTATCTCTCACCGTGGTTGAAATGTGCACTTTAATAAAATGTAGAAAGGTTCTTAATTTTTCTGAACAATAAATGCGATTGATTTTGTGCATAGCATGAAGAATAGATTGACTCTAATGTCTCTTCTTGTAGTATTTTGTGTTGTTTTATGTGGAAATCTGGAGATTAATAGATTTTTAAAAAAATTCACCACTAAAATGGCCAGAAAGAAGGATAAATCTCATTAACTCCAAATTCCTCATTTTCCATATGCAAATATGGAAAGATTCCCATTATCTTTTCTTCCATCTGCATCACAGTGTTTGTCATGTTGATTTGTCCTGTATTTCCACAAACATTTAGGATTATTAATAATTTAGAAAAGAGGTTTAATTTCGATGTAATGAATTCATGCAGGCAAAATAAACAGGCAGGAGAAGCAGCCAGGGTGTCAAAGGCATTAAACACATTTTGCTGTCTGCTCTTATCTCCAGATCCTGGTTTAAACTTGGAGCAGTTTCTCCCTGCAACACCTGAGTGCAAATCCAGGGAGCTGCTGCAGCCAGGGGAGTTAACTCTGATTTATTGCTGTGCTTTGAATCCAGCAGCTTTTATTCCATTAGTTTTTATTCTAGCAGCATGGAATAAAATGCACAGCTCTGGAGCATCAAAATTACTCCTTATTCCCAGCCCTCTGGGCTGGGAGTGACTTTCACCTGAGGGAATTCAGCTCCGGCAGGGGCTACAGGAGCAGGGCTGGCATCTCCTGGGAATTCCCCAGGGAGAAGCCTTTGTCCGTGAGGAATTCCCACCTCCTTCTTGGCATTTCTTCCATGAGTTTTTCTTGGAAGCTTCAGCTTTGCTGAGGTGGCCTCCTCCTGACCCACAGGACTGGTGGGTGACACTGCTTCTGTCAAAGCTCAGATCCATGGAATTTAAGTCTGTCCAATGCCTGACAATCCCAACTTATGTTCCAAAAAGCTCCATACAGAAATTACAGAAATAATTAATGATTTAGACTAGAGGCCTGGAATTGCCAGCTCTGCATATTTAAAATTTAACTTGAAATTTTCCTTGTCGCTATCGATGGCAAACGACGGCTTGGTCTCAAACTGTGGTTCAGAATTCCCTCTTTTTTCTTTGCATCTAAATTCAATATCAAAGCTCCAGGATTCAGTCCCCTCTTGTCACAGTAATGCCTGAACACCTGTGGCAGTGGGTGACAGCTTTTCTAGGGTGGTTTCATGTTGTTTGCTTTACTATTAAAGTCAAATTCCCTGTTCCTCATCCACATTTCTGGGTGCAGAGAATCCATAATGGGAACCAGCAGAGTTTGTCCAGCATTTCCAGTCGTGCTGCTCCCAACCTCCTCCACATTCCTGGAGAAGTTCAGTGCTTGGGATGAGGTTGAAGTAGCCTCTCTTCACCCCAATTCTCTGATTTTCTCCAGCTGGACAAAGGTGTTCAGGCACTAAGATCATTGCTCAGCTCTCCTTCCCTGGAATAATCCAGTCCTGCCTCTCTGGAGCTGCATCCAAGCTGCTTTTAGAGCTCAAGCCCTGCAGGATTTCCCAAAAAGCACTTGAATCAACCAGAGATTTCCTGGATAATTACTGACTCTGCTTTATTATGCATGAATGAAGAGTTCGTCCCATTCAAAATTTCACAGTTTACCACAATTCTCTATTGCCTTAAAATTTCTTCATAACCTCTCATTTCATTGCTTTCTTCTCTAAAATTTGTGCTGGGCACTTGCACCCTTTTCCTTCCCAAGCTCTTGGACTGCTCAGCTCCAGGAATGTCCTTTCAAACTGCCCCACAAGCAAATTATTCTGAATCTGAAATCTGCTTAACCAAACACAGGAGGCAACAACCTAAACTGATTAAATTGTAATTTTGTAGTTTCCTTATCAAGACTCACAAGGTCCTGGACTGTGTTTTTTACTGATTTATATATATATATATATATATATATATATATTTATATATATATTTAATGTGTGGTTTTCTGCAAGCAAACCTGCAATGATCATGGGCTGTACAAAGGCCAGGCTGTCACCTCCTGTCCCCAAGGCAGAGCACAGGTCACAATCAGCACGGGAGGGATCATCTAAACCTTGGGATGGGGTGAACCCCCTCCAGGAGGTGCCTGTTCCAGTCACTGAGAGCTGTGGAGCATCTCCAGACACCTGAGGCTCCCAAAACCTCAATCCATGGTGTGGGGATGTGTGCCACCCTTTGTGCCCAGGGCATTTCTCAGCAGCAGCAGGAGCTGAGATGGGCACACAGAGGGTTGTCTGGAAGATTTCTCAGGGGAGTGGTTCATACCCAGCATTTTCTGTCCTTCCTGGCTGGCCAGAGTTTGGAGCAGGAGGTGTGAGAAAGCTGTGTTCAGAGATTGATGGCATTTTGAGGGTGCCTGCTGTGAGAAGAGAGCTGCCAGCGCCCTGAGGGGGGTGACAGCCTTGCCCTGTACCCCAGGCCCTGGGAAGGCACCAGCAGGTGACGTGTCCCTGTCCCAGAGCAGGGAATGGCTGTTCATGAAGAGCCCCAGCCCAGCAGCTGCAGAGAGCAGGGACAGCCCCACCGTGGCTGGGCCAGCTGAAGGTTTGCTCCAGCTCTGCTCAGTCCTTGGACTGGGGCAGAGGAAAAGAAAAGCAGAGCTTGACAAACCTCATCTATTTCAAAACATATCCTTGGTAAGAAATTTGATTTTTTTATAGAAGGAGGAAGATTCACAGGTGGTGTTGTTCTCCCCACTTCCATGTTGTCGCTTCCAAGGCTTCCAGTCAAAACGAGGTGTTCCTGTGCAAATATTTCCATGGCTCCAGAATCCCCTCCCAGCCCGTGCAGCTGCCCTGGGCTGCTGTGGGTGGCAGGGCCGCTGGCACTGCCCTGGGCACAGCAGGAGCTGCAGCCTGTGAGGAGCTGCCACTGCAGCCCCAAACTGAGGAGGAGCTGACACTGCGGCCTGGCCTTCCCAGGGAGCCCAGATCTGGGAACCAGACGAGTCCTTTCCGCAGCTTCTCTGCTCCAGCACCCAGAGCAAAGTGGTGCCAGCCCCATCTCTGCCCCTCTCGGAATTGCTGCCACCAGCTGCTCCTGGAAAGGCACTGGCGAATCAGCAAAGCTCTGGAAATCCTCACCAATTCTCTGCCTCAAAACTGGCCCAGTTGTGCCCAGCTGGAGTGTCAGGGCCAGGCTGCTCCTGTGTGGGAGTGTCCAGAGCTGAGCTGAGCTCTGTCCTGCTCTGGGCCAGCCAGGGGCTGTCTGCAGTTCAGTGACATTGATCCTACTCCCAGGCTCTCCCCTGTTTTCCAAAAGCCATCCTTGCTTTGCTGCAGAAGCACTTTGGAAAGAGCTAATTTGTGGAAGAGAGAGTAGCAGCTTAATTGATCGAAATGTCATCTACTTATACACTTGTTTAGTTTCTAGAAATGAAGATGAATATTGTGTGTGTTTTATGCTGAAGCAGACCATTTAATCCCAAAGCAGTAAGGGCTGAGGACTCAGTGCCCAGCCCGGGGTGTCCATGAGTGTTATTGAGCAAAAAAATTGAATGGAATAACAAACTTGGAGTGGTCAGAATCAATATCAAGGAAGTGTCCCTTCAACTGGAGCTATTTAACTGCAGCCAGATAGCATCAGGCTGGAGAAAGAAATGGCAGTGAAGCAAGGAAAAGACAGCAGCACATGGATTTTAAGGTCCCTTTATTATCACAGATGGAACTTCATCCAGTGGCTGAAGGCATGACTCCCAGCTGGAGCCCTTCCTGGGCTCTGGGGAGGGGCAGTGAAGCATTCCTGTCTCAGGTGGGACTGAGGAGGAGGCACTGCCAGCACCCCAGGGCTGCAGCCTGACCCTTGTTCTTGTGCCAGAGGGCAGCCAGGAGACAGAGCTCCCTTTTCCTGGGCGGACATTCCCCACCTGAGGAGTCACACAGAGCCCGGGGCTGCCAGCACTGCCAGGAGACACAGCAATGTGCCCACAGGGTCAGGAGTGCCTGTGTCCATGGATTTCAGCCTCTGGATGAGCTGTCCTGATCCACAGCACACCCCACCCTTCATCCCAGCAGCTCTGCCATCATTCCTGTCAAGCAAGATCAGCTCACCAGTCCTTCACCAAGCGCAGCCTGGAATTCCTCTGCTTTCATTTGGATCTGAGGGACAGATTTGCAATCCAGTTTCAGTGCAGCAGAGGAGTCCAAGGATATCTAGAGCAGTGCCAGGAATTCCTTCAGCCCTTAATGTTCCCTGTACTGGCACTCATGACAGGAGGGAACATTTTAAACCAGGCATCATTTTCCCCTTGAATTTTGGCTGGAGAGCAGATTCTGCTCCTCACAGTACCTGACTCTGGCTTCTCCCACTGTTCCCATTAGAGTGGCTTCACTGAGCTGGGGCTGGCATTCTGTGCTTTCCCAGATTTTCTGGACGGGATAGAAACACCCTTCTCTCAGGGTCATCCTGCTCCCTACTCTGCAGCCACTGGATTTGGGGAGGCAGCAGGCAGGAGGTCACGGCTTAGAGAATGTCTGGCAGATGTCACTTGTGTCCCTTGCTCCAGGGAGGTGAGTTTTTAGTGGATCCTCCACTGTTCAGCCTTAATGGGGACACAGACAGATGGATTAGACACCAAATACTCCGTCCTGACTATTTGGGAGATCAAAACTTGGTAATTTATCCATAAACTGACTACAGAGAGGTGAAACTGATTTTTTTCTTCCTGCTGAAGAACCCTCTCCAGCAGGAAAAGGACCTAGAACTCAAAACAAATATAAAACACAAACAAAGCTTAAATTTTAAATGCAATGTTCATAATTATCTCACTTGGAAGATGCCATTTGGGAAGGAAAGGTGGCTGTGGGATCTGCCAGAGCTTCCACTAAAAGTACATCCGGCTTTCAACTGGCTCCAGTTTCCAGCTCTTGGATCTTTTGGAGAAATGACCTGGGGACAAAGCTGATTGTGCCTCAAGAGGCTTGGAAGTGCACAGGGGATGCTGTTTGAGGTGCTTTAAGTTGGATAAACAGCTGGAGGTGCTGAAAATGGACATTTCTGGGTTTGAAGCCTGGTTACCACAGGGACAGGAAGCACAGCAATCCCAGATGCATTCCCCATGGATGCCAGGCTTATTCCCACTTGTTATTTACACATCTGTTCTTCGGCATCACAGAGAAACTTCTTTCCAGACACCTTTAAGGTACCTCTTGTCCTGTCACCTGTCTGGCCTGTGGATCCATTCTCCACATCCTTCCTGTTGGTCAGGAAGGATCACATCAGTTCCAAAGCAGGGAATTCGGGAATTTTGGAAACCACTCAGAAACTTCTCTGTGCAGGGCACCAGACCTGCAGCCCACAGGCCACGAGGGAGCTCTGCTCTCACCCCTCTCCCAGGGGAGCTGGAGAGTTCCACTCCCTGGAATGGGAGAGAGGCCCCATGCTGAACCCATGTCCATGGAATGTGGAGCTGTGACACTGGGAATCAGTGCAGCCCATCCCACAGGGAAATAAAGAAAAGAAAGGGACATAATCACTGATTCCATGGAGTTGTTAAGGCTGGAAAACCTTAACATAATCTCCCAGATCACCAAGTCCAAGTTTTGCCTGAATTGCACCAT